>NC_092715.1:177675792-177986385 GCF_047496885.1 Scyliorhinus torazame | reverse complement strand
GGGGCCAGACAGTCAGGGAGCAGGGGAGTGTGGCCAGACAGTCAGCGGGCAGGGGAGTGTGGCCAGGCCGTCAGCGAGCGGTGGAGTGGGGCCAGACAGTCAGCGAGCGGTGGAGTGGGGCCAGACCGTCAGCGAGCAGGGGAGTGGGGCCAGACAGTCAGCGAGCGGTGGAGTGGGGCCAGACAGTCAGCGAGCAGGGGAGTGGGGCCAGACAGTCAGCGAGCAGGCGAGTGGGGCCAGACAGTCAGCGAGCAGGGGAGTGGGGCCAGACAGTCTGCGAGCAGGGGAGTGAGGCCAGGCAGTCTGCGAGCAGGGGAGTGGGGCCACACAGTCAGCGAGCAGGGGAGTGGGGCCAGACAGTCAGCGAGCAGGGGAGTGAGGCCAGACAGTCAGTGAGCAGGGGAGTGGGGCCAGGCAGTCAGCGAGCAGGGGAGTGGGGCCAGACAGTCAGCGAGCAGGAGAGTGTGGCCAGGCAGTCAGCGAGCAGGGGAGTGGGGCCAGACAGTCAGCGAGCAGTGGAGTTGGGCCACACAGTCAGCGAGCAGGGAAGTGGGGCCAGACCGTCAGCGAGCAGGTGAGTGGGGCCAGACAGTCAGCGAGCAGGGGAGTTGGGCCAGACAGTCAGCGAGCAGGGGAGTGGGGCCAGACAGTCAGCGAGTGGTGGAGTGGGGCCAGACCGTCAGCAAGCAGGGGAGTGGGGCCAGACAGTCAGCGGGCAGGGGAGTGGGGCCAGACCGTCAGCGAGCAGGGGAGTGGGGCCAGACAGTCAGCGAGCAGGGGAGTGGGGCCAGACAGTCAGCGAGTAGGGGAGTGGGGCCACACAGTCAGCGAGCAGGGGAGTGGGGCCACACAGTCAGCGAGCAGGAGAGTGGGGCCACACAGTCAGCGGGCATGGGAGTGGGGCCAGACAGTCAGCAAGCAGGGAGGCCTAATTCTGCTCCTATGTCTTCTGGTCTTATGTGAAAAATTGGCTGAGGAACACTCCTTCTCCAAATTAGGCATGAGCAACGCATTCCTCCAGTTGGAGCTGCATGCGGCATCCAGGAGACAGGTGACTATCTACACCCACAGGGGTCTTTACGAATACACCAATCTTCCATTTGGAATATCGTCCGCCTGTGCAATGTCATGGAGAGCACCTTCCAAGGGCTGCCAAGGGTGGCAGTTTACTTGGATGATGTCCTGAACACCGGGTCCACCAAAAAGGGACACCTGGATAATTTAGAGGAAGTCCTCCTCTGCTTCTCTGAGGCAGGCGTCCACCTGAAAAGGGGCAAGTGTGTGTATCATGCAAAAGAGGTCACATACCTGTCATGATATTCAGGTAAACATCATGGTACAAACATACATGCATACTGATGGACAGATCAACAGACCAATCAATACACACACAACACCACAGCCAATCACAGGCAAGAGCATACACACTACAAAACAGGGAACACGAGATTTACCAGGGATTCCAGCAGGAGACAGCTCAGGGCACAGAGCTCACAGCAAGCCACTCAGACATCCACCATGTGCTGAGTGCCACTCCAATATAGTATTAGGAACAGGTCCACAGATTCTAGGGTTATGATCGAACCTCAGTAACCAGTTTACCACTGTAAATAAATGTTAGTAATCAAACTAAGTTGTACCATTCGCAACCGTGTTGGTTCGTCTGTGTAGCAGAGGACCCAACACATCAATGCCTAGGGTACCGGGTCGACATGGACGGCTTGCACCCGATGGAGAAGGTTTGAGCCATCAAACAGGCCTCCATGCCTGAGAATACAACCAAACTACAGTTGTTCCTTGGACTCTTAAATTATCACGGCAAATTCATCCCGAACTTGGCAGCCATTCTGGCATTGCGACAGGTACTCCTTAAAAAAACATTCGGACTGGGCATGGAGCGCGCCGCAAGAAGAGGTGTTTGCCAAGGTAAAGCGACAGCTGTTGTCCTTGAGGCCGATAACGCAATACGGCCTTCCGCACCACTCCTGATCAAGTGTGATGACTCTCCGTATGGCATTGGGGTGGTTTTGTCCCACCGGATGGACGACGCAACAGAGAGGCCAATAGACTATGCATCAAAGATTGTGGTTGATGCAGACCATAGATATGCTCAGGTCGAGAAAGAAGGACTGGCCGTAATCTTCGCGGTCAAGACGTTCCACCAGTACGTTAATGGGCTGTGCTTTATAACCATAAAAGATCACAAACCTTTGCTCGGTCTAATCAAGGAGGACAAAACAATCTCACCGATAGCGTAAGGCTGGATACAGTGTTTGCCGCTATTATTGGCAGCATATGAGTATGTGTTCGAGTATCGCCTGGGCGTGCAAATCGCATACATAGGTGCCTTGATCTGACTCCCATTTCCAGAATGCCCACCGACTCCTCCAGTGGCAGATGAGGTCACGTTGGCCCTGAACGTTATGGACACCTTTCCGGTTACAGCCTCGCAGATTCGTGAGCGGACCCAAAAGGACCCGACATTATCAATGTTACGCCACATTGTCACGGGGGACAGTAGGGAAGACTGCCTGAGGAGCTGAGGGGTTTTGCGACTAAGCAACAAGAGCTTAGTGTGGAGGATGACGTTTTTCTGTGGGAAGCCTGTGTTCTGGTCCTGAGTCAAGGCAGAAAAGCCATATTGCAGGACCTACACAATGGACAACCAGAGTGTCCAAGGTGAAGATGCACGCCGGAGCTACGTTTGATGGCTGGGACTTGATTGTGACATCGCAAAGTTGGTGCAGCAGTGAACTACATGTCAGGAACATCAAAAGCTCCTACCAGCTGCGTCTCTTCACCCCTGGGAGTGGCCAGGCTGGTGCTGAAATTGTGGCGGGCGCCTGTTTCATGCCAATTCTCAGTGCCTCGACAGCAGCATCAATGCGTTCCAGAACGCACGTACCGTAAACACCGTTGGCATATCATTAGCAGGCCCGACCCGGGATTCACCGGGGCCTCCGCGATTCTCCGCCTCCACTGAGCAAATTCCCGATGACAAGTTTCACTTGTGCTTTTAAAAATCGTGAAGCAGGCGCCATGACTGCTGAGGGAGAGAGAGGGGTTACGGAAAGTGTCCAACATCGCCATCGTTTGCTGACAGTTGTGCTGCAGGCCAGGAGGCTCCTGTCAGGGCCTGGGGAATAGTGGGCCATGTGCGCCACCAGTTTTGCTATCGTGGAAGTCCAAGAATCCTGTCCTGGTGTCAATACTCATTCTTAGGAATGGAGAATCCTGCTGAGGATCTCCTGAAACAATACCACAGCAGACTGACACAGTACAGAAGTTTCTGGCCAGGGGCCATGGTATATATCTGGAATTTCGGAGACGGTGCCCGGTGGGTATCAGGGACTGGAGTGGAGAGGACTGAACCAGTCTCTTATACGGTGAAAACCAAGGATTGGACGGTGCAAAAGCACATGGACCACCTTAAAGACAGGGAGCCTGAATCAGAACCGGCCCTGCCAGATGATTTCGCTCTCTACCCCTGCCCGTCACCCAGGGGCAACACTCCCCAATGCCCAGGATGCAGAGATGAGCAAGGTTGAATATCAGGATCAGACATGGAGTCAGAAGTGCTCATAGTCTCGGACGACAGTTTGACCAGGGAGCAACTGCTGACAGCACCCTCCAGACGATCGGCACCGAAGCACACTCCCCAATACGTTACAACCCCCCATTCAGCCCCGCAACTACTGGAAGTGCGACTGCGGGCGAAGTGACCAAATAGGCCTCTTCTACCCTCTATGACTGAGGGACTGGCAGACTTCGCAATAATGTAATAACCCCCCAGGGGATATGACCTGATTGATCTCCCCATGGGCCTCGTGGAATACAAGCTCCCCCGCTGAGGGGCAGAGGCCTAACAGCGGGGCTCGTTAAAACGGATCGATATAAGCCTGTCAGGATGGGAATCGGCATCTTTGGGTCCTCCTGGCTAGGACTGGATGTCCTGGCCTTGCATTTATTTATTAAATAAACCACTGAGTTTAAATCCTTCTCGGGACGCCTGTGATTATAATATTTATCATTGTTTATTTGAATCTGACTTGCCAGTGTTTACTTGATATAGTGTGATTCATTTGACAGCCTTATAATATTGATGATAACTTGAACTGAACAATTTTGGGGGATAATCAAAATGATTTATTATGTTTATAATATATATTATATAATAGCCGTGCAGAAATGTGTAATAAACCCATGCTAATTAACTGTGCCGTTACAATTGCCACTTGCTAATAGGTATGTGTATTCCCATGTTACATTGTAGACTTTGTACAAAAGGATATGGGGGTGTGAACTCCCAAGGGAACTACAGGGAACTAACTGGTCTGCGCTCTCACTCTCTATGGATAAAGTGCTTTTGCTCATTGCGAATTCTGAGTGCACCTCCCCTTTCAAAGGTACTGGCCACTTGTAAGTGGCTTCAGAGATGCCCAAAAATCCAACTGCCTAAACAGGTGTGCAGCAAATGCTCTAAGAGTTTTTAATCCAGCTTTGCTATCAAATATTCAAGGATTATGAGCTTCAGAGGAATTTCCCAATATTGTAGGACAGTTACAGCACGGACGGAGGCCAAGCGGCCCATGGAACCCCTCCTGTCTCTGTGCAAGATGAACTCAGCTAGCCCCACTTCCCTAACTCTCTCACGCTGTGCATTTTCATGTCGCTCGCTACTTAAACAAAATTTTTCTTCATGTTGGTGTTTGTTTGCCAATGCCCTTAAGTTGATGTCCTCTATTTCTCAACTCTTCTGCTAATGGGAACCACTTCTCTCCACCTACTCTGCTGTGATTGTGAGCATTTCTGCCAAATCGCTGATCAACTTCCTCTTCTCCAAGGGGCCAAGTCCCAGCTTCTCCAATTTATCCATGTAGCTGAAGTCGCTTATCTATGGAGCCATTCCAGTGAAACTTTTCTGCATCCTTTCTGATACCTTCACATCCTTCCTAAAATATGGTACCTAAAATTGGCCTCAGTCCTACAGCCGAAGCCAGATCAGTCTTTTATAAAGGTCCATCATAACTTTGAGACTTTTGTGCCCAGATTTTCACTATGCTGGGGAGGCTCTGCGTCGTGCAAAAATCCCAGAAATGGCCGGAAATTTTAAGTCCCTCCCCAAAAACGCCATTTCCTATTGTTGCGGGGGGATTGAGGATTTCCTGAAGTCGGGCTGAGATTCACAGAGGCAGCAGGCTCCATTGAAGTGGGATTTTGGTTGGCCAGGGATGTGTAACCCGAAGTATGAAGATCAGAATAGGTCACAGGAGGTTTGAGTTTGGTGTATTTGTTTCAATAGCCAGGGTATCCCTTCGGAGAGGTAAGGCACCCTTTGGGACTGTTAAAAGTAAACATGATTGTGAAAAATAAAGTGCATAAACTCATTGAAACTGTGAGATCTGTCAAGGAACTGTTAAAGAACTATCAAGCTGTCAAAAGATACCAGGTGAGTTGGCATGGTAAAGGCAAAGGGTGGGTTGGCATGAGTTGGCACTAAGTTAGCATAGGGATGCTAAAGTGCCATGGCGATGTGGAGGTATTGTGGCTTTGAGGATCCATGGGGTGATGGGTAGAGGGACATGGGCTAGCATCAGGAGTTAGTATGGGGTGATGAGGAATTATCGGTGTAGGTGGAGGTTCATGGTTTACATAGGGAGTCTAATGGATCATGAGGTTGGGTAGTGGATCATGGGTTGACATAATTCTTATGAGGGGCCATTGGGAGCTGGACAGAGAGGTCTGGGTTGACGAGCGTCTGATAGGTCATGGAGGTATGGATGGGGGCATGAGGTCGCTATGATTGACATGCATGGGGAGAGTGAGCAGACAGGTGTTTTAAAAAATAACTTAAACAAAGTGCTGGAGTGCAGAGGCAGACCTTTTAATTGGGATATATAAGATGATAAAGCGGATTGACAAAACAAACGTAGAGAGGATGCTTCCTCTTGTCGCACAACCTCGAGGCCGGCCATAACCTGAGGATAAGAGTTACTGAGAACGGGCTGGAAAGTGGAGTTGAGGCTGAGATGAAATCCACCATGATGGTAATGAATGACGGAGTGGGCTCAAGGGGCTGAATTGCCTCTCCCTAGTTCTTGTGTTGTGCATGACCCACCTCTGCACTGGCAGCCTCCGCACTTGTACCGGGACCCCCTGCCCCTAGAACGATAATCCTAACTGCGGGTGGCCATTTTCAGAGTTTGGATTCACAGAGCCGGGAATTCTCCTATCTCTGCATACCCGACCAAGGAGCGAAAATCTGGGTCTGTGCTCCTATCTATACAACCCCGGCTCACATATGCCTTTTAAACCACTTTCTCGATCCACATGCCACCTTCAGTGATTTGTACACACATACCTTAAGGTCTTTCTTTTCTTCTTCCACCTTCAGAAATCTGCCATTATGTTATATTGCCTCTTTTCATTCTTCATATTTCCCTGCATTAAATTTTAGCTGTCACAGGCCCATCTATTCCCCACTAGCCTGTCTATGCCCACTGATCACCACCCTCCTCACCATTTACAGTATTCCAAGTTCTGTGTCACCTGTAAATATTCAAATTGTGCCCTATATACCCAAGACTAGGTCATGAATATTGTTTCAGAAAATAAGTGTTCCTAATACTGATGTTGGGGAAACCCCACTGTATACTGTTACGATCCCAGTTGGTATTGCTACTGGACAGGAAGATTCCAGAATGCAACCCTGGCGCAAAATATCGTAACTTTTACTTTTTCTTTATCATAGATTATCATAGAATTTACAGTGCAGAAGGAGGCCCTTTGGCCCATCGAGTCTGCACCGGCTCTTGGAAAGAGCATCCTACCCAAGGTCAACACCTCCACCCTGTCCCCATAACCCAGTAACCCCACCCAACACTAAGGGCAATTTTGGACACTAAGGGCAATTTATCATGGCCAATCCACCTAACTTGCACATCTTTGGACTGTGGGAGCAAACCGGAGCACCCGGAGGAAACCCACGCACACACGGGGAGGATGTGCAGACTCCGCACAGACAGTGACCCAAGCCGGAATCGAACCTGGGACCCTGGAGCTGTGAAGCAATTGTGCTATCCACAATGCTACCATGCTGCCCCTAGAGAAATGAAGGAACAGAGTCACAGAACCACTAATAAATTTTAATAGCAAGAAAACATGAAAAGTTTGATTATGGTACGATGCTCCTTTTTTCACCCTGGCGTCACAAATGTGTACATTTTTCAAAGATAACACCTCATTGAAATTGGCCCTCCTCCAATTAAGTATTCTTACCCCAGATTGCTTCTTGTCCTTCTTCACAGCTAACCTAAACCGTAGGATATTACGATCACTATTCCCTAAATGTTTCCCAACTGACAATGGGATTACTTGACCCCATCCGATAGAACCATATCCAGCAATACCTCGGGCGGGATTCTCCGACCCCCACCGGGCCGGAGAATCGCCGGGGGGGGTGACCTGAATCCCGCCCCTGCTGGCTGCCTAATTCTCTGGCGCCGGGGTTTTGGCGGGGGCGGGAATCGCGCCGCGCTGGTTGGAGGCCGCTGGCAGCCCCCCCCCCCCCGGCAATTCTCTGGCAGGCAATGGGCCGCGCGGCCGCCCGTTTTAGGCCAGTCCCACCACATAAATTAGACCTGGTACTTACCGGCGGGACCTGGCTCTGCGGAAGGCCTCCGGGGCCCTCGGGGGTGGCGCAGGGGGATCTGGCACCGGGAGGTGCCCCCATGGTTACCTGGCCCGCGATCGGGGCCCACTGATCCACAGGCGGGCCTGTGCCGTGGGGACACTCTTTCCCTTCGCACCGGCTGCTGTGGACATCCGCCATGGCCTGTGCGGAGACGCACCCCCCTGCGCATGCGCTGGGATGCTGCCAGCACACACTGGCGCCTCCGCGCATGCGCCAACTCGTGCCGGCCGGCGGAGGCCCTTCGGCGCCGGTTGGCACGGCACCAAGCCCCTTCATGCCAGTTTGCGCGGCGCAAACCCCGCCGGCGCTGGCCTAGGCCCTGAAGGTGCGGAGGATTCTGCACCTTCCGGGCGGCCCATTGCCGAAGTGGTTCACGCCACTCCTCGGCGTTGGGACCGCCCGCCCCGCCGTGTACGGGAGAATCCCACCCCTCGTTCCTCATTGATCCAGAAATATACTGATCAAAAAGATACTCCTGAACACACTTCAGAAACACTTGTCTATTTCTGCCATTTATGCTCTATAATCCCAGTCTGTCATGGGGTAACTAAAGTTCTCTATAGCCATAATTTGTGGCTTCTGCACCGCTCTGTAACTTGCCTGCAAATCTGTTCCCCTATATCCTTTCCACAAGTTGGTGACCTATAGAATATGCCCAGCAGTTCATGGTATCTCAGTTAGTTTCTAGATAGATTCTGTCCTTGATCTATGCAGGATATCCTCTCTCTCCACCACTATAACGTTCTCCATAACCAATTACTGCTGTTGTGAGTTTGTTTGAAACTAATAGGAAAAATCTCTGTTAATTGCTATAACTGCAAGACTAATCCTAGTTGCCCAATTTAGAACAGAAAACTTCTTTCCTGCAAGATAGGAATTTTTACCCTTCAAATCCTTGTCTAAATAGTAGATTGAAGCATTCTGAAGCTTGCTAGAATCAGTAAGATGAATAATTTTCCGGAACTGAATTGATCATTTTTCAAAACCCTGTCAGTAACTGAGTAAATTGTAATTGCATTCTGGTGTTGTTTGTGCAAACTCTTGGATTTAACCCACAATTTAAGATCAAATTGGAGAACAAGGGCAGCTAGCATGAATTTGTTCAAAGCAAGATGATACTGCAAATTTACTGAGAGAATTTTGCGAAGACTAATTGTGTAACAAAGGGAATGCAGTACACGTACACATAAGGGAACATGTACGCTTGTAAAGGCACTGGTTGGAGATGGGCTTCCCACAGGTCAGCCTATGGCACTGGAGGGACCTTGCGTGGACCACAGGGTGCCCAATCCAGAGAAAACCCATCTACCCCTCCACTCCCCCTAGTCCCTAGAGAGTCCACCAGGTGTTCGTGAGCAGCCTCTCCCAAGAGGCAAATTGACTACCCTGTTGCTGGTTAAAATGCCAGTAGCAGCAGGAAGAGACCATTTGTTGGCCACATAATGGTTTCTATTAGCCAAAAGGGTTGGTGGGCTGTCCACCACCTCCCCTGCTGCCGGTAAAATACGAGTGCAGGCGGAAAGGCCATGGGCATGGCACCCCCTGCCGTGGCACCCTCTTCTTCCCAGCACACTCCCAGTGTTGTTGGCGGTGGTGGAGAGGGGTCAAAATCTCAACTGATGTCAAATACCTGCTCAGAGACTCAGCCTGAAAACTGGGCCCAGACTAATTTCCATCTCATAAAGCAATTTTAAAAAGCTGCTACGACCAAAGAGATAATACATTTCTGGAATGGTTTGGCAAAAGTTTGAGTGCTGTGTTCACTTCTTAGTGCTTCATTGTAGCAAGATTGTGTGCAGTGTAGATTGTGGATAGCACTGTGGCTTCACAGCTCCAGGGTCCCAGGTTCGATTCCGGCTTGAGTCACTGTCTGTGCGGAGTCTGCACATCCTCCCCGTGTCTGCGTGGGTTTCCTCCGGGTGCTCCGGTTTCCTCCCACAGTCCAAAGATGTGCAGGTTAGGTGGATTGGCCATGATAAATTTCCCTTAGTGTCCAAAATTGCCCTTAGTGTTGTGTTGGGTTACTGAGTTATGGGGACAGGGTGGAGGTGTTGACCTTGGGTAGGGTGCTCTTTCCAAGAGCCGGTGCAGACTTGATGGGCCAAATGGTCTCCTTCTGCACTGTAAATCATATGATCAGGATGATCTCAGGCAGAGGAGATATAGTTATGAGGACACACTTGAAGAATTGGACACGCTTGAATAATTGGACCAAGTTTTACTGGAGCAGAGAAGGCCAATAGAAAATGAAATGAAGGGTTTTTAAATTTATGAATTTATTAAATTTATGTCTAACAGAATAGGGAAAGTATTTATTCTGGTTTGGTAATTGTTGACCGTAAGGGAGGTGTGTGCAAGATAAAGGATAGAGGTTCAGAGCTGTCTCTTGGAGGGGTATTAGAGCATGGAATGCTTGGGTACAGGTAGAGGGTCTGGGGAGGGATCAATGTGGTGGAATAAAAACAAAGTGTTGGAAAATCTCAGCAGGTCTGGCAGCATCCGTGGGAGTGAGAAAAACAGATCGAGATAACGTTTCGAGTCCAATACAACTTCTTCAGAAGAAGACTCATATTGGTCTGGAAGTTCTGTTTCTTTCTCCACAGGTGTTGCTGGGCCTGAGTTTTTCCAGCACTTTCTGTTTTTCTTTCAGATCTCCTGCATCTGCAGTGTTTTGCTTTTATTTGAGCAATCTAGTGGGATTTATCTTACAAGGAACTGGCAAAGATGATGAGCTAAATGGACTCTTTCTGTGCGTTCAACCACTGTACTGCTGTATTTGTGATTCTGATGCTGGGTCAACTGACATTTTCAAGACCAAGCTCAATAGATTTTTGTTGGAAAAGGGATGGCAAATGAGGTTAAGGGGCTAATTGGCCTATGCCCTTTCCCTTGTTTCCACTGCTTCACAAAAATATATTTTGTAACTTTTTCCTTTTTAGGAAGGATTTTTGTGTACAAAAAGATGAGCCCTGTGACACTGTTGGTAAGTAAAAATATGTTACCTTGCTGAGCATGTAACAAACACACAGTGTAGTTTTGACTTTGAACGTTTAAGTTTGTGAAATTGCTGTTCCATAGAATACAAAACATTTGATACACAGGATGGAGGATTTCTGCCTTATGCTCAGTTTAGCCAAATTAGAGCTACGTTTATGAAGAACCGGTTTTCTACATTTAATGTACAAAGGAAATCTTTGCCCTTTGTTGCTTGATATTTTGCCAAATGTGACTTTATTCTGATTTAGAATTATAAATGGTTAAAAAAAACACTCACTTAGATACAACGATATGACTGGGAGCAGGAGTCTTTATGATCTCTTACTCAATTACGATCTACCAGTGATGGCTATTTTACTTGGAATGTGTGCTTTAATTGAGCCAAAGATTAATTGTTTTTTGTGTGTAAGTGGTGGCCAAAGTCATACTTGAATATTTCCTGTTTGATAAAGTATTTTTTCAGTCACACCATGCAAATCAAATAGGAACTCTGGCTATATTCCAGAGATTAACCATTTGTACTATGTATGCATTCTGAATTCTTCTTGATGGAGAATTTTGTCTGACATTCCCATCTACCTTGTGCAACAGAAAGAAAATTACAAGTCTTCTAAATTTCAGAAGATAGGTGCATAGATTATCTTTTTGGACTTGTTTTGATTGTTGCTGGACACTGAATATAAATTGATGCTTTGAAGACTTACATATGTACAATCTGGGCAGCAAAACCACTCATTACAATGTGATAATAGGCCAGCTCATGGTGTTGAAACCAAATGTACAATTTATACAACAATATAATTTACAGTGGCACATCGAAATCTCTGAAATGTATTTGACTGTGGTTATTAGGAATCTTGTAGTTAATTGAAATCAACTTAACTCGAGGTTTAATTATCAACTTCCGAAATCAAAAAAAGCTAATCAATGTGACTGTTTGTAACTAACCATCAGTTCTCTTGATATGACAGTAGATGTAATTAGAAACCACAATAATCAGTAATTGGCAAGAAGAATGTTGGGTTAGAATTAAATGGAAAGGGTGACTTGTTTGTCCTTTATATTACAAAAATGTCAGTTGGTTACACATAATTCCAAACATCTTGAACTGTTGGCCCTAACCTGAACGATTAATTTGTGAAACAGGCAACTGTCTAGGGCACTCTGATATATGAATAATTTAAGTGAAAATGTGTTGAGGCGTTGCCATGGAGAAGGATGCTGAAAGTTAACTGCCAAATATTGTTTGAAATTTAAACCAGGCAGCTTGACCCTGATTGGTCAAGGTGAAGTCCTGAGGAATGAGTCAGAGAATGGCTGTCATTTATTTTGCTCAGTTGAAATAGGCACTGTGTGTACAAGTTCTTTCTGTCTGCAAAGAACAGGGCTCTGTGTATTAATATAAGTAGCTTCCAATACATGCAAATTTGCCATACTGCGAGCCCAACTTAACACATCTTAAATTGATTGTCAGCATAATTATTAGCACACTGAGGATTTTTTAGCTAATATTGTCCAATGGCAGAATCACATCTAATGCTGGACACTATGTTTTAAGTTTTTCAAGCAGGGGTTGGTTGCGTACAGACTGTACCTTGCCCATTGTGAACAATGAAAGGGACATTAATATATTGGAAGCTACGTGTATTAATGCAAATGGAAAGAACATGTACACACATAAGGCCTGTTTTAGCGAAATGCAAGAACCATTCACTGGTTCATTCCTCAGGGCAATGCCTTGACCAATCCGAGTCAAGCTGCCTGGTTTAAATTTCAAACTATGCTTGCCACTTAACTGTCAGGTCAGGATTTTAGACCCCTTCCCCACAGTGTCAGTTCTGGTCCTGCAGCTGTCAATGGGTTTTCCCATTGTTTGTAACCTCCACCTCCAGGAACCCGCAGCAGGGATGGGCAGTGATCATTGTCGGTGGGAATGGAAGATCTCACTGGTGGAAACATCTGGAAAATTTCAGCGTCAGCCACCATCAACTGGTGCATTATCCATGGCAAATCCTCTACCAGTCAGAATCCACTTGCCAACCAATAAGCACGTTCTTCTCATTCAGTATAAAGTTGTTGATTTTCCTGATATTGGTATTGTTGTGAATGTCCTGATGAGTGCAAGATGAAAAGCCCACTGCTGGGGCTGGTGGGTGGATCCACGGACCAGAAGTGGGTCAAGAAGAAGGGAGCAGTTGGAGCAAGAGACTCTTCGTATGCCACAGGTCAAGATGGCAGAGGGTAAAGGGCCTGACCAATGATCGACGAACCAATTGGTCGACTTTTTAAATGAAAAGTTTAGCCGACAGAGGAGGGAGGCCCAGGAGGACCGAGACAAGGCGGTGAACCGTTGAAAGCGGGAATTTTCCATGTGGAGCAGAGGCTGGAGTCCCAGGGCCAGACTATTCGGAAAGTGGGGGAGCATGAGGAGCAGCTCGCCTCGTTGGCGGCTGAAATAGGTGTCATGCCGGAGACTCCGAAGTGGTTAAGGGAAAGGTGGAGGACCTGGAGAATCGCTCCTGGAGACAGAACCTAAGAATTGCGGGGATGACATTGAGGGAGCGGACGCTGGCTTGTATGTAGCCAACATGCTGGAGAAGTTGATGGGGGGTGGGGACGGACTTTGATCGGCCTCTGGAGGACGACCGAGCGCACAGGGCGCTGGTGAGGAAGTCGCAGGTGAATGAGCCACCAAGGGCGATGGTGGTGACCTGGGAGAGGAGCGAGCTTTGGGTGTACCAGGACCTCGGCGTGGACCTGGCGAAGAGGAGAGGTGGGTTTAATTGTGTGAAAGCTGCCCTCTTTAAAAAGGGGGTGACATTTGAGATGCTGTGCCCGGCTCGCCTTTGGGTGACTTTTAATAGCCGAGAACACTATTTTGGAACACCAGAGGAGGCGATGAAGATTTTAAGAGACAATGGACTGGCAGGTGAAGGATGACATTGAACTGAGGAGGAGGGGTGTGGAGGTGGGTGCTTTTTCTGTTTTTTCCTGCATATTTTGTTTTTCTTCCTCAAGATGTTTTGTGGAGAATGGGGGTGAGTGCATCTTTTTTTTTTTTGTTGTTGCATTGTTGGCTGCAAGGTGTGCGAGCAGGGTGGTGGGGGAGGAGAATCAGGGGTAGGAGGCTTAGGTGCCTTGGCAGGGGCTGCTAGGCTAGCTGGACAGACTAGATAATGGGAGCGCAGTGGGGAGTGATCAGATGGTTAGTGCAGTAGAGGGCGATAGGGTAGTTGTTTTGTTCAAGGGAAGGGGGGAGGGAGGGGCTGCCGACAAAGATATTGTTGCTGTGGCGTAGCATGGGAGGGAGTGGTGATGGTAGACATCTGAGGGTGGGCCTGGAGGGGCGTGTGGCATGGTCCGGGGGCTGGCTTAAGGAGGGGTATGGTTGACTGGCAGGAGAAGGGGCGGGGTGCCCTCCGACTAGGTTGGACACATGGAACGTGAGGGGGCTGAATGGGCTGGTTAAACGGTTCAGTGTTTTCGCGCACCTGAGGAGTTTGAAGGCAGACATGGCCTTTTTACAAGAAACAAATTTGAGGATCGGGGATCAGACAAGGCGAAGGAAAGGGTGGGTAGGGCAAGTCTTCCATTCGGGATTAGACATGAAGACGCAGGGGGTGGCGGTGCTGGTAAATGAACAGGTGACGTTTGAGGTGGGAAATATAGTAGCAGACTCAGGGGGAAGGTTTGTGATGGCGAGTGGGAAGCTGGAGGGGATGCCAGTGGTACTGGTAAATATTTATGCCCCAAATTAGGACGATGCAGAGTTCATGAGGCATGTGCTGGGGAAGATCCTGGTCCTGGACTTACATCGGTTGATTACGGGGGGGGGGGTGGCGGGGGACTTTAAAACGGTCATTGATCCAGGGATTGACCCGTCAAGCCGGAAGTCGGGGAGGTTGTCGGCTGTGTCAAAGGAGCTGAAGGGGTTCATGGAGGGCATGGTGGTGGACCCGTGGAGGTTTGGGAGGCCGAGGGCGACAGAATTTTTGTACGTCTCCCATGTGTGCAGGGTTTACTCTCGGCTTGATTTTTTTGTGGTGGGCAAGACGTTATTGGCGGGGGTGGCTGACCTGGGGTCCTCGGCGATCGTGGTTTCAGACCACGCGTCGCATTGGGTGGACTTGCAAGTTGATCAGCGAGGGGGTCCAGCGCCCACAGTAGAGGCTGGACGTAGGGTTGTTAGCAGATGAGGAGGTGTGCGAGCGGGTGAGGACCATCATTCAGGGGTACGTGGAACTAATTATATAGATGAGGTCTCAGCTGCAAAGCTGTGGGAGGCACTCAAGACAGTGATTGGGGGGAGGTTTTATCAATCCGGGCACTTAGGGAGAAGGTGGAGCAAGGTTGGTGGATGAGATCCTGAGGGTGGACCTGGTCCTGAAGGCAGGATTGTTGAAGGAGAGGCAGGAGCTCCAGATGGTGTTCACTCTGGTGTCCACGGGGAAGGCAGTAGGACAGTTGCAGAGGGCCAGGGGGGCAGTGTATGAGTACGGGGAGAAGGCTAGCAGGGCGCTGGCCCACTAATTCAGGAAGCAGGAGCCAGCGAGGGAGATTGGAAGGGTGAAGGTTGGTAGGGATGGAGTGGTATTGGACCTGGTGGGGGTGAATGGAGTATCTGAGAAGCTTTACAGATGGTTTTCTGGTAGAACTCTATAAAAAGAATTTGGGGGCCCTGAGGCCCTTGCTAGTAAGGGCATTCAATGAGGCGAGGGAGAAGGTTGAGCCCCCCTTCCCCCACCCACGTTATCGCAGGCATCAATAATTTTAATCTTGAAGAAGGCCAACTCCACATCATCCTAATTTGGGGCATAAATATTTACCAGGACCACTGGCATCCCCTCCAGCTTTCCACTCGCCATCACAAACCTGCCCCCTGAGTCTGCTACTATATTTCCCACCTCAAACATCACCCGTTCATTTACCAGCACCGCCACCCCCTGTGTCTTCATGTCTAATCCCGAATGGAAGACTTGCCCTACCCACCCTTTCCTTCACCTTGAAGCCCCTGACTCAGTGTGGGGGGGAGGGGGGGGGGGAGGGAATGCGGCAATCCTGGACAGGCTGGAGTGCCCCAAGGTGGAGGAGAGCCTGGTAGAGGGGTTGGGACCGCCCATTGGACTGGTGGGCGTGATGGAGGGTATGGGGCAATGCAGGCAGGGAAGGCCGTGGACCCAGATGGTTTTCTGGTAGAACTCTATAAAAAGATTTTGGGAGCCCTGAGGCCCTTGCTGGTAAGGGCATTCAATGAGGCGAGGGAGAAGGTTGAGCCGCCCTTCCCCCACCCACGTTATCGCAGGCATCAATAGTTTTAATCGTGAAGAAGGCCAAGGATCCGGAGCAGTGTGGATCTTACCGCCCGATATCACTGCTCAATGGAGACACCATGGGCGGGATTCTGCGGGAATCGGCGGGGCGGGCAACTCCGGCGGGAAGGAGTGGTGTGAACCACTCCGGCGTCGGGCTCCCCCAAAGGTGCGGAATCCTCCGCACCTTCACGGGCTAGTCCGGCGCCGGAGTGGTTTGCGCCACGCCGGCTGGCAGGGAAAGTGCTTGGCGCCACGCCAACCGGCGGCGAAGGGCCTACGCCGGCCGGCGCGAGTTGGCGCATGCGCAGGAGCACCAGCGTGTGCTGGCGTCATCCCAGCACATGCGCAGAGGGGGTTCATCTCCGCGTCGGCATTGTGGGATGAGGCAGGAGTGCCCACTCTCCCCATTGCTCTTTGCCTTGGCGATCGAGCCACTGACAATGGCGCTTAGAGCGTCAAGAGGTTGGAAAGGGATTGTGCGGGGAAGAGGGTGGTAGCGTACAGGATCTCGCTGTATGTAGAAGACCTGTTGCTGTACATTTCAGACCCATTGGAAAATATTGGGCGGGGGGCGGGGGGGGGAATCATGGACACTTTGGTGGAATTCAGCCGGTTTTCTGGGTATAAGTTAAACATTAGGAAGAGAGAGGTCTTCCCGATCCAGGCAAGGGGCAGGAGAGGAGGGTGGGCGAGCTGCTGTTTAAGGTAGCGGGTTTTGGGTATCTGGGCATCCAGGTGGTGCGGGGATGGGAGCAATTACATGAATTGAATTTGGCCCGGTTGGTGGAGCAAATGAAGGGGGATTTTAAGAGGTGGGACGTGCTCCCACTGTTATTGGCGGGGCAGGTGCAGTCCGTGAAGATGGCGGTACTCCTGAGTTTTTTCTGTATTCCAGAACCTTCCGATTTTATCTCAAAGGCCTTCTTTAGGATGATCAATACATTGATCTTGGGGTTTGGGTGGGTGGGGAAAGCCCCTCAGGTGAAGAAGGCGCTCCTGGAGTGGGGACGTGGGGGGGTTCTGGCCGTGCCAAACTTCATGAATTATTACTGGGTGGCAAATATAGCCATGGTAAGGCAGTGGGTAGTGGGGGAGGAGTTGGTATGGGAGCGGATGGTGGCAGTATCCTGTAAGGGGACTCACTTGGGAGAATTGTTGATGGCGCCTCTGCCGTTCTCACCGGCCAGGTACTCCACAAGTCCGGTTGTGGTGGGGCTTTGATGATATGGGAACAGTGGCGGCAGCACCTGAGACTGGAGGAGGCCTCGGTTTGGGCTCCGATCTGTGGGAATCACAAGTTTGTTCCGGGGGGGGGGGGGGGGGGGGGCGGGGGGGGGGCTGGACGCAGGATTTCAGGGGTGGCAGCAGGTGGGGATTGAGCGTTTTGGGGACCTATTCGTGGGGTGCAGCTTTCCGAGCTGGGAGGGACTGGTAGAGGAGTACGAGCTGCCCAGCGGGATCGAGTTCCAGTACTTACAGGTGCAAAATTATTAGAGAAACTGGCGCCGTCCTGTCCTGACCGGGGTTCCAGGACAAAGTGGTGTCAAAAACAGGCGTTGATAAGGGCAGGGTGTGGGAGATTTATAAAGAATTAATGGACTGGCTGGGGCAGCATGTGACGCAGTGGTTCGCACTGGGACTGCGGTGCTGAGGACCTGGGTTTGAATCCTGGCCCTGGGTCACTGTCCGTGTGGAGTTTGCACATTCTACCCATGTCTGCATGGGTTTCACCCCCACAACTCAAAGATGTGCAGGATAGGTGGATTGGCCATGCTAAATTGCCCCTTAATTGGAAAAAAAATAATTGGGGACTCCAAATTTAAAAAAAAAAGAAGAAAAAAAAGAATGAATGTACTGGGAGGGCACCCCGATAGGAGACATTAAGTGGAAGTGGAAGGAAGAGCTGGTGAGGGTCCTGGAGGCTGTGTTATGGGGGGAGGCTCTGAGAAGGGTGAATGCATCCTCTTCATGTGCTAGGCTTAGCCTGATCCAATTAAAGTAGTCCACAGGGCACATATGGCGGTGGCCAGAATGAGCAGGTTTTTAGAGAGGGTGGCGGGTAGCTTGGGTGCTGCACGGGTGGGCTCGCGAACCATGTCCACATGTTTTGGGCCTGTCTGAAGCTGGATGGATTTTTGGCGGGGGTTCGCTGACGTGATGTCTGAGGTTCTGAGAGTGAAGGTGGTCCCAAGACTAGAATTGGCGATTTTTGGAGTGTCGGAAGACCCGGGAGTCCAGAGGTTGAGAGAGGTTGACGTTTTGGCCACTGCCTCTATGGTAGCCCGGAGACGGATCCTGTTAGATAAAGGGACTCTGAGCTGCCGAAACCGGGGGTGTGGGTAAGCAACCTCGTGGAATTCCTTAGGCCGGAAAAAAAATCAAGTTTGCCTTGTGAGGGTCTGTGGAGGGGTTTTCCCGTAGATGGAAACCGTTTATCGACTTCTTCCAGCATAGATGTGGAGATGCCGGCGTTGGACTGGGGTGAGCACAGTACGAAGTCTTACAACACCAGGTTAAAGTCCAACAGGTTTGTTTCGATGTCACTAGCTTTCGGAGCGCTGCTCCTTCCTCAGGTGAATGAAGAGGTCTGTTCCAGAAACACATATATAGACAAATTCAAAGATGCCAGACAATGTTTGGAATGCGAGCATTAGCAGGTGATTAAATCTTTACAGATCCAGAGATGGGGTAACCCCAGGTTAAAGAGGTGTGAATTGTCTCAAGCCAGGACAGTTGGTAGGATTTCGCAGGCCAGATGGTGGGGGATGAATGTAATGTGACATGAATCCCAGGTCCCGGTTGAGGCCGCACTCATGTGTGCGGAACTTGGCTATAAGTTTCTGCTCGGCGATTCTGCGTTGTCGCGGGTCCTGAAGGCCGCCTTGGAGAACGCTTACCCGGAGATCAGAGGCTGAATGCCCTTGACTGCTGAAGTGTTCCCCGACTGGAAGGGAACATTCCTGCCTGGTGATTGTTGCGCGATGTCCGTTCATTCGTTGTCGCAGCGTCTGCATGGTCTCGCCAATGTACCACGCTTCGGGACATCGAAGCGTGGTACATTCAACATCAAACGAACCATTGTTTGCAGCAAACTACCCAGTCTTCAGAACAGTGACCACGACACCACACAACCCTGTCATGGTAATCTCTGCAAGACGTGCCAGATCATCGACATGGATACCACTATTACACGTGAGAACACCACCCACCAGGTACGCGGTACATACTCGTGCGACTCGGCCAACGTTGTCTACCGGATGTCCCGAAGCGTGGTACATTGGCGAGACCATGCAGACGCTGCGACAACGAATGAACGGACATCGCGCAACAATCACCAGGCAGGAATGTTCCCTTCCAGTCGGGGAACACTTCAGCAGTCAAGGGCATTCAGCCTCTGATCTCCGGGTAAGCGTTCTCCAAGGCGGCCTTCAGGACCCGCGACAACGCAGAATCGCCGAGCAGAAACTTGTAGCCAAGTTCCGCACACATGAGTGCGGCCTCAACCGGGACCTGGGATTCATGTCACATTACATTCATCCCCCACCATCTGGCCTGCGAAATCCTACCAACTGTCCTGGCTTGAGACAATTCACACCTCTTTAACCTGGGGTTACCCCATCTCTGGATCTGTAAAGATGTAATCACCTGCTAATGCTCGCATTCCAAACATTGTCTGGCATCTTTGAATTTGTCTATATATGTGTTTCTGGAACAGACCTCTTCATTCACCTGAGGAAGGAGCGGCGCTCCGAAAGCTAGTGACATCGAAACAAACCTGTTGGACTTTAACCTGGTGTTGTAAGACTTCGTACTGTCTTTCAGCATAGTTCAGTCAGCAGGGGGAGGGGGACAGACTTTGGGGTATTAAAAAAAAAAGAGGAGGAAGGGAGGGCAGGGCACGGGTGTTGGTTATTTATTTGTTATGAGATTTCCTGTTTGTTCTCCTTTTGGTTTTGGTTTGTGTTTGATATATATATATGCCTTAATAAAAAATCTTTTTTTTAAAAAAAGGTCTAATTGATAGCCTATAACTGTCCTTGGCACTGCAATAGAGAAGATTGGAGTACCTGCACTTCTTGTTCCAAAATTGGCCTCCACTATTTATCTTATGGATCGTCGATTAGGTTGTACTGAGATCACATGTTCCTGCTGTGTTCATGACAGCCCAGTTTTGGGATGAGAATCTCAAACAAACACTTCAGGCTTAATCCTTAGAGGAGAGACAAGTTGATGAATGCATCCATATAACCTCAGCTAATTACCAAACAAGGAAGAAGATGCTTTCATGTTCCTGTGCCAGTTAGCAGGACAGCATTACCTTCACCTCCTGATGCTCATCGGAACAAAGTCAGGTAATTTCAATTTCAATAATCAAGGAGAGGAGTGTGTGTTTGCTGCAAAATGATAATTTCAAAGTGCCTTAAGGTACATGAGGAAGTTTCAATCACTCCCCGGTTTCCCTTGCAGATGTGAATTGTAAAACTTAGCCGAAGCCGATAACAGCCATATTAAAGAAGCTATGACCTAAACTGATTCATCTTGACCAGATATGTTTCACCAAATAAAAGTTTTTCAACATGGCAAAGTGCCGGTCATTTTGTGGTATGTTCAGGATTTGGCAGTGCTTGGATTTCCTGCTGGCACAATACACTTGAATGTAGAGAATACCTGCAGAGAATAGTGTGGAGTGGAGTTACTTATTTTGAACCCTCCAGCATTTTGGCTTTGGGCCTCTCTTCATTAAATGGATTGCTGCCTTTTATAGTGACTCTTTGGCAGTCATTAATATCAATGATATCATTTTCCAGCCCTTTAGACTGCATGGAGGAACCGACTGGGTAGTTCATGCTTAAGGCTTGGTGGATGACTAAAGGCTGCTGACCACAATCCCAGAATAATGCTCAAATGCTGGAGGTTTATCAAGTGTAATTATTCTCAGATTATCTGTACATGTGTTGCTGCATTTGTTGGATTCTTTTCAGCCACGTCAAAATATGCAAACATTTCAGAAGTAATGTCCGTGAATTCATTGTATTAAAAACAATAGAAATTTTAGACATGCTGCTTAAAGGATACTTGGGGATCAGCACGGTAGCATATTGGTTAGCACTGTGCCTTCACAGCGCCAGGGCCCCAGGTTTGATTCCCGGCTGGGTCACTGTCTGTACGGAGTCTGCACATTCTCCCCGTGTCTGCGTGGGTTTCCTCCGGGCACTCTGGTTTACTCCCACTAGTCCCAAAAGACGTGCTGTTAGGTAATTTGGACATTCTGAATTCTCCCTCTGTGTACCCGAACAGGCAGCGGAGTGTGGTGACTAGGGGCTTTTCACAGTAACTTCATTGCAATGTAAGCCTACTTATGACAATAAAGATTATTGTATTAGAGCTTCAAAAAGTCAGTAAATGTAAATATGCACAAAATTATAGAAAACATTCAGGACAGTCTGGAGGACTCAAAGGGAATCCACTGTCACTGTGGGAGAAGGCAGACACCATCAATATCACTTTCAATCCAAGAGTGAACCATAAAACTTCCTTGTCCCTTCAGGCTGGCTTGATGCCGCTATCACTCAGCATGGTATGAAGGTCTTTGTGTCCTGGATCCTCCACGGCGCAGCAATCCTCAAAGTTGCTCCACATTTCTTGAAGGGTCTAATGAGCTTTGTTTCTCTAGAAATGTGGAGTGCAGACTGCCTCAGAGAATTCCATTGGAGCGCAGTAGTGTCAGGTCAAGATGCATGTTATCGCACACATGGGGTGGGATTTTCTGTTTCAGAGATTAAGTGCTGTTGCCGGGTCTGAATGCGAGTTTTTTATGGTCATGATGTGGATACCAGTCCCGGAGCAATGCAGGGCACGTTAATTGGTCAGCACTGGCGGAAAGTGGCATTATTGTGATTCCAACGCACGGCGGTGTGTGATTTGGTTGGGATTGGCACTCGGGCGCCTGACGAACTGCAGCCACTGTCAGCACTCCACTCCCCACACACTCTCATTCCAGTCAAGAGTTCCAGTTCGGAGCAGCACGGTAGCACAGTGGTTAGCACAGTTGCGTCACAGCTCCAAGATCCCAGGTTCGATTCCTGGCTTGGGTCACTGTCTGTGTGGCGTCTGCACATTCTCCTTGTGTCTGCGAGGGTTTCCTCCGGGTGCTCTGGTTTCCTCCCACAGTCCAAAGATGTGCAGGTTAGGTGGATTGGCCGTGATAAATTACCCTTTGTGTCCAAAAAGGTGAGGTGGGGGTTACTGGGTAATGGGGCTATGGGGATACGGTGGAGGTGTGGGCTTAGCTATGGTGCTCTTTCCAAGAGCTTGTGCAGACTCGATGGGCTGAATGGCCTCCTTCTGCACTGTAAATTCTACGAGAAGGTGCCATCCTGAAGAGCGGCACCGAGGTTCGCAGATGCAGAGCTGGAGACACTGTTGGATGTCGTGAAGGAGAGGCAGGACACCCTGTTCCCTGAGGTGGGACAGATGATGCTGCCTGCCGATGTCAACTGGGGCTAGATGGAGGTGACAGAAGCTGTGAGCACAAGTGGGCCCCATCGCCAGGACCGGGCAATTGCGCAGGAAGAAGCTGCACAATCCTCTCAGGGAGGCCTGGGTGAGTCACCATCTCCGTGCCCCTGGTAACCCCCCCCCCCCCCCCGCCCCATACCCCAACTCCTCCCCCCCCTTGTGGTAGGGCCTAGCCAGTGAGTGACACATCACCGCTCGCCACCCCCGATAACCAACTCACCCTCCCCCCCCCCTCCCCTTCCGCCTCCAACCTGGCATACCTGCTACCTGGAATGTTGGTCTCTGACCCGGTCCCGAGGGGACACTCAAAGCCCATGGCCCATCCCCTGCTAGCCTCCAAACCCGCCCCCCCCCCCCCCAGCACTGGCAGATGCACCCAGCCTACGGCACAACTGCCAGCCCACCGTTGCGCTTTTGGGAACTTTTCTTATCTCCTCGCTCTCCCTCAGCAGCCACAGCATCTGTTTCCTGATTTTAAATATCACAAGTTAACCTTGCCGTCATCACTTCCGTCTGGCAGAGGTGGAGCATCGTAGGTGGCCAGAGATTACCGGGCCCGACCCGTCAATGATGTGCTACTGTACATTTTGCATGGCCACGCCGGAGGCATTGGAGAATGGCACTACATTCGGCGCCTGCCGTCGACCTCGATTCTCGGTTGACACTGTATTCTTCGTCCGATCATGATTCCGGTGATTCCGGCATTGGCCAATGGAGAATCCTGCCCATGGTAAGTTTAAAGGTCCAGTGTGAAAGCTAATGAATGGATTAATATTAGTGAATGGGCGGGTGGATGAGTGACTGAATAGGTAGGGAGCTATGTGGGTGGGTAAGTGGCTACGATGGGTGAGGTAGGCGATAGGACAGCTGGTGGGTCGAGGGGTAGTCAAGTTGGGTTGATGGATAGTCGGGTCAGGGGGTTCATATGGGTCGGGTGCATAATTCGTGGGTAGTTGGGTGGCCAGGTATGTGGAGGGATGATCGGGAGTAGACATGTTAGGAGATAAAAATATAGAAAATAGGAGCAGGAAAAGGTCATTTGGCCCTTTGAGCCTGCTCCGCCATTAAAAAAGATCATAGATAATGATCTATCTCAACACCATACTCCCACACTCTCCCCATACCTCTTGACACTTTTAGATTTTAGAAATGTATCTACTTCCTTAAATATATTAGTGATTTGGCCTCCACAGCATTCTGTGGTCGAGAATTGCACAGGTTCTACCCTCTGAGTGACGAGGTTTCTCTGTATCTTGCTCCATATCCTGAGACTGTGGTCTGGGTTCAGTTCTATAGTTTCCCAGGAGTCGGACTATGATTTTTCTGACTAACGTTTACTGGGGAACTCTTCAGGTAAATCTCACAAAGCTGCCCAAAGTCTTCGACTCTAACTCTCAGTCAGAGACATTCGAGGCGGGTCCTGGGTGAAGTGTTGGGCGCTCTGAGATACAGACGAACCAACACGGTTGCGATTGGTACAACACAGTTTTATTCCTTTAAACTATTTATATAACAAACTTGGTACTCAGCACGTGGTGACTGTGAGAGTGTCTGGCTTTGAGGCCCTTGCCCTGTGCCGTCTCCTGATGGACTGCCCAAGAAGTGTTGTGTTTCTTGTTTTGTACTGTGTATGCTCTTGTCTGTGATTGGCTGTCGTGTTATGTGTGCTAATTGGTCCGTTGCTCTGTCTATCATTATTTATGTGTGTATGTGCTGTGATGTTCACTTGAATATCATGACACTGGGGAGCAGGAGAATTGCCTGTTGGAAGCTCAAACTTCCTGGGCATCCCACGGAGGTTAGCCAGATCCGAACATCGAAAGATCTGGACCAATATTTTTTCTGATAAGCCCTACATAAAATAAAAGGCTTTTTCCAATTTTCATTTTTAAGTACATCATCTCACTATGATGCCATTTAGGTGTGATCAAAGCCAAACCTCGACCACTGAGGTATTTATACAAAATCTCCCACTGGCTACCTTCTAAATGATTGGAGATGGGGTGGGAGTTCGGAGTCTTCCTCTCCCCCACTGGGGAAGGTGCAACATTTTCAACCTATATACCGCTGTTGGCTGCCCATATGGCACATGGAGCCTCCTATCAGCTCTCTCAATCCCAGTGGAGTTGGCGCTGGGGGACGTCAATTGTTGTGATCCCAATGCTTGGATTGATTCTATAGAAAATGCAAAACCATCATCTCTATTCGTGATTGTTTAGAAACGCGGGATCCTGTTGCATTAATAATAAAAGGTACTTACCAGTTGATTTGATTGGCGAACAGAAAGTACCTTTTGGTTTTGTAACAGTGATGAATGCTTTATGAAAATGAATAAAAGGTTGCAAAATGTGGGAGAACATGTCTGAGCTGTGTTATACAGAGTTGCATGACTCACAGTTCAACTGTCGTTTTCTAGCACCTTAAGTAAGTAGGCTCCTGGGACTCACTTGGAAGTTATTAAGGCTAGACAGCAGACTTTCAACGTGATTTCTTGAAACTTTTAATAGCTGGTCTTGTATTAAATCTGCTAAATGGCAGATCAGCTTCAGAGTAATAGAGTGCAGGTATTAAAAGAAACTAATATATCCAAGTCATTACCGAGCTCTCCAGAGTCTCTGAATAGTGGGCTGTGATCTTGTAATACGTAAGTCTGTAAAATATTTGATATTTTAAGCATGAGGTGAGGTGATTTCTATGGAAAGACAAAGATTTCAATGTGACATTTATGATCGATGTAATTTATTTTGTGAAATATATACCAAGGAAGCAAGAAAGGACTTAAGGATTTATATTGTGCCTTTCATAACCTCAGGAATTCCCAGAAGCATTTGGAACCAGTGAAGTGCTTTAGAAATGTAGTAATACAGGCAAATGCAACAGCCAATTTGCACATATCAAGGCCTCACAGTGAGGTAAAGGATATGTTTTATGATGTTGAGGAATAAATATTGAAAAAGGTTTCAGAAGAGTTCCCCACTCCGTTTCAAATTGGGCGAGGGGAGCTTTTATATCCACATGAGAGGATAAACAAGGCCTTTGTTTCATATCACATCTGAAAGACTAAGGTCTCGATTTTCACTCCTAAGTCATGAGTACAAAGTTGGGATATTTTACCAGTTCTGTGAAGTCAACCAAGGAAAAGGGACCTGGAAGTTGTGCTTTTCCTTCAGGCGAGGGTAGGCTGGATTAGAAATTGGCCCTGCTACCCCCCAAGATTGGGTGCAGAGGCTGTTGGGTGCAGAGGCAGGCTGGCAGAGCTGCCACTGTGTACCTGTACTGTGCGAAAGATTGAAAAAAGAAAACAATGAAACAAAAAATATGCCCCACCCCCCCATCTCTCTCACTCCCCATGGTTCATCCATCCCAACCCATGCCATCTCATGCCTCTGTAAGCAGCCCCCAACCCCTTGGTGCCAACCCTGTACCCAAAGCAATTTGTTTTAACACATCAAAACATTTAAAGGGCAAGTCTGTTAAATGTGTTGACAGTTCCCTTTGGCAGTTGTTTATGAGAGGTCCTCTTGACAGCCTTGAGAGATCCTCTTGACATTCTGACCGGTCTCTTTGACAGGCGCTTCTAACAGTTTTGACACTTAGTATTGGCTGTTTGAATGAGCTGATAACAATGGATTTATGCACTTTTCTAAATACATTTATGCCTGATATTAACAATTTCAAAGGGCCCCTAACCTAGCCCAAAGCACACCTTGCCTCCCTAAAGGTATCCCAGGACCAGATCTTCAGAACTACCTTGCCTCTCTAGAGGAGTACCCTGGTAATCCAAATGAGTCCACCAAGTTCAGACCAGCCTTTACCAGGCCTAATCTACTCACTTCAGGTTTCACACCCCTGGCCTACCAAAATTCAACTTCAGTGGAAGCAGCTAATGATTTAAATGGCCAGCATGTGTGAACCCGGCGTGCTTCATTCCTACCATGCCAAAAAAAGTAAGTGCCATGTTCAGGTTTTTTGGGCTTGTCTGCTATTTTCACAGGAAGGCTCTCTGTTCTGGTAAAAAATGCCCCAAATCTCTGTTAATGGAACACTTATTGAAATGTCAGCATGTCTTTTATCTATTCGCGGGACATGAGCATCACTGCCAAGGATAGTATTTATGGTCTAAACCTAATTGGCCTTGAGCCACGTTCTTGAATGGCTGCAATCCATGTGGTGAAGGTACTCCCACAGTTACGAAGTTAAAGCAGTTCCAGGATTTTAACCCAGCGATGCTGAAGGAATGGTGATATATTTCTAAATGAGGGTAGTTTATGACTTTGCAAGAACTTGCCGATGATAGGGTTCTCATCCATCAGCTGCCCTTGTTCTTCCAGATAATAGATGTGGTGGCTTGTGATGCCCTTAATGAAGCCTTGTAGATGGTGTGCACTGCAGCATCTGTACGCTGAAATGGAGAAAATTCATGTTTAAGGTGATGGACAGGTTGTCAGGTCTCTGGACTGTCTTCAGTCCACAATTTTTTAATTCGGTGAAGAGAGTACTTGCTGTTCGAATCACCGGGGTAAAGTCGTGATTGCATTTTCGCGGTCACCATTCCTGGGCCAGACTTCTGTTTTCAAACTGGGAATCAAGAATTGGGAAATTTCCTGACTGGAGATTTTTTCACTCTGCGGAATTCTCTGCCACAGGAAGCAAAACATTACGATAAAAGCAAATGACTGCGGATGCTAGAATCTGAAACTAAAACAGAAAATACTGGACAATCTCAGTAGGTCTGACAGCATCTGTGGAGAGAGAAGGATGCTAACGTTTTGAGTCTGGATGAAAGCTGGAGAGAACTGAAACCAGGATCAGATTTATACTGTCATGGGGGATAGGTGTGGAGGAGTGGTGTTGGATAAAGGGCCAGCAATAGGTGGAGATTGACAAAGATGTCGTGGACAGAAAGACAAAGGGAATGTAAATGTTGGTGATCAAAGCTAGGGAGTGCCGTGTTGGGTGCTCTGCTACATAGACGAACCAACACAGTTGCAGATGGTACAACTCAGTTTTATTACTAACAATAACAACATCTGTAAACTGGTTACTGTGGTTCGTTCAATACCCTTTAACCTGTGGACCTAGCCCTAACACTATCTTGGAGAGGCACTCAGCACATGGTGAATGTCTGAGTGGCTTGCTATGCGCTCTGTGCCCTGAGCTGTCTCCTGCTGGAATGAGCGGGAACTGTGGTGTTCCCCGTTTTATAGTGCGTGTGCCCTTGCTTGTGATTGGCTGTGATGCTGCGTGTGTATTGATTGGTCCGTTGATCTGTCCATCAGTGTGTATGTGTGTTTGCCCCATGATGTTTATCTGAATATCAAGGCAGGGAGGGTACAGATAGTGGCACATTAAGAGATCAGAATATTTTAATGGCAGAACTAATGTAAGCAGTGTGTCAAAGGACAACTAGGAACAAGGAACAGAATGCCCAAGTGGGGTGGGGTGGGGGAGGGGGATAATGGTGAGGGAAAGCAGATCAACGGAAGAAATGAAAATTAATTGATAGAAATAAAAACGGGGTGAAGGTGGAGTTGGAGGGGAGAGTGAGCAATCGGAAGTTGTTGAACTCAATGTTAAGTCCGGAATACTGTAACATGCCTAATTGGAAGAAGAGGTGCTGTTCCTCCAGCTTGTGTTGGGCTTCACTCGAACATTGCAGCAGGTCAAGACAGGCATGTGGACATGAGAGCAGGACTGTGAGTTGAAATGGCAAGCGACAGGAAGGTCTGGGTCCTGTTTGCGGACAGACCAAAGGTGTTTTGCAAAGTGGTCACCCAGCCTGGGGTTAGTCTCTCTAATGTTGAGTAGATTGCAGTGGGAGCAGTGAATGAAATAGGCCAGATTGAAGGAGGTGCATGCAAAGCAGTGCCTCGCCTGAAAAGAGTGGTTAGGCCCTTAGATGGTGATCAGGGGAGAGGTAAAGGTGTAAGTTTTACACCTTCTGCATTGGCATGGGAAGGTGCCGTGGGGAGAGGGTGAGGTTCTGGGGGTAATGCAGAATTGGACCAGGGTATCCCTGCATATTGTTGACAGGGGAAGTGAGGAGAAGATGTGTTTGGTGGTGGCATCGTGCTGGAGTTGGCCGATATGGCGGAGGATGAACCTTTGAGTGCGGAGGCTGGAGGGGGGGGAAAATGATAACAAGGGGACCCTATCCTTGTTCTGGGAGGGAGGGGAAGGGGTGAGAGCAGAGGTACAGGGGATGGGTCAGAAACGGTTGAAAGCCCTGTCAACCACAGTAGGTAGGAAACCACGATTAAGGAAGAATGAGGACATCTCAGCAGCACCGTTTTGTAAAGTGGCATCAGGTGACGGATAGGAAGAAGTTGGAGAATGGGATGCAATCCATAAAGGATGTGGGGTGTGAAGAGCTGTAGTTGAAATAGCTGGGGAGTCAATGGGCTTGTAATGGATACTAGTGGACAGTCTATTCCCAAAAATGAAGATAGAGGGGTTGAAGAAGGGAAGGGAAGTATTGGAGATGGACCATGTCAAAGTGATAGAGGGAAATTGGGAGCAAAATTAATACTTTTTTCTAGGTCCAGACAGAAACACGAAGTGGCACTGAAACAGTTGTCAATGTACCAATAAAAGAATTGTGAGATGGGGCCAGGATTGGACTGGAACAGGGAATGTTCCACATACCCCATGACGAGGCAGGCAAAACTGGGACCCCTTTAGTTTGGAGGAAGTGAGACAAGTTAAAGGAGCAATTGTTCAGTGAGAGGAGAAGTTCAGCCAGGCGGAGGAGAGTGGCGGTGGATGGGGATTGTTTAAGCCACTGCTCGAGGATGAAGCATTGAGGGAGAACTAGGGAATAGGGACAGTATCGCTCTGAGGCAGAGCAGACAGGGTGAAGTTGCTGAACACAGCGGGTCTGGTGGCCTGAAGTGCATATGTTTTAATGCAAGAAGTATTACGGGTAAGGCAGATGAACTTAGAGCTTGGATTAGTACTTGGAACTATGATGTTGTTGCCATTACAGAGACCTGGTTGAGGGAAGGGCAGGATTGGCAGCTAAACATTCCAGGATTTAGATGTTTCAGGTGGGATAGAGGGGGATGTAAAAGAGGTGGCGGAGTTGCGCTACTGGTTAGGGAGAATATCACAGCTGTACGACGGGAGGACACCTCAAAGGGCAGCGAGGCTACATGGGTAGAGATCAGGAATAAGAAGGGTGCAGTCACAATGTTGGGGGTTTACTACAGGCCTCCCAACAGCCAGCGGGAGATAGAGGAGCAGATTGGAAAAGTGTAAAAACAACAGGGTTGTGGTGATGGGAGACGTCAACTTCCCCAATATTGACTGGGACTCACTTAGTGCCAGGGGCTTAGACGGGGCAGAGTTTGTAAGGAGCATCCAGGAGGGCTTCTTAAAACAATATGTAGACAGTCCAACTAGGGAAGGGGCTGTACTGGACCTGGTATTGGGGAATGAGCCCGGCCAGGTGGTAGATGTTTCAGTAGGGGAGCATTTTGGGAACAATGACCACAATTCAGTAAGTTTTAAAGTGCTGGTGGACAAGAATAAGAGTGGTCCGAGGGTGAATGTGCTAAATTGAGGGAAGGCTAATTATAACAATATTGGGTAGGAACTGAAGAACCTAGATTGGGGGCGGATGTTTGAGGGTAAATCAACATCTAACATGTGGGAGGCTTTCAAGTGTCAGTTGAAAGGAATTCAGGACTGGCATGTTACTGTGAGGAAGAAGGATAAATACGGCAATTTTCGGGAACCTTGGATAACGAGAGATAGTGTAGGCCTCGTCAAAAAGAAAAAGGAGGCATTTGTCAGGGCTAAAAGGCTGGGAACAGACGAAGCCTGTGTGGAATATAAGGAAAGTAGGAAGGAACTTAAGCAAGGAGTCAGGAGGGCTAGAAGGGGTCACGAAAAGTCATTGGCAAATAGGGTTAAGGAAAATCCCAAGGCTTTTTACACGTACATAAAAAGCAAGAGGGTAGCCAGGGAAAGGGTTGGCCCACTGAAGGATAGGCAAGGGAATCTATGTGTGGAGCCAGAGGAAATGGGCGAGGTACTAAATGAATACTTTGCATCAGTATTCACCAAAGAGAAGAAATTGGCAGATGTTGAGTCTGGAGAAGGGTGTGTAGATAGCCTGGGTCACATTGAGATCCAAAAAGACGAGGTGTTGGGTGTCTTGAAAATATTAAGGTAGATATGTCCCCAGGGCCTGATGGGATCTACGCCAGAATACTGAAGGAGGCTAGAGAGGAAATTGCTGAGGCCTTGACAGAAATCTTTGGATCCTCACTGTCTTCAGGTGATGTCCCGGAGGACTGAAGAATAGCCAATGTCGGTCCTCTGTTTAAGAAGGGTAGCAAGGATAATCCAGGGAACTACAGGCCGGTGAGCCTTACGTCAGTGGTAGGGACATTACAGGAGAGAATTCTTCGAGACAGGATCTACTCCCTTTTGGAAGCAATGGATGTATTAGTGAGAGGCAGCATGGTTTTGTGAAGGGGAGATCGTGTCTCACTAACTTGATAGAGTTTTTCGAGGAGGTCACACAGATGATTGATGCAGGTAGGGCAGTGGATAACTTCAGTAAGGCCTTTGACAAGGTCCCTCATGACAGACTAGTATAAAAGGTGAAGTCACATGGGATCAGGGGTGAGCTGGCAAGGTGGATACAGAACTGGCTAGGGCATAGAAGGCAGAGAGTAGCAATGGAAGGATGCTTTTCTAATTGGAGGGCTGTGTCTAGTGGTGTTCCGCAGGGATCAGTGCTGGGTATATATAAATGATTTGGAGGAAATGTAACTGGTCTGATTAGTAAGTTTGCAGACGACACAAAGGTTGGTGGAATTGCGGATAGCGATGAGGACTGTCAGGGGATACAGCAGGATTTAGATTGTTTGGAGACTTGGGCGGAGAGATGGCAGATGGAGTTTAATCTGGACAAATGTGAGGTAATGCATTTTGGAAGGTCTAATGCAGGTAGGGAATATACAGTGAATGGTAGAACCCTCGAGTATTGAAAGTCAGAGAGATCTAGGTGTACAGGTCCACAGGTCACTGAAAGGGGCAACACGGGTGGAGAAGGTAGTCAAGAAGGTATACGGCATGCTTGCCTTCATTGGCCGGGGCATTGAGTATAAGAATTGGCAAGTCATGTTGCAGCTGTATAGAACCTTAGTTAGGCCATACTTGGAGTGTAGTGTTCAATTCTGGTCGCCATACTACCAGAAGGCTGTGGAGGCTTTAGAGAGGGTGCAGAAGAGATTTACCAGAATGTTCCCTGGTATGGAGGGCATTAGCTATGAGGAGCGGTTGAATAAACTCTGTTCTCACTGGAACGACGGAGGTTGAGGGGCGACCTGATAGTGGTCTACAAAATTATGAGGGGCATAGACAGAGTGGATAGTCAGAGGCTTTTCCCCAGGGTAGAGGGGTCAGTACTAGGGGGCATAGGTTTAAGCTGCGAGGGGCAAGGTTTAGAGTAGATGTGCGAGGCAAGTTTTTTTACACAGAGGGTAGTGGGTGCCTGGAACTCGCTGCCGGAGGAGGTGGTGGAAGCAGGGACGATAGTGACATTTAAGGGGCATCTTGACAAATACATGAATAGGATGGGAATAGAGGGATACGGACCCAGGAAGTGTAGAAGATTGTAGTTTAGTCGGGCAGCATGATCGGCACGGTCTTGGAGGGCTGAAGGGCCTGTTCCTGTGCTGTACTTTTCTTTGTTCCTTGAAGCAGAGAGCCATCAGACAATCAAGGTGGGGAAAGGAGGCATAGGGGGATTGGACATCCATGGTGAAGAGGAGGTGGTTAGGTCCAGGGAACTGGTAGTTGTTGATATGATGTAAAGCAATAGAGGCATCGCGGATGTAGGTGGGAAGGGACAAGAGGAGAGAGCATAGAGCCAAAGCAGGAAAAAAATAGTTTAATGGGGCAGGGACAGGCTGACACAATGGGCCTTCCAGGACAGTCATGTTTGTGGATTTTGGGGACGAGGTCGAAGCGGGCTGTTCAGGGCTGGAAGACTAGGGTTGGAAGCTGTAGAGGGAAGGTTCCCAGAGGAGATTGGGCCAGTGACAGTCCTGAAAACAATGGCTTAATGCTCGGTGGTGGGGTCATAGTCCAGGAGAGATAGGAGAAAGTGTCTGAGAGGTACATTTGAACTCTGTGAGGTAAAGGTCAGTATGCCAGACAACAATAGCCCACCCTTGTCAGTTGATTTGATGACAAAGTCACGATTACGATTAGACCCGAGAGTGCAGAGTGCTGCAAACTCAGAAGGCGACAGGTTAGTGTGGGTGAGAGGAGCAGATAAATTGAGAAGGTCGATGTCACACTGACAGTTCGCAATAAAAAGGTCAAGAGCAGATAAGCAGCTGGAGGGAGGGGTCTAGGTGGAGGGCGAATATTGGAAGCGGATAAAAGGATCTGTTGAATGGGGGAAGGATTCCTGCCCAAAGAAGTGAGCAGGGAGATGAAGGCGGCGGAAGAAGAGTTCAGCATTGTGTCGAGCCCGAAATTCGTTGAGGTGAGGGTATGAAGCGGAGTCCTTTGCTGAGTACAGCACATTCAGCCTCAGAGAGGGGGCGGTCAGAGGATATGGTGAATACACGGCAAGGGCTGGGGTTAGAAAGGATGGCATCTGAGTTACAGGAAGGGGTGGAGGGTCTTGGATGGGCGTTGGTATCGATGAGTTGTTGGTGCTTGCATTCTTAACACCTGCAAGGAAGAGAAAAAGTTTTGTGTTCAGGTGTCAGATGCGACGAAGAATGAAATGAAACTGGGGACCAGGACAGCTTTGAGATAGCATGAATACGTGCTGCTGGAGAGAGGTATCAAGTTGTGCATATGGCGGCAAACGGCGCTGAGTATGGATTCAGGATGCAGCGGCAACAGCAGTCTGAGGAATGTTGTATGTCCTGGCAATACCTGTAATCCTGGGTAGATTCATAACATGAGGGGTGGAACTTGAGTTGGAATCCACGTAGGGTAAGCCGGAGACAGCGACAATTGCTAAGGAAGGAAAAATTGCTGTGAAAGCGAGTTGTGGTCAACACTTTGTCAAACACCAGGAGGGAAATGGAAAGCAATGAACGTAGACAGGGTGAAACAGACAAACGGAAATCCTGTTGGAGAGATGAGCAATGCTTCTTCAGGGTAGGCATTCCTGGAAGAGAAAAGGCAGTAAATTAAACACAAAGATGAAAGCAAATTACTGTGGATGCTGGAATCTGAAACAAAAACAGAAAATATTGAATAATCTCAGCAGGTCTGACAGCATCTGTGGAGAGAGAAGGGAGCTGATGTTTTGAGTTGGGATCCAAATAAAATAAGGGGCAGTGAGAGTGAAAGGTTCATGCAGTGTGTCGAGGAAAACCTTTTCCACCAATTAGTGACAAACCGAATTAGAGGAGATGCATTCCTAGTTTTGGGGTGAAGAAGGCCAGGTGGGGTGAAGTGACAGTTGGCGACCATATCTGGGATAGTGATCACAATTCAGCATTACCATGAAAAAGGTCAGAGATAAGCAGGAGTAAACGTTTTGAACTGGGGCAAGACAAATTTTGCAGGAATCGGAAGGTACTTGGCTGAGGCGGACTGGGCAGCACTGCTAGTGGATAAATCCGTACAAAACAAGTCGGAAGCACTAAAAAGCAAGATCCTAAATGTACATCGTAGACCTGTCCCTTCCGAGAGTACGAGTAGTACTGCCAAAGAAAACCCAAAGATGTTTTCCAATATTAATGGTAAAAGGTTGATTAAGAAAAAAGTGGAACCTATCAGAGATGAAGAAGGGAATTTGTGTGTAGATGCTGAGGCTGTGAGAATGGTTTTAAATTAATATTTAGTCTCCGTGTTTACAAAGGAGATGGATGATGCAGATCTAGTAGTCCAGGAGAAACACTGAGATATTGGATGGGAGAATCATAAAGCGAGAGAAAGTACTCGAAGGGTTGGAATCCTTGAGAGTTGATAAGTCACCAGGGCCAGATGGATTGTTTCTGAGGCTACAGAGGGAGGTCAGGGAGGAGATAGCAGGTGCTCTGAGGATGATTTTCTAATCCTCACTCGATTCAGGGGAGGTACCGGAAGACTGGAGAAATGCAAACGGGGTTCCAACCATCATAGAGTGGTAAGTGCATTGCAATCACACACTTGAGTAATTGGAATGCATGTATCTTTCTTTGATGAGGTCAGTGTTTGTAAATATTGGGGTTTCACCACTTGGAGTCACTGATCCATGAGGGGTGATACGTAGAAACATACATCCTACATCTTACTTATGACTGTAACATTACATTCTGCAGTCTCTCCTTCCTTCCCTATGCACGGTATGCGTTGTCTGTATAGCATGCAAGAAACAACACTTTTCACTGTATACTAATACATGTGACAATAATAAATCAAATCAAACATAGAAAATAGAAGCTGGAGGAGGCCATTCAGCCCTTCAAGCCTGCTCTGCCATTCATTATGATCATGGCTGATCATCAAGTTCAATATCCTGATTTCCCCCCCCCCCCCCCCCCAATAACCCTTGATCCCTTTAGCCCAAGAGCTATATCAAGTTCCTTCTTGAAATTATACAATTTTTGGCCTCAACTACTTTGTGTTCGTGAATTCCACAGATTTACCACTCTCTGGGTGAAGAACTTTCTCCACGGCAACACGGTGGTGCAGTGGTTAGCACTGGTACTGCGGCACTGAGGACCTGGGTTCATATCCCGGCCCTGGCTCACTGTCTGTGTGGAGTTTGCACATTCTCCCCATGTCTGCGTGGGTTTCACCCACACGACCCAAAAGATGTGCAGGTTACGTGGATTGGCCACACTAAATTGCCTCTGAATTGGAAAAAAAAAAAAAAAATTGGGTACTCTAAATTTATTTTTAAAAAAAATACCTTTCTCCTCACCTCAGTTCCAAAAGGTTTACCCCATATCCTCAAACCATGATCCCGAGATCTGGGCTGCCCCACCATCGGGAACATTCTTTATGAATCTACCCTGTCTAATCCTGTTAGAATTTTATATGTTTCTATGCGATCTCCTCTCATTCTTCTAAACTTCAATGAATATAATCCTAACCAACTTGGTCCCTCTTCATATGACAGTCCCGTCACCCCAGGAATCAGCCTGGCAAAATACACTGCACTCCTTCCATAGCAAGAACATCCTTCCTCAGGTAAGGACACTAGGTGTGGTCTCACCAATGCAATATACAATTGCAATAAAACAACCCTATTCCTATATTCAAATCCTCTCACTATGAAGGCCAGCATACCATTTGCTGTCTTTACTGCCTGCTGTACCTGCACGCTTACTATCAGCGACTGATGCACGAGGACACCAAAGTCTTGCTGAGTATCCACCTCTCAAATTACACTCATTCAAATAATAATCTGCCTTCCTATTTTTGCTACCGAAGCGAATAACATCACATTTATCCACATTGTATGGCACCTGCCGTGCACATGCCCACTCACTCAGCCTGTCCAAATCCCACTGAAGCATCTCTGCATCCTCCTCATAGCTCACCCTCCCACCCAACTCCGTACTATCTGCAAATTTGGAGACAATACATTTAGTTCCCTCATCCGAATCATGAATATATTATGTGAGCAGTCGGGGTCCCAGCACAGATCCCTGCGGTACTCCACTAGTCGCTGCCTGCCACTCATAACAATATCTGTTTATTCCAACTTTTTGCTTCCTGTCTGCTAACCAGCTTTCTATCCATTTCAAAACACTACCCGCCATCCCATGCGCTTTAACTTTACATAGTAATCAGCCACATGTTCTTGGCGAAAGCTGTCTGAAAGTAAATGAACCACATCCACCGCTTCTCTCTGGTCAACTCTACTAGTTACATCTTCAAAGAATTCTAGTAGATTTGTCAAGGACAAATTCCCTTTCGTAAATCCGTGCTGACTATGTCTGAAAATACCACTGCTTTCCAAATGCTGTGCTAAGAAATCCTTGATAATCAACTCTAGCAACTTCCCCACTACTGACGTTATGCTCTCTACCTCCCTTTTAGAGTTATATTAGCTACTCTTGAATCTGCAGGAACCATTCCCGAGTACAAAGAATTTTGGAAAATTACCACCAGTAATACTTCCAAAGTGGGGCATCATATAAACCAAGATGTAATGAGGGCTTGTGAGAAGGGCAGAGCGGTAATTATGGGTGATTTTAACACTCGTATTGACTGGATTAATCTAATTGGAAGTGTAGACTCGAGGGAGATTTCATGAATGCATGATGGATTGTTTCTTAGAGCAATATGCTATGGAGCCAACCAGGGAGCAGGCTATTTTAAATTTAGTATTATGTAACAGTAGGGTTGATAAATAGCCTTGTCCTTAAGGATCCTCTTGGAAGGAGTGATCATAGCATGCTAGATATTCAAATTCAGATTGAGTAAGAGAAGACAGAGTGCCATATTAGAGTTTTAGTGTTGGGCAGAAGTAATTTTACAGGCCTAAGGAAAGAGTTGGCCCACTGGACTGGGCACAAATATTTGAGGGTATGGCAGTTGAGGAACAATGATGGATGTTCAGTTCGATATTAAATACCTCTCAATTAAAGTATGTTCCTGAGAGGAAGAGGTATTGTAAAAGGGAGAAAAATGTTCCATGGCTAAACAAGGAAGTCAAGGAAGATATAAAGGCAAAAACCAGAAAATATCATACAGCAAAAGCTAGTGGTAAACTGGAGGATTGGGAGAACTTAAGGTTAAGCAAAAGGCTATTAAAAATAAAATCAAAATAGCTAAGAAGAACTACAAAAGGAAACGAGCAGAAAACATAAACACTGGTACCACAAGCGTCGATAAGTAAATAAAGTGGAAGAGAATAGTTAAAGTAAATGTTGGCCCTTCAGAGGATGATACTGGTGAGGTAATAATGGGGAACACCGAGATAGAACAATAGAACATTACAGCAAGGACAGGCCCTTCGGCCCTCGATGTTGCGCCGACCTGTGAAACCAATCTCAAGTCCAGCTACACTATTCCATTATCATCCATATGTTTATCCAATGACCATTTAAATGCCCTCAATGTTGGCGAGTCCATTACTGTTGCAGGCAGGGCATTCCACGCCCTTACTACTCTGAGTAAAGAACCTACCTCTGATATCTGTCCTATATCTATCTCCCCTCAATTTAAGGCTATGTCCCCTCGTGCTAGCCATCACCAATCGAGGAAAAATGCTCTCACTGTCCACCCTATCTAATCCTCTGTTCATCTTGTATGCCTCTATTAAGTCACCTCTGAACCTTCTCTCTAACGAAAACAGCCTCAAGACCCTCAGCCTTTCCTCATAAGATCTTCCCTCCATATCAGGCAACATCCTGGTAAATCTCCTCTGCACCCTTTCCAATGCTGCCACATCCTTCCTATAATGCGGCGACCAGAACTTCACGCAATACTCCAAATGCGGCTGCACCAGAGTTTTGTACAGCTGCAACATGACCTCATGGCTCTGAAACTCAATCCCTGTACCAATAAAAGCTAACACACCGTACGCCTTCTTAACTACCCTATCTCTGCTCATCCACACTACCAAGAATCTTACCATTAGCCCAGTACTCTGTCTTCCTGTTACTCCTTCCAGAAGGAATCACCTCACACTTTTCTGCATTAAACTCCATTCGCCACTTCTCAGCCCAGCTCTGCAGCTCATCTATGTCCCTCTGTAACTTGCAACATCCTTCTGCACTGTCCACAACTCCACCGACTTTAGTGTCATCTGCAAATTTACTCACCCATCCTTCTACGCCCTCCTCCAGGTCATTTTTTAAAATAACAAACAGCAGTGGCCCCAAAACAAATCCTTGTGGTACACCACTAGTAACTGAACTCCAGGCTTAACATTTCCCATCAATCACCAACCTCTGTCTTCCTACAGCTAGCCAATTTCTGATCCAAACCGCTGAATCACCCTCAATCCCATGCCTCCGTATTTTCTGCAATAGCCTACCGTGGAGAACCTTATCAAACGCTTTACTGAAATCCATATACACCACATCAACTGCTTTACCCTCGTCCACCTGTTTGGTCACCTTCTCAAAGAACTCAATAAGGTTTATGAGGCACGACCTACCCTTCACAAAACCGTGTTGACTATCACTAATCAAATTATTCCTTTCTAGATGATGATAAATCCTATCTCTTATCCTTTCCAAGACTTTGCCCACAAGAAGGCTCACTGGTCTATAGTTACCGGGGTTGTCTCTACTCTCCTTCTTGAACAAGGGGACAACATTTGCTATCCTCCAGTCTTCTGGCACTATTCCAGTAGACAATGACGACATAAAGATCAAAGCCAAAGGCTCTGCAATCTTCTCCCTAGCTTCCCAGAGAATCCTAGGAAAGATCCCATCCGGCCCAGGGGACTTATCTATTTTCACACTTTCCAGAATTGCTAACACCTCCTCCTTATGAACCTCAATCCCGTCTAGCAATCCCGTCTAGCCAAGTAGTCTGTATCTCAGTATTCTCCTTGACAACATTGTCTTTTTCCTGTGTGAATACTGACGAAAAATATTCATTTAGCACCTCTCCTATCCCCTCGGACTCCACGCACAACTTCCCACTACTGTCCTATACAGTCCCTACTCTTACCCTAGTCATTCTTTCATTCCTGATTATACCTATAGAAAGCTTTAGGGTTTTCCTTGATCCTACCTGCCAAAGACTTCTCATGTCCCCTCCTGACTCTTCTTAGCTCTCTCTTTAGGTCCTTCCTGGCTAACTTGTAACTCTCAAGCGCCCTAACTGAACCTTCACGTCTCATCTTTACATAAGCCTCCTTCTTCCTCTTGACAAGTGATTCAACTACTTTAGTAAACCACGGTTCCCTCGCTCGACCACTTCCTCCCTGCCTGACAGGTACATACTTATCAAGGACACGCAGTAGCTGTTCCTTGAACAAGCTCCACATTTCAATTGTGCCCATCTCCTGCAGTTTCCTTCCCCATCCTATGCATCCTAAGTCTTGCCTAATCACATCATAATTGCCTTTCCCCCAACTATAACTCTTGCCCTGCGGTATATACCTATCCCTTTCCATCGCTAAAGTAAACGTAACCGAATTGTGGTCACTATCACCAAAGTGCTCACCTACCTCCAAATCTAACAACTGGCCTGGTTCATTACCCAGTACCAAATCCAATGTGGCCTCGCCTCTTGTTGGCCTATCTACATATTGTGTCAGGAAACCCTCCTGCACACATTGGACAAAAACTGACCCATCTAAAGTACTCTAACTATAGCTTTTCCAGTCAATATTTGGAAAGTTAAAGTCCCCCATAACAACTACCCTGTTACTTTCGCTCCTATCCAGAATCATCTTTGCAATCCTTTCCTCTACATCTCTGGAACTTTTTGGAGGCCTATAGAAAACTCCCAACAGGTTGACCTCTACTTTTCAGTTTCTAACCTCAGCCCATACTACCTCAGTAGACGAGTCCTCATCAAATGTCCTTTCTGCCACCGTAATACTGTCCTTGACTAACAATGCCACACCTCCCCCTCTTTTACCACCAGATGGGGAGCACTGAACCAATATTTTGCCTCTGTCTACACAGCAGAGGATAATAATTTTATTTTTAAACTGCAGTTAATGCGGATGAACTTGGTGCAATAACGATCACTAGGGAGACCGTATTGAATATTGTGGGCAGCATGGTTGCATAGTGATTAGCACTATGGCTTCACAGCGCCAGGGTCCCAGGTTCGATTCCCGGCTTGTGTCACTGTCTGTGCGGAGTCTGTACGTTCTCCCCGTGTCTGCGTGGGTTTCCTCCGGGTGCTCCGGTTTCCTCCCACAAGTCCCGAAACATGTGCTATTAGGTAATTTGGACATTCTGAATTCTCCTTCTGTGTACCCGAAAAGGTGCCGGAATGTGGCGACTAGGGACTTTTCACAGTAACTTCATTGCAATGTTAATGTAAGCCTATCCGTGACAATAAAGATTGTTATTATTATTAGAGAATACCGGGACCTGCTGCCCTGCACCCTTGGGTATTAAGGAAGGTGGCAGCAGAGATAGGGGTGCGTTTGTTATGGTATTTCAGAATTCCCTAGATTCTGGACGAGTCCGGGTGGATTGGAAACAAAATGTGACGCCCCTATTTAAAAAGAGAGAGAGGCAAAAGGTTAGGAGACTATAGGCCAGTTAGCTTGACCTCTGTGGTGGGAAGTGGCGGGAATCAATGATTAAGGAGGAGATGACTGAACATTTGGAAAGACAAAGCTCAATCCACCATTGTCAGCATGGTTTTATGAAGGGCAAGTCATGCTTGACAACCTTGTTTGAGCTCTTTGAGGATGTAACCAGCAAGGTGGATAATGGGGAACCTGTGGATGTGGCATAACTCGACTTCCAGAAGGCGTTTTACAAGGTGCCACATAAAAGACTGATCCAGAAGGTGAGGTCACAGGAGATTAGGGGTAGACTACTAGATTGGATTGCGGATTGGCTGACTGATATAAAGCAGAGGGTGGCGATAAATGGGTCCTTCTCTGCTTGGCGAAGTTTAACAAGCGGGATGCCGCAGGGGGTCCATCCTCCGGCCTCAATTGTTTACGATCTATATAAATGATCTTCAAGCAGGGACAGAGTGTAACACAGCAAAATTTGCGGATGATACTAAATAAGTTGGAAATCAAGCAGTGAAGATGTGATCAAGATTTTACAGATGGATATAAATAGGCTAGGAGATTGGGCCAAAATTTAACAGACGGAGTTTAATGTGGATCAGTGTGAGGTTATCCATTTTGGCCAAAATAAAAGGAAGGCAAATTATTATTTCAATGGATTCAAAATGTGTCTGGACAGAGGGATCTGGGTGCCTTTGTTCATGAATCACAGAACGTCAGTATGCAAGTACAACATGTAATGAAAAAGCAATAGAATGCCCCCACCAGAGGGGGAAGCGGAGATAGTGGTGGCGATGGATGCCGAGAAAGCATTTGATAGAGTGGAGTGGGATTATTTGTGGGAGGTGTTGAGGAGATTTGGCTTTGGGGACGGGTATATCAAGTGGGTACAGTTGCTGTATAGGGCCCCGATGGCGAGCATGGTCACGAATGGACGGGGGTCTGACTATTTTCGGCTCCATAGAGGGACGAGGCAGGGATGTCCTCTGTCCCCGTTATTGTTTGCATTGGCGATTGAACCCCTGGCCATAGCACTGAGGGGTTCCAGGAAGTGGAGGGGAGTACTTAGGGGGGGGAGAAGAACACCGGGTATCTCTGTATGCGGATGATTTGTTGCTATATGTGGCGGACCCGGCGGAGGGGATGCCAGAGATAATGCGGATACTTGGGGAGTTTGGGGATTTTTCAGGGTATAAACTGAACATGGGGAAAAGTGAGTTATTTGTGGTGCATCCGGGGGAGCACAGCAGAGAGATAGAGGATTTACCGTTGAGGAAGGTAACAAGGGACTTCCGGTACGTGGGGATCCAGATAGCCAAGAATTGGGGTACATTACATAGGCTTAATTTAACACGGTTGGTGGAACAGATGGAGGAGGATTTCAAGAGATGGGACATGGTGTCCCTGTCATTGGCAGGTAGGGTGCAGGCGGTTAAAATGGTGGTCCTCCCGAGATTCCTTTTTGTGTTCCAGTGCCTCCCGGTGGTGATCACGAAAGCTTTTTTTAAAAGAATTGAGAAGAGCATTATGAGTTTTGTGTGGGCTGGGAAGACCCCGAGAGTGAGGCGGGGATTCTTGCAGCGTAGTAGGGACAGCGGGGGGCTGGCACTACCGAGCCTAAGTGAGTACTACTGGGCCGCCAATGTTTCAATGGTGTGTAAGTGGATGGGAGAAGGAGAGGGAGCGGTGTGGAAGAGATTGGAGAGGGCGTCCTGCAGGGGGACTAGCCTGCAAGCAATGGTGACGGCGCCGTTGCCGTTCTCACCAAAGAAATACACCACAAGCCCGGTGGTGGTGGCTACATTGAAAATTTGGGGGCAGTGGAGACGGCATAGGGGAGGGACGGGAGCTTCGGTGTGGTCCCCGATAAGAAACAATCATAGGTTCGTTCCGGGGAGAATGGATGGGGGATTTGGAGCATGGCAAAGAGCTGGCGTAGTACAATTAAGAGATCTATTTGTAGATGGGACGTTTGCGAGTCTGGGAGCGCTGACGGAGAAATATGGGTTGCCCCAAGGGAATGCATTTCGGTATATGCAATTGAGGGCTTTTGCGAGGCAACAGGTGAGGGAATTCCCGCAGCTCCCGACGCAGGAAGTGCAGGATAGAGTGATCCCAGAGACATGTGTGGGGGACGGTAAGGTGGCGGACATATACAGGGAGATGAGGGAAGAGGGGGAGATCATGGTAGATGAGCTGAAAGGGAAATGGGAAGAAGAACTGGGGGAGGAGATTGAGGAGGGGCTGTGGGCTGATGCCCTACGTAGGGTAAACTCATCGTCCTCGTGTGCCAGACTAAGCCTGATACAATTTAAGGTGCTACACAGGGCGCATATGACTGGAGCACGGCTTAGTAAATTTTTTGGGGTAGAGGATAGGTGTGCGAGATGCTCGAGAGGCCCAGCGAATCACACCCACATGTTCTGGTCATTCCCGGCACTACAGGGGTTCTGGGTGGGGGTGGCAAAGGTGCTTTCGAAGGTGGTGGGGGTCCGGATCGAACCAAGCTGGGGGTTGGCTATATTCGGGGTTGCAGAAGAGCCGGGAGTGCAGGAGGCGAGTGAGGCTGACGTGTTGGCCTTTGCGTCCCTTGTAGCCCGGCGCAGGATATTGTTAATGTGGAAGGAAGCCAAACCCCCGGGTGTGGAGACCTGGATAAATGATATGGCAGGGTTTATAAAGTTAGAACGGATTAAGTTCGTGTTAAGGGGTTCGGCTCAGGGGTTCACCAGGCGGTGGCAACCGTTCGTCGACTACCTCACAGAAAGATAGAGGGAATGGAAAAGAAGTAGACAACAGCAGCAACCCAGGGGGGAGGGGGGGTGGGGGGGGGGGGAAGGGCAGGGGGGAGGAATCGGACGGACTCTCAGGGATGTTATTGTATAGGTATTTGGTATATGTAATTGTTTGTTGGATTGTATTTTTGGAGAGTATTTATTTTGGACAAGGCAGTTGCCATTTAGTTTTGTTGTTTTTTGTTTTTGTTTATATATTACTTATTTATTTGTTTAAAACTGGCCACGGTTATTTATATTGCTTTATTGTTGTGTAAAAGAAACACTACGTATTGTTATGTTTGGCCAAAAAACTTGAATAAAATATATATTTTTAAAAAGCAATAGAATGTAGGTGTTTATTGCAAAAGGATTGGAGTATAAAAATAGAGAAGTGTTGTTGCAATTGTATAGGGTGTTGGTGAGTTCACATCTGGATTGGTGATTTTCAGTACCGTGTCTCAGAATCAACTACCTCACTATCCACCTTGATAAAGAATTCTATCACATTATGGTCACTCATCTCCAAGGGTTCTCTCACAACTAGATTGCACAACACCCAGTCCAAGATGGCCTGTTCCCTTGTTGGTTCCTCAATGTATTGGTCCAGAAAACCATCCCATATACATTTCATAAATTTCTCCTCTATTGTACTGTGACTCACTCAATCTATACGCAGGCTAAAGTCACCTATAATCACAGACGTTCCTTTATCTCTGATCTCTGATTTCCTGTCTAATGTTATTCTCAACATTACCACTGCAGTTTGGTGGTCTGTATACCCCCCGACCAATGTTGTTTGCGCCTTGGTGTTTAGAACATAGAACAGTACAGCACAATACAGGCCCTTCGGCCCACAATGTTGGACCGACCATTTATCCTAATCTAAGATCAACCTAACCTACACCCCTTCAATTTACTGCTGTCCATGTGCTTGTCTAAGAGTCGCTTAAATGTCCCTAATGACTCTGACTCCACCACCTCTGCTGGCAGTGCATTCCACACACCCACCACTCTCTGTGTAAAGAACCTACCTCTGACATCACCCCTATACCTTCCTCCAATCACCTTAAAATTATGTCCCCTCGTGACAACCATTTCCACCCTGGGGAAAAGTCTCTGGCTATCCACTCTATCCATGCCTCTCATTACCTTGTACACCTCTATCAAGTCACCACTCTTCCTTCTTCGCTCCAGTGAGAAAAGCCCTAGCTCCCTCAACCTTTCTTCATAAGACATGCCCTCCAGTCCAGGCAGCATCCTGGTAAATCTCCTCTGTACCCTCTCCAAAGCATCCACATCCTTCCTATAATGAGGCGACCAGAACTGGACACAATATTCCAAGTGTGGTCGAACTAGGGTTTTATAAAGCTGCAGCGGCTCTTAAACTCAATCCCCCTGTTAATGAAAGCCAACACACCATATGCCGCCTTAACAACCCTATCAACCTGGGTGGCAACATTGGGGGATCTATGTACGTGGACCCCAAGACCTCTCTGTTCCTCCATACTTCCAAGAACCCTGTATTCGGCATTCAAATTCGAACTTCCAAAATGAATCACTTCACATTTATCAAGGTTGAACTCTATCTGCCACTTCTCAGCCCAGCTCTGCATCCTGTCAATGTCCTGTTGTAACCTGCAACAACTCTCAACACTATCTACAACTCCCCCAACCTTCGTGTCATTGGCAAAATTACTAACCCACCCTTCCACTTCCTCATCTAAGCCATTTATAAAAACCACAAAGAGCAGAGGTCTTAACCTGTCTGTCAATAGCAGCTATCCAACTTCTGCTCTGCTCTACAATCCATGCTATGGCCTGTGATTCCCAACTTGGTAGAGGTTTGGTGGTCTGTGATTTTCTTAAACTTGACTCAGACAGATTCCACATCATCTAATATCTTTCCTCAATATTGTATCAATATCTTCTTTCATCAATAATGCAACTTCACCACCTTTTCCTTTCTGTCTGTCCTTCCTAAAAACTGAATAACCTTCAATATTTAGTTCCCATCCTTGGAGCCATGTCTCCATAATCCCAATTATATAATACCCCTTTGCATCTATCTGAGTAACTAATTCAACCCGGTGTCAGTGGGGGGTGGTAGCATTGCCGATTTTCTCCCGATACCCGATTCTCTGCCCCATCAGGAAATGCACTTCGCGCATCCCAGGACAGAAAATCCAGCCCATAGTCTGCCCAATTATGCAACACTGGAACGCAAAGAGTTAGTCAGCAATGTCTTGCTGCAAGCAGTCTGCATTGTTCAAAGTTATCATGTGTCAGAGAATTGGACGACAATATTATATCCTATGTCTAAACTGTATTGTTTATTTCACTGCTTCACCAATGGGAACGCAGGATGGTTGAATTTAACAATAATGTTTATTGAGTTAGTCTGTGAAAATACTCTTTTTTTTACAAGTTGATCAAAGGCTGAATTGGCACATTAGATGTGGTGATGAATCTCATTGTCTATATCTGCCTTTGTCAGGAGGAGGCCCTCAAGTTACAGAAAGTACTTCAAGTTTTCCAGGATCTCACCATTGATCTAAATCAACACAGGCTTGGGTTGTCGGGTTGAGTGCGTGCGGGAATGCTGCTGGGGAAGGAGGTGTTTTGCTGTGGGAGCTGGTTGGAAGAGGACCTTAGTTTTCTGGGTGTTTAGTGAAGGGCCCATTTCCTCAAATGCTTTCTGAGTGAGCGCGCACACTGACATTTTTTACATACTAGATAGAGCGCAACGATTAAAATTGGAGTAATTTTTTTAAAATTGAAGACGGCATGGATTGAACAGTCAGGTCCTGGTGCTCAAAATCTGATATTAAATCAGGCCAATTTTCAAGGGTGTCTGCAGGCCGGCTAAAATAGTTGTAAGAAATTTCAAATATAGACTTGAGGAATCTTTTACCAATTTTAGGGCCCCTCTACCAAGTTGGGAATCATAGGCCACAGCATAGATTGTAGAAAAAAGCAGAAGTTAGATAGCTGCTATTGACAGACAAGTTCTCGGAATTTATCTTTTTAAAATGGGCAGACTCGTTGAATGCATAATAATCATTGTCAGCTCACCCAGAAAATATGAATCAGTCTTGAGCTTCGGCCTTGAGCTTACGTTTTGGGCCACGTAAGGCAACATTGAATCTCTACCTTGATGTTTATCAAGACAAATAATAATTTGTTTAGTTTTATTTTGAGTAATTTTGAGCATGTTTTCTGCGCCCCACCCCTGTAATTTTGTATCATTTTAAATAGGCCTGTAGAAATAGGGAGGTGGTGGCATAATGGTATTATCACTGCACTAATAATCCAGAGACCCAGGGTAATGCTCTGGGGTCCCAGGTTCCAATTTCACCATGGCATATGGGGAAATTTGAATTCAATAAAAATCTGGAATTAAAAGTCTAATGAAGAACATAGAACATACAGTGCAGAAGGAGGCCATTCGGCTCATCGAGTCTGCACCGACCCACATTAAGCCCTCACTTCCACCCTATCCCCATAACCCAATAACCCCATCTAACCTTTTTGGACACTAAGGGCAATTTATAATGGCCAGTCCACCTAACCTGCACGTCTTTGGACTGTGGGAGGAAACCGGAGCACCGGGAGGAAACCCACGCACACACTGGGAGAACGTGCAGACTCCTCACAGACAGTGACCCAAGCCGGGAATAGAACCTGGGACCCTGGTGCTGTGAAGCCACAGTGCTATCCACTTCTGCTACCGTGCTGCCCTTGCACCAGAATGGTTGCCAATTGTTGTAAAAACCCACCTGGTTCACTATTATTCCTCGGGGAAGGAAACCTATCATCTTTACCTGTCCTGGCTTACATGTGATTCCAGACCCCACACAGCGATGCGATTGACTCTTAACTGCTGAGCAAGCCACTCAGTTCAAGGGCAATTAGGGATGGGCAAGAAATGCGGGCCCAGCCAGCGACGCCCACATCCCTGGAATGAATTTTTTTTAAAACAGCAAGTTTCAACGTACGAGTACATCTTGAGTTTAGATGGCCCTGATTAACTGTTTGAACTTTGAAGTTGTGATTAATAATGTTCTTAATATCTTAACCTCCTTCATCTAATCCTACCTCACAACATGCTGGCTGGAACCCCAACCACCTCCCCAGTGAACAATAGAAATTGGCAGAAATTTTGATTTACATGTATGTTACAGTAGTACTCCAGCCACAAGATTGAAGTAAAGTAGAAGTAACATAAATACAAATGTAATCGTTCTTGAATTGTGAAGTTGATTTATGTGATATGAGGGATTGCTGTTAGTGGGCTTTGCAATGAAACAACTTCTCATGCAAGGCTTTATCTTGTGGGAATTCTGACAGTAATCAGGAAAACAGACGATTTAACTACAGATGATGGAGATTTCATTGTAGCATTGTTACTGTAGTGCACGCTATGGCCAGTTTCAACATCAGTATAATTATGTTGAAATAGCAGTTTGTATGTGTGCGCAATGCCAGTAAAAAGAAAAAGGATTCCATCACGATGCTTATTAGCCTTTTGCAGTATATTGCTAACAATCTGTGTTGCAATGACAGAGAAAAAGCACACTTAAGCAATTACAATTTGCCAGTATGATGCTCAGTTCATCACTGATCAATTTAATCGCCACCACTGCACCGCAGATGTTACACAGCTCAAAATGCTGTCTCCAGACAGACGGCAAATTTGGAAGGACAAATTCTGTATGTGCACTTTGTCTTTTTCAAGTAGACTCAGCATAGGCAGTTCACAAACCCACCATTATACTTTGCTGAAATCCTAGTGGTGACACTGCTAATTTTTCAACTCCGATGTTTGTTATTTTTCCTTTACTTTCTACAGTGCTATAAGTGGTGAATGTCAGTTTCAGGAAAGCAGTTCACGGTTTTGAACTTTCTGTGTGGATGTTGCACAGGAATGCCCTCAAAATCCATTAAAATCTTTACAGAAGATTTCTTTCCCCACATCTGCTATGCAGTTGTGGAATTCAAATTTGACACAGACAGGCACTGCAAAATAACTCAAATTTGCATGCAAGTGGGCCTTTCGTCATGTGCAGGTTAGAAAACCCAAGGGAAAGCTTAAATCCCCTGTGAGCTTGAGGAGTGCACAGTTCACAAACACAGAACAGAGGAAGAAGGGGAATGCACCAAATAAAGCTAGGTCTCTTTACATTGCTCTTTAATTCTTTGGCATCCTCGGGGACGATATCTGATATGTTTTTGCCCGAAGCAGGTGCCAATGCGAGGCAGTCATATAGATAAGGTGCGAGGACGATGACCTGATTTCTGATTCATTTTCCTCCAGGTGTACGGTGGCACAGTGGTTAGCACTGTTGCTTCACAGCGCCAGGGAACCGAGTTCGATGCCTGGCTTGGGCCAATGTCTGTGCGGAGTCTGCAGTTATTCCTCGTGTCTGCGTGGGCTTCCTCCGTGTACTCTGTTTTCCTCCCACAAGTCCCGAAAGATGTGCTTGTTAGGTGAATTGGACATTCTGAATTTTCCCTCCATGTACCCGAACAGGCGCCGGAATGTGGCGATGAGGGGATTTTCACAGTAACTTCATTGCAGTGTTAATGTAAGCCTACTTGTGACAATAAAGATTAGCATTATTATTCTGATTATGTGTACTGGATATGTTCAAGATACAGAAGGCACTCCAAAGTAGCAGGCTCTGTGCCTTCTGCCCAGTTATGTTCATGTTGGTATATCTGGACAGCGTTGGGACACTTAATCAAAAAAGAGCACGGATCAGAGCTGGTAGACTTTTTCTTCAGTATTTGGACAGAAATCGCAGGAAGCCATGTGATCAGTAGCCCTTGCTACTATACTTAAACCTCTCACACATGCATCAGTGGCTGGATTTCCACCTCCAATTCTGGGTGCAAATATTGCCATGGACAGGACTATTCTGTGACAATACTAATGCCCTAAAACTGGAAATCCAGCTAGTTGTATTGTGATTCACGTGATTTCAAATATAGCACAGTCCAAGTGTACTCTGACTTCTTTGTTTTCTGATTGGAGGGAGCCGGGGAGCGAGAAAAAGGATCCCTCATACTCTCAGTATTCTGTGGGGCTTCGCAGTTACATAAATAGAAGTATATTTTTGTATTTGACATCAACTTCCTTTCAAATATTTTATTGAATGGAACTATAAACTTCAGTGGTCGCATCCACTTGGCAGTGGTTCAGCTGCCGAGTTACATTTCTGTGGGAGTTGGAAGTTCTGCCTTTAATCTTTAATTAATTTTTTTGTGACCATAACAATAGAGATCTGCATTTCAGATGAATTGTCATCTGTGTTTGGGAAGATCTAACATTGTGTAGTTCCATCAACTTGGACTAAACTCAGGTAGTGAATGAAATAATCCAAACAGATCCAAATTGTTTTTTTTTGTTTGTAGGCGACTGCTTAGCACTCTGTATTTGAGAAAAAAGATTGAACTCCGGCTCATTGTCCACTTTCAATCTGTGTTGAGCTTACTCGGTTTGAAGAGAAAAGTTGGCACTCTCAAATGTAGACCACCCCCACACCCTCCTCTGGATGTCATAAAGAGCATAAAGAGTGAAAAAGGGCAAAAATAAAAGGGAAATATATAAGATGCCAAGAGCTCAATGCTTCAGAATGCCGACAAGAGTATGTAAAGTGCATGGAGTGAAATTAAAAAGGAAATTAGAAAGCAAAGTTCGGGCACAAAGATATATATTGGCAAACAAAATCAAATAAAATGCAACTTGAGTGTGTAGAAGAGACAGGCTTCATTCTTAAAGGACACTCTCGGTGCGATTCTCCAAAATGGAGACTAAGTGTTCGTGCTGTCATGAACGCCGTCGCATTTCTCGACGGCGCGAAACGGGCGCGGGGACAACCGATTCTGGCCCCAACAGGGGGCCAGCATGGCGCTCAAGTGGTTCACGCCGCTCCAGCCCCCCTTCCCGGCGCCGAATGGGTGCCGCGCCAACCCGCGCATGCGCAGTTGAACCGCGCCAACCCGCACATGCGCGGGGGACTTCTTCAGCACGCTGGCCCCTACGCAACATGGCGTGGGGGTTCAGAGGCCGGCCGTGCAACAAAGTAGGTCTGGGGGGGGAAGAGGCCGGCCTGCCGATCGGTGGGCCCCGAGCGTGGGCCAGACCCCATCGGAGGCCCCCCTCCGGGGACAGAGCCCCCCCCTCCCCCGACCCTTCGCGCAGAGTTCCCGCCGGCAGCGACCAGGGGTGAACGGCGCCGGCGGGACCCTGCCGTTTCCGCGCGGCCACTTGGCCCATCCGGGCTGGAGAATCGGCGGCCCGGCCGCGGACGGCGGCCCGCGATCGCCGCCGTGCCAAATGCGCCGGCGCAAATGGCGGCGATTCTCCGCACCTCGGAGAATCGCGCGTCGGGTTGGCGTGGCGCGGTTGCGGCGATTCTCCGGCCCGGTGCGGGGCTCGGAGAATCGCGCCCTCTATGTCTGTTTTCACAAATGAGGAGGACATAACAGATATTGTAGCTATTGAGGAGCAATATGAAATATTGAATTACATAAACATAGTGAGGGAGGACATGTTGTTGTTTAATATTCTCAAGACTGAAAATGGACATATAACCACGTCTGGATTAAATGTATCCAAGGCTACTAAGAGAATCAAGGGAAGAAATGGTAGAGGCTTTGACTGTTATTTTGTAATCTTTCTAACTTCAAGTGTTGAAGTGCTGGGAGACTGCCAACGTTGTACCATTGTTTAAGATGGGAGGAAGAGATAGGCAAGTTAATTACGGGCAGTTTGGCCTAACCTTGATGATGGGGAAATTATTGGAAAAATTCATAAGAGACATTAAACATTGTCATTTGGAAAGGTATTTAAACAAGGACATACAGCAGGGTGTATTAAGGGAATGTCGTTTCTGACTAACTTAATTCAACTTTGTGAGGCAGTAACAAGGAAGGCCAATGAAAGTTATGCATTTGATGTAGTCAACAGGCACTTTGGAGGATCAAAAATTAAAAGTTTCATGGAATCCAAGGAAAAGTGACAAGTTGGATCCAAAATTGGCTTTTTGTGAATAAGGATCCAGTTGTATTATGCAGGGTTTGGTACTGCTCCCCTGCTCCATTTGGTATATATCAATGATTTCAACTTAATTGTGCTCTGTGCAATATCTCTATTGAACTATTACATTAATTAGATTTCAATACAACTAAAATCAAGTGGGTAGCCACTATTGAGTTCAATTGGTAAACCATAATTGTCTGTGACATGCTACCTGATTTCAGCTCAGGCATTGGTATGGGGACTACACATAGGCTCAGTGCCATTGTGTTGAAAAGGAGAAGTTTGCCCAAGATTCTAATTTCTGGTCACTCGATAGCATTCTCTGCTGGAGGTTGGATTTATGGACATCAATTTAGGAAAGGATAGAACTCAGTGGTTGAATAATTAGTGAACACTCACATGTGAGTAATGGACGAAACACTTGTAGGATGTAATTGCAGGTAAGGGTCAATTCTTTCAAGAAAGGAGGGGAGAGAAGAATAAAGACAAGAAAACAGCAGAAAATAAAAGTATGATCAGGAAAATAACCAGCATGAGTTTCATATTTGTGTATGATAGACGATTTGTCCACGAATCAGTCGTGATGCACACTAAAGTTTATTAATTCCAGAGTAAAGATTATGCAGCATGTCTCCAACAATTCTGATAGTTGCAGAAGGTTTTTGCCAAAAGGTCATTTTTGCACGTACATCACATTTCTAAATGTTGCGACCACAACTTATGTTATTGCTGAGCAAACCAGACCCTTGAGGAATGTCTGTCTCACTGATCATAAACTTTTTGTAATTGTGAAAATGAGGAGGAAGAGCTACTGACCTCCAGTAACACATTTTAGAATGTTAAAAATTAAAAAGATTATTTAAAAAAACTTAAGCACACAAGTTTACACTGTGAAACAGTCTTGGAGAACAAATCCCCAAAATCACGCTTGGTCAACAGTCCAAAATTAAGTCAACTTTTTGGCAACAAACCCTTATAAATTCTTAACCATGAGAATTCAGTAAACATTCCCCAAGTCAAGGAACTGTTATCACTTTAATAAAGATACACCTCCTGACTTCTCAGACACTTCCACTCTGATGTGGAATTCCAAAAGGAGGTTCAGAAACAGACTTCTTTCTAAAGCCAAGACCCTTCCAACTTTATACTGGGGGGCTACCTCCAATTCAGAACATTCACAGCTTCTCAGCAACCCACAAGGAGTTGGTCTTCAGGCTTTCCCCCACAGCGATTCCACTCAGTTACATTTCCCTTTCTTGAATTAACTTTTTCCCATTTCATCTCCGGTTCCACTGACCTTAAACTCCCCTTTGAGCTCAACTTCCCAAGTATAAAAATTGTTTATGTTTTCTATTTTGCCTTTACTTTTGGGTCAATATAATTAAATATACTTTTCGCTGTTTACTTGTGGAACTCCTGTAAGATATAAATGTTGCTTGTGACCTCTGAACTCCCTTTTGAAATTCAACAGCTGGAAAACCAATTTCTCCACTTATCTCCCAATGTAAATTTCAGATCCAACCTATTACTTGTAACTCAAACCCACCATAATCTCTCATTACAAATGTACAGCCTTAACATCTCTCATCTCTTAGACCTCAGACAACCTGTCTCTAGTAACCTTCCTCATGTTTAATTAACCCTGGTGTGTGAGTGTGTCTGTCAGTCTGTCCGTCTCTATCTTGCTCTCTCTCACACAGACACACAGTTTTCTTTAACTACACAGAAAATATAATCATGGAAGTATAAAAGTTTGCATCTCTCATCGCATAAGGGATGATATAATCCAAGTGTTCCAAGATATTAAGGAACAGGTAGGGTAGATAGAGATAAATTATTTCTGCTGGTTGTGGAGTTGAGGACTAAGGGGTTTAATCTAAAAATTAGAGCTAAACCGTTGAGCAGTGATATTAGGAAATGCTTCTAAATGCAAAGGGTAATAGAATTGTGAAATGTTTTTTCAAAATAAAAATTGAAGCTACTTAGATTTTTATTATCAATAGGTATTCAGCGTTAAGGGTTGTAATCAGCCAGGGCTGTAGATCAGCCATGTTATCATTGAATGCTGAAACAAGCTCGAGGAGCTAAACTCTTGTTCATTTAATGATAGGGAAGAGTTTTGTAAATAATATTAAGCAAAAATGATCTTCCGCCAATGCAAGTTACACAGAATAAAACTTTCCAGATGATATTGTGGAAGTGTAATTGTACTTAAAATAGGTTTTGTAGTGGTGATGAACATGTTTGTCTATCAGAAAAGGTTTACAAATTCAATAGTTTATGAAATGCAAAATGTTTGCTTTCAATCTAGTCAGTCATAATGGTTGAATTGCAATTAATAAATTACAGTGTTTTTAAGGTTGAGGGAAACTGGCTGCATGTTTGTGGTTTGTGGTTTCCTGTATGATGGTCTCATAGGAACTTAATTTTTTTAATGTGACCCAGTAATGCATCTGAAAATCCTAGAATAATATGAATTACTAATTCTGATTAAGGAAAGTTTGTAACCTGTCACAAGTTATAGTCACAATGTATATGAAATATAGTTATTGTGAAGCAAAATGACAATGTAATGATTGTATACTTTATAGCTTGTCAAGCCAAAGCATATCATTGTTGCAAATTTCTAAACTGGCTTTTCATCTATGTCTGAATTAACTCAGCTCAAAGTTTCTCCATCTAATGAGGGTAATTAACAATTTGTTTGGAACCACAATGCAACACAGTCAGCATTCAAAAGAGAAAATGGGTTAACATTTTGATTATATTTCCAGCATCTTTGTTTAGTTCAAGTTTTGAGAATAATGGTGAATGCTCTCTTGTACATACAACTCAGAGCAAGCTATCTCTGAGCAGTTACTATGCCCTGTATTTATCTGAGGAACCCTTTCAAAAGGCAGACACCAAAAATAATAAGATCAGGACAATGTAAATGTCTGCCTCTTGATTGTTGCATTACAAGGAGTAAGAAGACTTTAATACAACAGCAAAATATTGCAGATTCTAGAATTCAGAAATAAGAACCGAAAGCGCTGGAAATATTCAGCAGATTGTGCAGCATCTGTCGGGAGAAAAACAGTGTTAATGCTTCAAGTTGATGAGCTGTTGTCGTACCTAGACTAGCCTAATACAGTTATGACATCTGACAGCGATCTTCATTTTTCTGATTCTATTTGTAAAGATAAAGGACCTATAAGTTTCATGGCCCAGTAACATTGCTGATGCAGGCACTTGGATCGAAAAATGAGACGAGGATATAACATGATAGATGTCAGAGACCTGACCCTGCAGGACTAAGTGAGCTCCAGCCTCCAGGCCTCTGGTTCCTTTTGGTGATCAGCAGCACGAATGACTAGGCCCAATGATCCATAGGGATCGAGATTGTAAATGGAAGTAGAATTTACCTTCTCTAGCCTTTCTTACCTCCATTACGGCTCAATATCAGCTTCTCCAGGTGCCCGGAAATAAACATCAATCTGTCATTCCGAGAAGCTAATGAGGAAGGGAGATAAAAGCGTGCCTTCTCAGTTCATTTCTATGACAGCCTTGCTCCAGTGTCTGTTGCTGGCACAGGCTCATTTCCTATTCGGAAAAAGAATCCTGAACCAACAAAAGGATGCCGGAGACCGAAGTTACCAACCATCCTCCAATTTATGGGTCTATTCCGTAATTGAGGCGGTTGTCATGTGCTCCTGTTTGTATCATGCCGGGATAGTGGTTTTCATGCACCCTGACCATACAGGCCCCCACATAGTTCAGTTTGATAAGTGACTGACAGGATTTTGCATTTTGGGTTGGCACTCCGACATCAGGATCAAATGGGGTCCCGACTCTGAACTGGATTGGGAGCTGCCGTCATTCGGCAGTGATTTTTCCCGAATTGACTGTTGCTAACTTTGGTGGGCTCTTAATTCGTTGCTCGTTGTGTCTTTACTTAATTTGCTCTGTTTCTATAACCTTTGCTCTGGAGTCGCCAGGTATCTTTATGATACCACCACGAGGTTCAAGTTCAAGTGCTGATCAATAACTCAACACACCAATTAGTAAGATTCAAATCAAAACACATTTATTATACACAGTCAATCACTAGTCATGTATGAAACTCTACTTACTAGACTATCTCTAACACTAAAAGGCCTATACTTAGCTTCGGAACTGGTCCACCATGTCAGGGGAACAAATGGCCTTCCGTTCGATTCTGAGTCTGCAGGATTCAAAGCTGGTATAGACTGGTAGCTAGGACCGCCTATCTCGTAGCGTGCGTTGACTGGAGACTTACTTGGTTAATGCGGCAGCTAGGCAGGTCACTGTCAAGGGTTGTTTCGAGCTGCTGAGTGACCTTGCCAAGAAGGACAAATTGAACTTGGGGACTCTACTTTATAGTCCCCAAAGACTTTGCGCCGTTTGGGGCGGACCCCGTATCTGGTTCCAAGTGATTGGACTACGTTCCGATCACTTTGATCGATTTCTCCGATACTGGAGCTGTTCCCTGATCGATGGGTGGTCCCTATGTGTCCGTTGGCCTTCCTTTGTCTTGGCTCTTGCTGGTGCCGAGGAGTCTGGCTTGGCCTTATTCACCTTAAATGTTTCAATTGTTCCCGGGGATTGCTCATTAATATGCAGATGGCTGTTGGTTTCAGTGCTGTCTGGGTTTCTGCAAGTTCTAATACACAGGAAACTTTGCACCTGCTAGTTTTTCCTGGCTTGACTGAATTTCCCTGCATTCTTTGCGGATCTCCATTTTAAGTCGGGAAGTGGCCAACCCAGGTGGCTACATGACCAATTAGCAGTTACAGGAGACTCAATGTGCCATTACTGGGAAAGGAGAAGGTGCCGCCATCTTGAGGCATCCCCTCAGTAACTAACACTGGGTGGCCACATCCATGCAGCTGGCCAGTTCTCAATGCCATGGGGGGGGCTTTCTGCCCCTGCTCCCGTCTCTGGGAAGTAGGCCTGGGGGCAGGGTGGGGCTGGCAAACTGGTGCGCCGACTGACGACGCGAAATTATCTGCCCACCCACCTCCATTTCTCCCCCCCCATATGGGGACAGACATTCAGCCAGTTGTTTCTGTGACATAAAAATAAAATCTGTACCATGCAGATTTTATTTTCAGGCACAGAATTACCAAGCAAAAGACAAAGGGCAGAATTTTACGCCGACCGATTTGGCTGAGGCTGTAAAATTTCGCCCAAAATGTAATTATTTTTTAAGCTGCTCACGTTGTTGAATTCCCTATAGTTGTGATGGAAAATGATTTGTGAGGGGATGAGAGGGCACTAGATTTGCTAACTTCTTTAAATAGCCAATTCCATGCAGCTATATTTTTGAAGATTTTTATTATCTTGGCATTTGGATTTCAGGAAAATGAAATGGTGAAAAATAATTCTGAACCATGTGCCCTTGAATTGTGATAAACACCCATTATTACAATTAAGGCTTAGAAGGGAAAAACCTATCAGTGGAGCTGGAGAGAGCTTTTTCAACTGTCAACACTCCATAAAATACTGGCAGCTGTTATATTACCTTGCATAATATATATATATATGTTACTCTTCGGAGTTGTTGAAATGAGCAGTAGTCGTCTTGTAAAGATAAACTAATTTATTGAGTAATATAAATAAATATTGTGAGTTCTTTTTACTTGATACTCAACTAGCACAATAAAGAAACAATTGTCGAGATAACTAATTGAATTATACAATATAATGATTTGATAACTTATAACTTCTCTCTCTAGCTTTCCTATGTCTGGTCTCTCTCTACTCCTGATGCACACTCACCACAGAAAGACCGGGAAAGCTACTCGTATCGGTCCTGACACTGAGACATCTAGTGTTCAATTGCCTGTACTATCATTACATATATTGATCATATATATTGATATACAGAGATCACTACAGCAGCCACACGCCTGTTACTGGTGATTGTTTGACAAAATCAATTTAGGTGCACTATTCAGGAATGGCACTTTGAGAGTGCACCAAACAACACCAAAGCATGTATATTTAAGTGTGCTTTTTCTCAGCTGTCAACAAGCGACAGCTTGAAAATCATACAATAGTTAACAGTGTAATCAGTTGGATGCTGTTGTGGAGCCCCGTAAGACCCCAGGAAAAGCCTCTTAACCTCATTAGGGCTAGGTATTCAATTGTGACCTGAAAACACATCACCTAGTTCCCCAAGGAGTTAGAGGTTGAAAATCTTATAATTTGGATGGAACTTCTTTTCAGTCATTGCTCTGCAAAAGGTTGGTGCTGCAGAAGTTCCTTCGGTGGTGCATGTCATGATATTCAAACACACACATCATGATGGACACACCAACAGACAAATCAGAGCACACAACACCACAACCAATCACACACAAGGACAGCAACCACATAAAAGCACGAGCACGACACCTAGTGGACAGTAGGTCTGGGGACAAAGACACGGACAAGACCTGTTACAAGATCACAAACAGGGAATCCCCACGTGCAGAGTATCAAGACAAAACTGTACATAGAAAGTTTAAATAAAATAGCGTTGTACCATATACAACCGTGTTGGCTCATCTGTGTGTCAGAACGCCCAACACCATAGTGCAATTCACTTGCAGACTTTAAACTCTCTTGTTTAAGATGGTCATTGCCTGGCACTTATGTGGTGTGAATGGTGCAGTTTATCAATCCAACCTTACTGCATGTGGGCATGAATTGTTGCATTATATGAAGAATTGTAAAGATAGATCTAGGAAGTGACTGGTTGTTTTCATATTGTTCACTATGTTGTGATACAATCCAATTTTCTTCTTTGTCCTTCCCAGAAATTATAATGTTTGAATCACTATTTGATGCATTTTATGGAAGTAGCGATCAGAAGATTGGTCAGTAGAAAACAAAAAGAGATTTTGTATTCAACATGATCCTCTAAGAGGTACAAATAGTTTGTAAGGGAGCTGCAAATACAATAGGAGTTAGCATTAACAATGTAATGAAATCCAGATGTCAATTTTAAAATAATCTAGGTCTAGCTATGTAGCCAACAATGGTTCCACAACAAAAATAGAAACTGCAGCCATCTTATACGACAAGGTGTTATATTACCTCCTTAAATATTTTGTAATTTCAGTTGTTTGTTCTTTCAGATAATCCATTTATATTTTGCAATTTTTTTAAGCAGCATTACTTTTTGTTGAAATGGAGGACAGGTCTTTGCTGGGTCATTACCTGTGAAATGAGCCAAATTTTGAAGCTGCTGGCTTGACTGACTCAGATTTTGATGAAGCTTGGCATACCAAGAGGTCAGCTCGGAGGTAAAATGCTAATCCCTTTCTATCTTGAGTCCCATTTGTGAGACAAACCTATGGGACTGGATTCTCTGTTCCTGCGTCTAAGTGCTGATGCCAACAGAGAATCCGTGGTTATTCATGGTGGGAAAACCGACGCCACACCTGCACCGATTCCGCTACCGGTGCGGGGCTAGCACCGTCGGCACGTGAAACTCCCATGGAACACGCAAAAAAATGGTGAGAGAATCGACGGGTACGTGCTGGATGCGTGCGGGCTGGCGAGCTGCAGCCGCGTGTATGCCTACCCCCCCCCCCCCCCCCCCCCCACACACACACACACACACGCACAGATCACGCTGCAAAAGATGGCTCCAGTTGTACTGGACCACATACCCGTCCACCCTACCCCACAGGCCACCTCCTGGCCACCCCCCACTACTTCCCGCCCCCCTCCCCATCCCCCAGCACTGTGCCTGGGGGTGGGCTGGGGCTGGGGGAGGGCGGAGGGCATCCGGGGTGGCGGGTGCAGGCCGGGCTGTCGTGCGGAATAATGGGACAGAGGCTTCACATGTCTTGGGTGTAACGTGTTTTAATGGTGTACAGTCGTGACCCTCACTGTCCCTTGTACCGATGGTGCGGCCACCTCCTCCCACCCCCCCCCCCCCCCACCCCCCATGTTCTCTCAGTGATCCTCAAACTGCTTAGCCCTCCTTCCTCTGTCACTACGTCTAGTGTGTTCCCAGGGTGCACACCGGAGGTGGAGGCAGCCTGCTGCTTACCGCGCCCTGAGGCTTTGAATGCCACTTGTGGGTATCCTCTAGGGTCCTGGGGCTGGAGGGCCCTGGCCACCATGCTGGCAGCACATGCCTTGCCATGCCACCCTTATCTACCCACTGATCACGCAGCCAGGAGTGGGGTCTCGGGAGATCTGGTGATTGCCGTCGTCTCCCTTTAGGGAGAATCTGCGTTGGCCTCTGGCGCTTCTTCCTCCCAGACGGTGCCTGTTGGGCCCTGGGGATAACTTTGGGAAGGAGGGGCAGCTGGATTGAGCTTCAGTGACCCCTTGGGTCAGCTAGCTCTGCCAGCCAGGGCGGCTCTTCATTGTCTGCACCATGATTTAGGCGCCCTCAGAGATGCCCCTCTGTGACCAGGCCATACTTTGGAGTGCCTCGACAAGGTCCACCTGCATCAGGGACATGCACCCCAGCGATTGGAACGTTCTTTCGAGATGCTGCCGCCATCTCCTGTGCCCATAGCCTTTGGGACTCCACCAGTTGGCTATGGACCCGATGCAGTGTCGCTGTCATCCCCTTCTGAATCTCATGGTCGCACCCTCGCGTCTGCATCAGCTCTGGGATATCCTTGTCCAGAGGCTTAGCATCAGACTGGGATCCAGCTGTATCATGGGATCCAGCAGGGGGTGCGAGGATGTTCGGCACCCCGCTGCCAGTCTGGGCCCTTTCCCACCAATTGTGTGCCAACTTCTCCTGCGGGGACAGAGAGAGGGCATTGTAAGCTGCTCACTTCGTGCATCATGGCGAGTGTGGTGTGTTATGGTAGGGGACAGACATGGGCACCGTCACTGGGCATGGGTGAGGTGTGCTAGTGGGTGCCAGGGTGTGCTGGGGCACAGGCGCAGTATCGTGCTGAGGGGGTGGGGGTGCGGTGCCAATGGCCAGGTCATTGGGAGATGGGGGTGGCAGGTGTGACCGGTGCCAGGGGGCTGATGCCGACTTATCCATGCGGCCTGGCCTCTGTCGTTGAGCTTTGTGCGGCACTGGGTGACGGTCCCCCTTGTGACACTCCTCGCACTGAGGGCCGTTGCCACTGACTCCCAGGCGGCATTGGCTGGTCCTTCGACCCCCTCAGGGGAACAGGATGTCCCGTTATGACTCCACGGTGTCCAACAGCCAGGTCATGTCGGCATCTCCAAATCGTGGGGCTGGTATGCGCGGTGGCATGGCTGCGTGCTGTCTGGGGTTTTCTCAGAAAAAGCAGTTTAAGAGCTGGGGAGCTGCCTGGCGCGGTCCAAGATGAATCAACTGGCAGGACAGCCATTTCTGCCGTGAAACCCATGGGGCCTTGTTACCGGCCCGAATTGGCGTTAGATGCCAGTCATGTTTTTGCCGCGTTGGCCGTCGGGAAGCATCTGGCAATTTTCGCTCAGTACCGCACTTGGTGCTTCTCCTGTTAGATCGTGCCAATCGATTATACTGCATTAACTATGCAAAAGCCAGATATACTCAATTCCAAATAAACTCTCATTTGATTTATGCACAAATGTATCCAATGCATCAAAACACTTTCTATTGTTCATTGTTTAGAATTCCTGATTCTTGGAAGATTTTCTCAAATGGACATCTCTGCCCCCTCGAGGTCTTTTCAAAGTGTTACAGACAGAAGGGAGATTAATTTAAACAAACCTGGGCTGGATTCTCCGCACCCAGACACTGAAATCGCGTCCAGCGCCTGGGTGGAGAATCATTTCCTCACATGGAATCGGAACCAGCGCCGGTTCCACAATTCTCTGACCCCCGAAAAGCGGCCTACTTGGAGAGTACGCCGCGTATCCCCTACCTGCAGCCATTGCTGGAGGCCCGCCCCTCTATTCTCCGCCCCCAACTGGCCAAAGTCCCAACGGCATGGATCTAATGTGATCTTGCCGTTCAGGATACTTGCGTGGCGGCTGTGGGCCAATCGGAGGGCAGGGGGGGCCTCATCCGGTTCCGGGCTATATTTGGGCGGGTGTTCTGGGTCAGGCGCGCAGCAGCAGATCGGGGGCACTATTTTCGGAGGTCCAACTCCGCGGTCTGATTCCGCCATGGAGCATGGTGCGGCCGCTGGAAGCTGCCACCGTATGCATGCGCAGCCTCTGACCCGCAATTGCCGGGGCCCGTATCTGCAACTAAAGCTGCGAGCTTCCCGACGGGTCCCTGCTAGCCCCCTGCAGGGCTATGAATATGTGGCCTTTTCACTCCATTTTTTCTGGCGTAAAAGGCCACAGTTTTTACGATGGTGTGGGGACATAGTCCATGAAATGGAGAATCCAGCCCCTGATTTCTCCACTCACTACCCATCGCGAAACAAAGTTTTTATTTTTGGGATTTTCCCCTTCATAAATGGTGGCATATTTTCCTCAAACCTTTTGGTGTAATCCAATTCTCTATTAATAACCCCACAGCAAACTCGAACTAAGGTAAAAATAAGACGGTTGGTATATTTTACACACACAAAACATAGGAAGGGGTTTTGCAACGTCTGCTCCTTTTGCAGTCAAACCATAAAAGAAGGCTAAGGGAAAGAAAGGGGTTCAGGGCAAAGACCATGATAAAAATTATCATTTCACGTGAGTTCAGAGTCCAGTAAAGGTCCCATGAAGATTCTATCACGTTGCTTTTTCTGGCAGAATTCCTGACCTTGGTCCCAGGTACTCAGCTGCAGGTTGAGACCATTGAAAATGCAGCAACATATTCTTGTATCCTGGAAATTAGCAGGCAGAGGGTTCTTTCTGGAAATCAGACTTGGAGAGACTCTGTGCAGTAAAAGGATTTGCAATACCTGAAGTCTCAGTCATGTGACAGGGTGGTTTCAGATTCCGCTATTCAGCTAACATGGCCCCTTGCTAAAACCCATTGTTATTTTGAGCAGGTAACTGTAGAACCATTAACGTAATGTTGTAGATGAGTCACAAATACCTTTACCTTTGCCCATAGATGGCCGGTGCAGACATCTCATCTGCTAATCCATTGGGCAGGACTTTTCGAGTAACCTGCCGCATATTTCATGGCAGTAGAGATGGCCAACCATTAGCAGTGGTAGGATCCTCTGGTACCCCCGTTGTCAATGGGTTTACCATTGAATTCACCCCTTGCTGACACGGCGGGGTATGCTTTCAGTGGGACCGCAAGATCTTGCTGGCATGAGTGGCTGGAAAATTCCAGCTTTTGTGTTGGCATGGTTTGAATATATTTATAATGCAAGGAGTGTTACATTCTAGGATTTTGATATGTTATCTTTTGTCCTTGCTTAAACTGCTCAGAAACTTCCAGAACTATCATCATATGATAAACAGTGGTCATTTGATTTATCCACATAATATTTGCCCTGCCATTTTTGCATTGACAAAAAAATCTGAAGTAGCCAGGTTACTTTAATGTTTCATATATTTTTCCTCCTGTTTCCCGGATAGGACAAAAACTTGTCTGTCCCAAACTGCTGATCCTTTGCCCTTGTTGAAAACATTTGACCTCTGGGACTGATGATCGTTCACTTGTGTGGTCGATGAACTCACATCTTGCCACATCCGACTTCAATAGCGTTTTAGCTATTGGAAGAGCAGTTTGGGTGTGGCATTAATAGCTGAACTGGAGTACTTTCTACGACCTCAGTAGGTGTGTTTCTCTACTCAAGTAGACATTTGCACTGGATCCCTTTGGCTATCTTCACTGCTGCCTCAGCCTTGCAGCGTGACTGGTGATATTGGGGAGATGATGTGCAGTGCTAAATATTCCAATCATTTACAAAGTGACTGGATTTTTCATTCATGAACTGAGAGCCATTATCACTCATCATGATTTCAGGAATGCAGTGTTAACTGGTATGATTTTAGGCATGCAGCAATCATACTGGTGGTCATGGGCATCAGCTTGTCTACCTTCTAGTAGCCTGAATAGCAATAAACGGTAAGAAGAGAGCCAGTTCCAAAGAGAGTGAAAATATTTACTCTAAGCATAATCACCGTCTGTCTGGGATGTTTAGCTTGCTTAGCTTGATGTTCATTAAAAGTGCTGCGTTGACTGTTTTGTGGCGGGATTCTCCGCCCCCCCCCCCCCCCCCCCCGCCGGGCCGGAGAATCGTCGGGGGGGCGGCGTGAATCTCGCCTCCGCCGGCTGCCGTATTCTCCGGCGCTGGGGTTTTGGCGGGGTGGGAATCGTGCCACACCAGTCGCCAGCCGCTGGCAGCGGTCCCCCTGGCGATACTCCGGCCCGCGATGGGCCGAGCAGCCGCCCGTTTTAGGCCGGTCCCGTCGGCGTAAATTATCCTGGTACTTACCGGCGGGACCAGGCTCTGCAGGTGGCCTCTGGGGTCCTCGGGGAGGCGCGGGGGGATCTGGCGCCGGGGGGTGCCCCCACGGTGGCCTGGCCTGCGATCGGGGCCCACCGATCCGCGGGCTGGCCTGTGCCATGGGGGCATTCTTTCCCTCCGCACTGGCTGCTGTGGACCTCCACCATGGCCGATGCAGAGACGAACCCCCCTGCGCATGTGCCAACTCACTCCTCGGCGCCGGGACCTCCCACCCCGCTGGGTAGGGGAGAATCCCGCCCATGGTTCTTGATCTTATTGCTCATGTTTGGCCATTGAAGAACATCTTTTGCCTTCTTCAGATTATATTTAATCATTGGTTTACATGGATGTGCTTCAGCATTTCTTTCCTCATCTCAATATGTTCCTTTGCACTATATATCTTCATTCCTTTATGCCCAATACACTCTTTTAGCAATAGGTGTGTTCTTGATTGTTTCAGGCCTCCTTGATATCAGTATTTCCAGTACCACTTGGAGAGTTGCATCTCGTTGCTTTGTTTAAAGGGAACGCAGCTCTTGACAGCATATCGGCAATGTACATCCACTTCCCCTGCCTGTATTTCACTTCCAACTGATTGCTTCTGCAAATGAAGTAACATCCTTTGCTGACACTTTAGAGCAGATACACACGGTTTGAGAAAGTTGCTTTAAAGTGGCTTGTAGTCAGACTCTACTATCACTTTATCTCTCTCAAATAGGTACTGTTTAAAATTCTCACAACAAAGACAATAAGCCAGGCAGCCTTTCTCAATCTGTGCATAGGACATTCAGTTTGCATTAACACCCTAGATGCAAATGCAAATGGTTGTCTTTGCTGCATGAAGTTTGTTCCGAGTCCTGCTCCTGTTTTGCTGGCATCACATTTGATGTGTTGGGTGTTCTGGATCACATACAGGTCACCAACAGTTGAAGTAGTGCAACACTATTTTATTAAAAGGTTAACTATTTAGACATACTTGAACTGTGGGTAAATACAATACCAACTTTAACTAAAGACCTTTGCCTTGTCCTAACCAGTTGATGCACTCAGCACATGGTGAATGTCTGTGTTGCAGGCTGTGAGCTCTGTCCTCCTAGCTAGCTGCAACTCGAATGAGCGGGAACTCTGGTGTTCCCTGTCTTTATAGTGCGTGTGCTCTCACTGGTGATTGGCTGCGGTGTTGTGTATGTTGATTGGTCCCACTGTGTGTCCATCAGTGTGTGTCTGCACCATGATATACTGGTGTATATTATGACAACATTGAAGAGTGATCTCATTGTTAGCATCATAACACATCAGCACTGGTGTTAGATATTAGTGAAAGCTTGTGTGGAGGTTCACACTCCAATGACAAATTGGGCAAGGACTTTGCAAGATAGTTCATAAATCCAACAAATCATTGCACTGCCTTCACACCTGTTGATTGTTGCATCTCTGCTACAGCTCTCACTTTATCAGGATCAGGGTGAACTCTTTTCACAGTCACCTATGCACTTGAATCCCGTCATTTTTGGTTGTAGTTTATTCTTCTTCAGCTTCAGCTGAGCTCTGTCGTGCTGTCTCACTTGTGATTCTGATCACCGTCTGTGATGGCTTCTTCCACCACATCCATAGACAATCAGATTACCTACAGTTGTTTCCACTCCTGGAAGATTATTGACTCTCTCATGCTGCCTGCATTGATACTCTTCCAGAGAAGTAGAAATGCCAAATGGTATGTACAACCATCTATATCTCCTCAATGGCATTCAGAATGGAGTCATGAAGCGTTGCTTTCATCCAACTGCAATTGTCAGTATCTGCCCTTCACATCTAGTGTAGGAAAGACCTTTGCCTTTAAAAGTTGTGGTAAAATTTCTTCAGTGGTTGGTTTGGGATCAAAGATTTATTAAGGTCCCCTGGACCTAAGCGCACTCTCAGCTTTCCAGGTTGTTTCACTGCTACCATGCTGCTAATCCAGTCTGTTGGAGTTGTCACTTTCTTGATTAATCCCTTCCTATCAAGCTCCTTTGCACTTGGAGGCGGCTCGGTCTCTCCTCAGAAGATGCTGAGTTAGTCTACTTCAAGATTCACCAGAAAGACATCCAAGATGCTTGAAAACACCTCTGTGATGTTTCAGTATTTGTTCAATAGCCAATTTCTTCATGACATGTGAAATACTGTGAACCTTTCCATGGCACTTGGAGTGTTGTCAGCCCAGACGTTTGACTTATTTCAGCTGAGTTGAGTGGATTTTGCTTCGTGTCTACTATTTGGAGCTGCAAATCCTCATTCTTCCCATTGAGGGCATTGGGCTCTCAGCTTAGTTTGCTCTCTTGGAGCAATAGCTTTCTTTTTTTTCTTTTTAAAAAATAATTTTTAGAGTACCCAATTCATTTTTTCAATTGAGGGGCAATTTGGCATGGCCAATCCACCAATCTGACTACAAGCCACTTTAAAGCAACTTTCTCAAACCGTGTGTATCTGCTCTAAAGTGTCAGCAGAGGATATTACTGCGCATCTTTGAGTTGTGGGGGCGAAACTTATGCAAACACGGGGAGAATGTGCAAACGCCACACGGACAGTGACCTAGAGTCAGGATTGAACCTGGGACCTCAGCGCCATGTGGCAGCAATGGTAACCACTGCACCACCGTGCTGCCCTTGGGCATTAGCTTTCTTGAGAGTGCCATGGAAAGGTTCACAGTATTTCACATGTCATGAAGAAATTGACTATTGAACAAATACTGAAAAATCACAGAGGTGTTTTCAAGCGTCTTGGATGTCTTTCTGGTGAATCTTGAAGTAGACTAACTCAGCATCTTCTGAGTTTTTCTTGCTCAGCAGATGTGCTCTCGTGATGCTTTCTCTTTTTCCGAAGACAATCCTATCTCTGATCAGCTCATCCTTTAGTTGTTCAAACTCTCAAGATTCATCTCTATGCAGTCACATTGTGATCAATATTCTCCCAATCTTCCTGAGCTCTGATGTTGAAGATGTAGTATTCATAAGTAACATTACTAGAGGGCTCAAAGTGGGTCTTTAAGGCCTCCAAAATTTCACAAAACTCGTTTTTTTGTTCCTCAGTGAGGTCTACGTTGCAATAAAGCACTCTTTCCCCAGCACTGATAAAGTTGCTAATCTTATTTGTTCCGGTTTCTTGTTTAAAAATGTGGAAATTTTATAATGTTGCCATTGAGTTTGGAAGAATTTCCTATTTATTTTCAAATCTCCCTCAGAGCAAGTACTGGAATATTCAAAACCAATACTGAATGAACCAGTGTCCTGTACAAAGTTGCAAACTGAAGATTTAATGATTTTCCACTTTTTCTTGCAAATTCTATTCAATTTCAGCTGCCTGACACCACGTTCAAAGTGGTAGATTAAATGGATTCTGCTCTCAAGCCTTTATACACCAAGGATGTCATTAGAGGTTACATTACTGTGACATTATGATAAATGTACAGAACTGTCGGGGTTAATGCTATGTCCAAATCAACCACTGGAGGGAGCTAGAACTATATAAAGCATTGATGCTAAGCCTTCTGGGAGAGTGTTGAGAAAAGGCCAGAAGAGAGACTACAGGGAAGATCGTGTGAGTGAGAGCAGATCATAGTTATTGTATTAGTGTAGAGATAGTATTAGATGAGTGTAGATTGTATGTTTATTATCAACTGTTTATTATACAGGAGTACGTGTCAAATCCAATTAAGTAGCGTAAATAAATCTTTAGCTTTGTTTAATACAAAAGCTATTTGTGGTTTTTGTGAACACTATGTCAAACATCCTCGAATCAGAACCACAAAGAACACCACAATTAGCACGCCAAGCCTATGGCCACTTTGCACAAAGGCACTTCTCCAAACAGTTGCTTTTTAAAATGCTGTTTCTAAATCCTTCATGCTTTCACAATTCTGACTTAAGCACAACTCTTTTTGAAGCAAGTTACGATTTAAAGTGTGCATTTTTAAACTCCCACCTCTGAAACGAACACTACAGTATTTAAAAGGAGATGGTTATAGTATGTAAAGGGAGATGGTGTTGTAACGGCAACGTCATTGGATGAGTGATCCAGAGTCCCAGTCTAGTGTGGCATCTTGCCTCGATTGGCAGCTTTTGGGACAGAAATTAAGCAATTGCTCTATTGTTGAAGGCTATTCTCATAGTATTGGGGAGAGGCAATGGCAGCAAATTTTGGGGCTTGCAATCCATTTCAGAAGCATGTTCAAGCGATCTACTAGCCACGCCGTGTCCCAATGGGAGCACGACGTGGCTGGTAGATGACGGGTGAAGCCACCCGCAGGCTTCCCTACAGCCACTGTGCCTCGTGGGATCAGAAACCCACCCGCAATGGGCAGGACGAAGCTGCGGTCGGGTAAGTAGGTCCTGAACCTACTTGAGGCTTACTTACCCGGTACCTGCTGGTCTTCCTAGGGAAGCCGCAGCCGGGTGCCGTTCAGTACCGGTCCACAGAGGAATGGCACCTGGGGCGGGGGGGGGCGGCCTCCTGGGACATTGGCGGTGCCTGGGTGGCCAGGGATAGTGCAGGGTGGTCCATTGGCCTTCACCCTGGAACGCGAACACCCTGGTACTGCCAGGCTAGCACCTTGGCACTGCCACCCTGGCATTGCCAAGCTGGCAGGAGCACTGCCAGGGTGCCAGAGTGGCAGTGCAAAGATGACTGAGTGCCAGGGTGGCACTGCCAAGGGTCAGGGTGAGGGTTGCAGGGCAAGTAAGCAGGGGCCTCTCGGACATTGGGGAAGTGATGGGTGATCAGGGAACCCGTAGCAGGGTGCACTCATTTGGGGGGGAGGGGGTGTGGGGCCCATATATCTGGGATGTGACATTGCCCATGAGTGGGGGTGTGACCCACACGCCCACTTAGAGATCAGGGCACTCTTTCAAAATGGCGGCCTGATCTCTGAGTTCAGCTCCCAGTGATGAAAGAAATCTAAGGGTGTGATTCTCCAGAAAGATTTCTAAGTGTTTAAAGAGCGGGAATTGCCATGCGCTCCCGACGCTCGGCCCAGCGAGGCCGACAATGCTATTCAATTTAATTGGTCCGCTTATTAACGAGGTGTCACGGGCTTCTCAACACAAATGAATGCTCGCCAGCTGATTCGCCGGGAGCGCACTCAACAGCCCTCTACTAACAAGGTCGGCCAGCACTTAAGCTGCACTTGCTCACCCAATCCCAGCCAGCTCGCAACAATGCTGCCGAGGAGACCAGCCCCAAGGTTCTGGGCGCTGACCTGGGGAGGCTGCTACATGGCGTGGAGGCCAAGAGGGATGCCCCCCCTCCCAAGGGTACTGGAGGGTCAGCCAGAGGGCAGCCAGTGCTGCCTGGGACAAGGTGACGGCGGCAGTGAGCTTAGGGGGTGTGACAAGGAGGATGGCCTCCAGTGCAGGAAGAAGTTCACTGGGCAGCACAAATGAGCAGACACCAACGGCCTCAGAGCTCCCCCCACCCCGCAACCCCCCAACCCTTCCTCTCCGCCCTCCCCCCTTCAAACTACCCACAAATCCCTCCTTCACACCACCTCCACCACCAGCCCCCCCAAAACCACTGAGAACAACATTGTGTGGTTAACGATGCCCTCTGTGACTCCTCAGGAAAAGCTCTCCCGCAATCGTTGGGTGAGGGCCCAGACTGGAAGTGGTGTGCCAGACATCAGGATCCTAAGCACCTTCGAGGAGCATGTCCTAGAAGGCTGGTGTGGTCGAGGACAGAGCAGTCACCAGAGGCTGGCAGATGCCGCAGAGGTGAGGAACCACCGGACCCTACACCGAGGACCTGTCAAACATGAGTTATAATTGCCTTACTGACTGAGCCACCTCTCCCACTGACCACATGTCCATTCTCCCGCATGTCCTCCAGCCAACAGCACCAGCCCATCCCAGCACCCTCTCCAGCCTCCTAGGAAACCACCTCAGAAGAGAGCTCCAAGGATGCGACGATCGAGGCGCCACAGCTGTAATCCCCACCCTCCACCAGCACAGATACATTCACCTCGGTGGGACATGTTAGTGGCAGGTTTCTGGGGCACAATCTGGTGAGCACCACACTGCTGCTGATGTACGTCAGGTGGAGGCAGGAACCCCAGGCGAGACAGGAGTCAGAGGTCTGCTGGATCCCAGGACCCCGCTGGGCCCCAACCTGATGCTGAGCCTGTGGAAGATGTCATCCTGGAGCTGATGGAGATGATAGGGAGCGGCCGGGACTTTCATAGGGAGATGTCAACGACAGTCCAGCTGATCCATAGCCGCTTGGAGGAGTCCCAGAGGCTACAGGTGCAGGAGATGTCATCGGCAATGCGTAGCACCGAGGCCAACACTGCTAGGGTGGTGACCGCAGTGGAGAACCTGGTGCATGACGTCGGCACCATTGGTGAAGGTCTCCAAGGTGTTGCGCTATCGGTGATGGCCATGGCTGAAGGTCTCGGCAGAATGTCCGCCTCGCTGACCTTGATGAGGTTCTGCCGGACGTGTCCTGTTCTCAGATGGGAATGGCTGAGGTGCTGCAGGCCTTATCCCAGTCACTGAGGAGCATCGGTGAGGGCGTTGACACAATGGTGCGGAGCATGGGGAACCGCCAGGGCTGGCAGAGCCAGATTTTGCAGCGGCAGCTGTCCCTCCATCCCAGGTTGAACCCCAGGGCCATATGGGCACCGAGCGAGAGAAGGGGGTGCTGTGTGCCAACCTGGACCTATTCCATGGAGTGGCGACGGTGGCACCAGCTACCTGCGTTCCACTCTTCTTATGAGGCCTCGTCTTACAGCCAGAACACGGCATATGGCGCTGACAAGTGAGCCGGGGCCCTCCGGCCTCAGAGCCACCAGAGGACACCCACCAGGGGCATCGAGGCCACTGGACGTGGTAAGCAGCTGGCTGCCTCCACCTCATATGTGCATCGAGCGGAAACACCTAGACGTAGTGGTAGATCTGGCACAGCGAGGATTACTGAAGGCACCGGTAGAGGTGGAGTGAGGGCGGGGGGGGGGGGGGGGGGGGGAGGTAGGGGGAGTGGAGGGTCAGGGGGAAGGGGTGGCACCATCGGGAGGGTGGGGAATTGTCAAACACAATAAACACCATTGTTCATAACCAGTATGATGCCTCTGTCACATTTTTACGCGATATGGGTCGACCTCCGAACCCTTGGCCCATCGCTCCAGGCATCTCCCCCTCCCCGTGGCACACACCCACCCTCCGGCTGTGGACAAGTCCTCGGAACTGTGTCCCATCCCCTGGCTGCTGCGCGTGTGGTATTGTCTCCTGCACTGTTCAGGCACAGTGCCCAGGCATCGTGGTGTGATTGGGTTGCTAGGCAATGACTCCCACATGCTACATGGGCCGCCCACCAAAGGGATCCACTTGGGTTGTGTGAAGTGCTCACTTAACTGTGATTGCCAATTCCCTATTAGCAATAGCCTTCGACCGCACAGCAGAGGCCTCGGCAGTCGGTGGGGGTTATGGGTGGGGCAGACAGGCAGGAACAAGGGTTGCCCCAGGAATGGGTATACATGATCCAGGGGTTGGCATGGTGGTGCCGCGTGGGGTTGCCCCCCCCCCCCCAGTTGCCCTCCAAGCACCCCTCCCATCCTCCCATGGCGGCCCACACCTGCAGAGGGTCACCCATCCCCACGCGAGGGCCCCCACCCCCTGCCAAGCATGGGGGCGGCAAGCCAGCACACCCAGGCTCTTTACCTGTGAGCACTGATTTGATTTTGATTTGATTTATTGTCACGTACTGAAGCATACAGTGATAAGTATTTTCCTGCTGCCGAGGGAACATAGTACATAGTAAACATAAAGAATAATCACCATAGAACATTGACAAATGGTACATCAACAAACAGTGATTCGTTACAGTGCGGAACAAGGGGCCAAACGAAGCAAACAGAGCAAACAAACAAAGATAACTACTCATCTCCTCGGCTCCCCACAGAAGCCCTTGGTCAGGTTTTTCAAAAGGAGTGCTGATTGGTGCCACCTTGGCCACTTGCTGGGGAGGCCGCTGAATGACGGGAGGCTGTTGGATATGGGGTGGCTCTTGTTAATTGTTTGGAAATTGGGCTTAAGTGGTGATAATTGGTTTCTTGCCATGCTATGGCAAAATCCTGATTTTTGCCTAGGGGTGCGGGCCGGTTGCATTGCAAACTGTTTGGCGACTGGCGCATATCTCGTTTTTGGCCTCTCCCGCTATTCACCGGTCTCGTTTCACTTGAGCGAGAGTGTATGGAGGCTGGAAAATCGCACCCGACGTGTGGGCTAAACTGGTGAGAAACTCCCCAGGGCCCAAAAAAGTGACTAAGGGCATGATTTGATGGCCACGCTGCGCCCAAAAAGCTGCTCGCTGCCGGGCAGTGCATCTAATGAAAGCCGGGATACCCCATTCCTGGGATCCCCCCCCGACTCGCAGTGCCACGATCTCATGAGATGTTGCAATGTAAATCCCGCTCATTGTGGGTGGGATCACTTTTGACAAATCTGCATATTAGAGTGAGACAGTTAGTTTCACTTTAATGTGCTGATTCCCGAGTTACTTAAGGCGTTGGGATTCATCTCTTTTGCCTCGGAGACCTCAGGCGAATGCCATTCAGCAGTGGTCCCCACAAACAGACCGAGCGGCATTCATGGGTGTCTCCCAGGGGATCGGAAGTCTCCAGCTGCATGCCCTTTGGGAAGGGTAGTGTCCTTGCATGGCTGGTGCCACTTGGGCACCTGGCAATGCCAGCCTGACACCTTGGCAGTGGCACTTGGGCAGCCTGGCAGTGCCATCTTGATGCTAGCCTGGCACTGCCAATGTGCCCAGGTAGCATTACCAGCTGGCATGGGCACTGTTAGGGTACCAAGCCGGCATTTCTTCATGCGCCGATCGGGCCGGTGGGTGTCCTGTGCAGGTGTTAGCGGGGATGTTGGAGAGGCCTGGGACCCTCACGTAGTGTATTTGGACTGGGGGGGGGCCTCGGAGACTAGAGTGGCTTTTAAAAATGGCATCCTGATCTCTCGCTACACTGGGCATTCCAGCAAGCAGAGCTCCCTGTGTACAAAATGGAGCTGTGTGCGGCTTCAGCTGCGCATTCCCCGCTGAGGCACCTAATGCAATGTGAGTCGCGGTGGGGAGCTCACTGGCAGTGCCGGTGGGAAACTCCAGGAAAGCCCGCCACAAATGACACTTACAAACCTTTCCGTTAAATCGTGCCCCTTGCTTTTTTACAATATTTCAGCCTTGAAGCAAAACATGTTCTCAAATGTATTTTCCCCGGAGTAATATATTCTAACGCTAAAAAAAAAACATTTGAAAATTGGGGCATAGATTTGCCTGATTCCTTTACAGTTGGAACCAACTATGAGAGTTCAGTGGTCGGGAATTGTTTGGAAAGTGAGTTGAATGCCTTCTGACAGCTGTGAAGATTTAAAGTTCCAATTTATTTCCCATTGGACATGGAATTCACAAAAAAGAAAGATCAAAAGACATTGTCCAGAACCTTGGTGAAAAAAATGGTCTTTCCTGCTGGCAATATTTTTTTTCCACTAAAATCAACTTTGTGGAAGTAGGTAAGATAATTTGTTGGGAGTGTTTCATCTGTGCTGTGATCCTTACAAAGTGGCTGCGGTTCAGGGACTGGATCACAATATTCTAAACTTTCCATCTGGGGTCATATTTTGCTGTCAAATAACAGTGAACTAACACATCTCATCATTATCTTTGCAAAACGTTGTCTGCCTCACCACTGATATGCATTGAATAGTTACACAGAATGTACCACAGCTATTTAGGTCTGTAATTAAAAATTCCTTTCTGAAACTGTCTGTGTGTGTGTCTCTTTCTCTCTCTCTCCAGTTTTTCCCCCTCATTTTTCTTGTTGTTCTTGATTTACCTTTGAATATGGCCCTTTAACCAATCTTCTCCATTCCTCCTGCAATGATTTTCCATTCCTTAAATCCTATTAGTTAAGATAAATTGTTCGTTTCCCTGTTTTGCTCAAGTCTCACATACCCTGTTAGCAGCTCACATTTTCAGAAACTTTGCCGGCAATTTTCTTTTAGTTCAAGGGTTCAAGCAGAAATCTAACTAACATCAGATGGCATTAGATGTCCTGTTACAGAAATATCTGATTCAGTAAATGTATTTGGGAGGATTTTAAAAATTTCATATTTTGAACAATATCACACACCTGATCCAAAAGAATATATTTGTGATTTTGTGAACCGGCAAACCTGCTCAAACACACTGGGAATGTTGTTACAAATAATGATCAGAGTTCTTACTGGATCCTGATGATATGTGGATGCCGAGATGGATACATGGGGCAACGAGAAAGGGCAAAGTTAGTAATCAGCACATTAAGGGTTCAGTAAAGATCATGGGAGCATCGAAGAGTGTAGCTGAGAAGTGATTGAAACAGTATGGCCATCTATTGGGAAAGAGAGAGAGGAAATGTGATGAGGCGAGTGATGGAGGTGGGACCGTAGCAAGAAGGAGAAGAAGAATGTATAAGACCAGATGGAGAGATGCAGTGACGAGTCACTTCCACACAGTGGATTAGGAATAGATGACTGACAGGAGGAGATGCTGAAGGGTGATCAAGCAGCATTTTGATGACTCCAAGTAGAATAGGAGAAGAAAAGAGAAAGAAAGTTTAAGAGTTTCCAACAACAAATGCTTTACCATCTTTTGTGCCTATCTTTAGACCACCTGTGTTACAACCATGGGGGTCAGGATTTATAGAACTGGTGATATTGATGGCAAATGCCACAAGTCTGACAATTGTGTTTTCCAACTTTCCAACATTTTTCTGGAAAACAAATTACAAAAAATGCTACAGGAAATAGTGAAGGAGGAGCATTTGATAGTTAGGAATTTGTTTCAGTTGTTGATTACTTCAGGAATTTTAAACTAATGTTTTTGTTTATTTATTTCTAACGAAAAGGCATAAACCGAGAATAAATATTGGTGTAAGAAGAAAGATTAATAGGATAATAACAGTCCTATCATAACTGTATTACATGACTCTTCCCGTGGCAGCCTTGGTTTGATAGATCACACACGAGGTGGCTCCTGCCTGGAGGCATTGGTTTTGGTCCTTTCTAACCCTTTAATGGGGAATTTTGACAGATAAAGTGTGAGGAGAGTGGAGGGTGATTCGTTCTCCCCTGATTGGAATGTCTACTGGGTATGAAGCCCAGTTAAAGTCAGTAAGAGCCCTGGCCCAGGAGTTGGAGGAGACTCGTAGCGCAGCACAAGTTGGGAAGATGGCAGAGGGGGAAGGGTTATCATCGATGGTCAAACTGCTGATGGAGCAATTGATGAACTTCATTAAGGAGGAATTTTGGCAGAAACAAAAGAAGATGCAAGGGAACTGGTCGAGTGTGATTGAGAGGGCAGTAGTAACGCTTCACGGGACCTTGGATCGGGTGGAGAAGCACTTGGAGGCTAAAGGAGCGATGATCCAAGTGTTGGAAAAGATGGCGTCTGACTAGAGTGACCAGATTGTGTCATTGGAGGCGGAGATAGTGATCCTGGGGAATGTCTGTAAGGTGCTGCATGCGAGGATGGATGACCAAGAGAACAGGTCTTGGCGGCAGAATCTTTACATTGTGGGCCTGCCGGAGGGCAAAGAGGGAACAAGTGCCACAGGCTATGTCGCGAAGATGTTCATGAAGTTGTTGGAGGAGAGGGTATTCGTCAAGGTCCCTGAGGTGGACTGGACCCACAGGTCCTTGAGGCAGAAGCTGAGGAGCCACCGCAGTTGGTGATTGTGCATATGCACAAGTTGCAAGACAAAGAAAAAATCTCGAGGTGGGCCAGGGAAAGTTTGGACTGCAACTGGGAAGGAAATTGGGTTGAGATACATCAGAATATTGCTGCCATCTGGTCAGGAGATGAGCGAGGTTCAATAAGGTGAAGGCAGTGCTATATCGGCACATGGTTCGGTTTGGAGTGCTGTACCCGGCCAAATTTTGAATATTATTATATTAATATTGTAACAGGGATATTATTTCTTGACGCTGGTGGAGCCGAATGACTTTGTCAAGTAGCATGAGTTGTGGGAGGGCTGAGTGAGTGACTTTCGTACTATTTGTATTTTTTTGGAAAAAATTGTATTTTACACATGTTAGCTGTACTCTTTTGTATTTTGTGTACTTCATTGTGCCTTTTGTACCTTTTTGCACCTTTTGCACACGGTTCTACTTTTGTACCTTCTGTACCCTCTCTGCAGCTTATGAGCGGTTATGATTGCATTTATGTGGGTTCTTAGGGGTAATTGATCATTTTCTGCATGGGGGTTGTTTTGCATGTGAGTTTCTTCATTCTTTCATGTGGATACAGGGCATTGGGGGCGGGGGGGTAAGGGTCGAGGTTGGGTTAAATAGGGGAAGCAGTGGTGGAAGTGAAATGGGGGGATGGCTTAGCTGGAAGGTGTAGGTGGGGCCCTTTGTTTGGGCCTTCAGGTGGGAGTCATCACGTTGCCAGCTGATGCTAGTGAGCGGAAGCAGAGTGGCGGTGCGGTCTGTGGTAGATAACCAGAATAGGGGTGGCGGGGTGGGGAAGGGGAGGGGAGGGGTTGGGGGGGGAAGGGAGGGGCTGGGGAGGGTGGGTTTCAGGAATTGGGGTTGGCAACACGGTTGGTGGATGAGTTTGAGTGAGGATGGAGGGAGCGACCATTTTGGGGAGTCCGAGCTGGGTAATGGTGGCGGGTCTTAGTAGAGAGGTGAGGCAGAAACCCCAGGTAAGGATTGTAACATGGAATGTGCATGTGTTAAATGGGCCGGTCAAATGGTCCCGGGTGTTTGCACACCTAAAGATTTTGATGGCGGAGGTGATTTTCCTGCAGGAGACCCATTTAGGGGTGAGAAATCCGATGCGGTTAAGGAAGGGCTGGGTGGGACAAATGTTTCACTCGGGGTTTAATTTAGGGTGGGGGGGTGGGGAGGGGGTCACGATTGTGTTTAGCAAGAAGATGGTGTTTTCAGTGGCCAGGGAGATGCGGAACCAGGAGGGCAGGTTTGTGATAGTGAGTAGGACATTAGCAGAGACCCAGTGGTGCTGGTGAATATGTGTGTGCCCAACTGGAATAACGTGGATTTCTTGAAGAACTTGTTGGGGTCGATCCCGGAATTAGATTCTCATCTATTGATCATGGGTGGACACTTTAATCGTGTACTGAAGCCCAGGACGGACAGATCGAGTCCCAAATCCACGGTAAGGTCGGGAATGGTAAGGAAGTTGGGAGTCTTTATGGATCAGGTGGGGATGGTGGACCCGTGAAGGTTTAGACACATAAGGGGTGAGTGAATACTCCTCCTTCTCACATTTCCACCGGGTGTACTCTTGTATTGATTTTTTTGTTGTGGGAAAGGCGGCACTGACGAGGGTGATCGGAGCGGAATATGCGGAATAATGATCTCGGACCACGTGCCACACTTCTTGGGTGTTAGGCTTAGGCTGGGGGTGGGGGGTTGCACAGAGAGCGGGGTGGAGGCTAGCGCAGAGAGCAGGGTGGAGGCTAGATTCGGCACTGTTGGTGGACAAAGTATTCTGTGGTAAAATGGCACTTGTGATTAAGAACTATGTTAATCTAAGTAAAAATGGGGAGTTCTGTCTGGCCACGCTCATGGAGGCATTGAAGGTGGTGGTTCGAAGGGAAATTATTTTGTTTAAGGCCCACACAGATATGGTTGAGAGGGAGGGGCGGCAGAGGCTGTTGGAAGGCATTGTGGAGGTGGATCGGAGGTACTCAGTGGCCCTGACTCGGGAGTTGCTGGCTGAGAGGAAGAAGCTGCATGGCAGTCTTTTCGGCTGACAATGGGGAAGATAGTGGGTCAGCTATGAAGCCTACTGGGGGGTGCAGTATGAGTATGTGGAGAAGGAAAACTGCCTGCTTGCCCATCAGCTGCAATGGCAGGCAGTGGCAAAGGAATTTGTGCAGGTGCGGGCAGCGGGGGAGGGGGGGGGGGGTGAGGTGATGTCAGAGCCGGAAAAAATAAATGAAGTGTTTGAAGCCTTTTATTGGGGGTTGTACAGGGCTAAGCCTGGCGGGGGCGGGGTTGGGGGGAAAGCAAACTGTGTGAATCATATTTATTTTTGTAATATGCCGATGAGTTGGGGTGTGTTTGGAATAAAATATATATATATCTTCTTTAATCTTTCCAATTAAGGGGCAATTTAGCATGGCCAATCCACCTACCCTGCACATCTTTGGGTTGTGGGGGTGAGACCCACCCAGACACTGGGAGAATGCGCAAACAGTGACCTGGGGCCAGGATCGAACCCTGGTCCTCCGTGCCGTGAGGCAGCAGTGTTAACTACTGTGCCACCTGGAATAAAATATATATATATTTAAAAATAACACTGTACCACAAGGCTTTAGGTAGGAAGGAGCTGTGCTTGACATCAGAAACTGAGATTAAAGTACTGAAGCGATGGTGATACAAAGCAAAAATGGGAAGTAACAAATGTTACAGTCTTCATGGGGGTACCGCAAACCAAAATAACCAAATTTAGGAATTGACCCCCTTAGAAGAAATTGCCAACAAGATTTCACTTCTTGTAACTTTTACTTTAACACAAATCAGAATTGATGTAAATTAAACATGAATTAACAGGTGAATGATCCTTCAAAAAAAAGATAAATTTCACTTTAAATAGTCGATACAACAAAGATACATGTTGCATAACCACAAGCATTCCCTTTCTGCATGTATTGTATTATGTAGAGAGACAGTTCCACAACATGCTGTTCCTTATTTGGGCCGGGCATGACTGGAGTCCTAACCACTAACAGTTTTCATTTTAGAGTTCCATAGGTACATTTATCATTAGCAAGGGACACAATAATAATAATCTTTATTAGTGTCACAAGTAGTCTTGCATTAATGCTGCAATGAAGTTACTGTGAAAATCCCCTAGTCGCCACACTCCGGCACCTGATTGGGTACACAGAGGGAGAATTCAGAATGTCCAATTCACCTAACAGGCATGTCTTTCTGAACTTGTGGGAGGAAACCAGAACACTCAGCAGAAACCCACGCAGGCACAGGTAGAACGTGCAGACTCCGCACAGACAGTGACTCAAGCCGGGAATCAAACCCGTGCTAACCACTGTGCTCCGTTGCTTCACAGCACCAGGGAACGCGCCCTCTATGTGGTCACAACAATCCTGAAGGTGTAACTTTGCAGAATTCCTCTTCAGCACAACATCCCGGTTCATGCTTTGGCTACACTTGGGAAAACATCCAGCTCTTTAGCATCACTGAGCTACTTGTGTTTGCCAGACACACTGCTTCTTTCTTGTTGGTACAGCTTCCAGGCCAAGGATTGCCAGGTTACAAGGACCAGTATTTCTTATCATCCAAGAAAATTGCAATTGATCCCTTTACAATTAATGGAAACTCTTGAAATTCCTTTCCAACATTCTTTCAAAAAAAGGTTACAGGAAATTTCAAGGAAATTACAAATCTTTCTTAGTGTGCTGTTTCTGGGTCAAGGCCATCACAAAAGGACAAATAAAGAAACAAAAGATGGATCTTGAGGAGGTGTAACTGGCAATAGCAGAATCAATACCAACAACTGCTGTCGATAAAATGGGAGCATTGGCGATGTCTGGAAATTGTTGAACTTTACATTGAGTTTGGTAGTGATGCACTATCAATTACGACGAGACGAGAGTAGAATGTAATCGACGCTTTATTACACAGATGTGTGGCCTCCTACAGCAGCTTTCGAAATGGCTGCTGTTCGGAGAGCACACACATTTATACTCCGCCTCCTGGACGGAGCCAGCAGGCAGGGATCTACCCCTGTACCTGTAGTACAGGGGCCTTACCGTAATACGCATATATACAATATAATACAACAGTGGTGACTACCACATTCACCCCCTGTTAAAAATAAGTCCAGCGGGGGGGGGGGTGGAAGACTATACACATTCAGATTGGTTTTAAAATTACAGAGAAGGTTAGAAATTTAGACGATCAGGCGCCTTGATCTGTCGTTGAGCGCGCCGCAGTGCTGGTGGCGACTCAGGCGTCGGCTTGGTCTTCGGTTGACACCGGGAGCGTGTCGACATCCTCTTCATCCCCGGGTGGGAGCAAGGGGAGGACGGATTGTCCTGGAGCGTGGGCTGCGGTGGGGTGCGGCAGGGGAGGGGAGGGTGGCGCCGGGGTGGGGGGTGGGGTGGGGGGGGACAGCTGGTGCCAGATTCCTGAGGGAGACTGTGTCTTGGCGGCCTGGCGGCCGTCGGGTACGTTACGTAGGCGTACTGCGGGTTCGCATAGAGTAGCTGTACCCTCTCAACCAACGGGTCCGCCTTGTGGAGCCGCACGTGCTTGCGGAGGAGAACGAGTCCTGGAGCTGCCAGCCATGTTGAGAGCGAAACCCCGGTGGTGGACTTCCTGGGGAAGGCAAAGAGACGTTCATGGGGGGTTTTGTTGGTCGCGGTGCACAGGAGCGACCGAATGGAGGGAAGTGCATCGGGGAGGACCTCCTGCCAGCGGGAGGCCGGGAGATTTCTGGACCGTAGGGCCAGCTGAACGGCCCTCCAGACCGTCCCTTTCTCCTGCTCCACCTGCCCGTTTCTCCTGGATTTGTAGCTGGTCGTCCTCCCCGAGGCAATGCCCCCGTTGAGCAGGTACTGGTGCAGCTCATCGCTCATAAATGACGACCCCCGGTCGCTGTGGACATCGGCGGGGTAACCGAACAGAGCGAAGATGGTGTTGAGGGGTTTGATGACGGTGGCAAACGTCGTATCGGAGCATGGGACGGCGAAAGGGAATCGGGAATATTCGTCGACCACATTAAGAAAGTATGTGTTGCGGTCGGTGGAGGGGAGGGGCCCTTTGAAGTCCACACTGAGGCGTTCAAAGGGGCGGGAGGCCTTCACCAGGCGCGCACGGTCTGGCCGGTAGAAGTGCGGTTTACACTCCGCGCAGACCTGGCAGTCTCTGGTGATAGCCCTGACTTCCTCGATGGAGTAGGGCAGATTGCGTGCCGTAATGAAATGGTAAAGCAGGTGACTCCCAGGTGACAGAGAAAGTCGTGCAGTGTCCGGAGTTGGTCCACTTGTGCGCTGGCACATGTACCTCGGGACAGGGCATCGGGGGGCTTGTTGAGCTTACCGGGGTGATACAAAATCTCGTAATTGTAGGTGGAGAGCTCGACCCTCCACCTCAAGATTTTATAGTTTTTGATCTTTACCCGCTGTGTGTTGTTAAACATGAAGGCAACCGACCGTTGGTCTGTGAGGAGAGTGAATCTCCTGCCGGCCAGGTAATGCCTCCAGTGACGCACAGCTTCAACGATCGCTTGGGCCTCCTTTTCGATGGAGGAGTGCTGAATTTTAGAGGCATGGAGGGTGCAGGAAAAGAATGCCACGGGCCTGCCTGCCTGGTTGAGGGTGGCGGCCAGAGCGATGTCTGATGCATCGTTCTCGACTTGGAAGGGGAGCGTCTCGTCAACCGCATGCATCGCGGCCTTGGCGATGTCGGCCTTGATACGGTTGAAGGCCTGGTGAGCCTCGGGCGTCAGTGGGAAAGCGGTGGAGTGAATGAGATGGCGGGCCTTGTCCGCCTAGTTTGGGACCCACTGGGCGTAATACTAAAAGAACCCCAGGCATCGTTTGACGGCCTTGGGGCAGTGGGGGGAGGGAGAGTTCCATGAGGGGGCGCATGCAATCAGGGTCAGGCCCTAGAACTCCGTTAGGATGGCTAATCGGTTCGTGCTGAACACACACTTCTTGTTGTAAGTTAGGTTGAGGAGTGTTGCAGTGTGAAGAAATTTGGAAAGGTTAGTGTCATGGTCCTGCTGGTCGTGGCCACAGATGGTGACGTTGTCCAGGTACGGGAAAGTGGCCCGCAGCCCGTACCGGTCAACCATTTGGTCCATCTCCCATTGGAAGACCGAGACCCCGTTGGTGACGCCGAAGGGAACCCTAAGGAAATGGTAAAGGCGGCCGTCTGCTTCAAGCGCAGTGTATGGGCAGTCCGCCTTATGGATGGGGAGCTGGTGGTAGGCAGATTTCAGGTCCACTGTCGAAAAGACCCGGTACAGTGCAATCTGATTGACCATATCAGATATGCATGGGAGAGGTTACGCGTCGAAGCTGTGTGTACCGATTGATGGTCTGACTGTAGTCAACACCCATCCTGCTTTTCTCCCCGGTTTTCACCACTACCACTTGGACTCTCCAGGGCTGTTGCTGGCCTCGATGATACCTTCCCGCAGCAGCCGCTGGACCTCAGACCTGATGAAGGTCCTGTCCTGGGCGCTGTACCGTCCGCTCCTGGTGGCGACGGGTTTGCAATCCGGGGTGAGCTTTGCAAACAGGGAAGGCAGGTCGACCTTAAGGGTCGTGAGGCCGCAAACAGTAAGGGCTGGTAGGGGCACACCAAATTTCAGGGTTAGGCTCTGGAGGTTGCACTGGAAATCCAGACTGAGAAGCAAGGCAGCGCAGAGGTTGTGGAGGATGTAGAGCCGGAAGCCGCTGAACTCTACGCCCTGTACGGTGAGGGTGGCAATGCAGTACCCCCGGATCGCCACGGAGTGGGATCCGGAGGCCAGGGAGATTCTTTGGTTAGCGGGGTGTACCGCGAGGGAGCAGCGCCTTACCATATTGGGGTGGATGAAGCTCTCAGTGCTCCCGGAATCCAGAAGGCAGAATATCTCATGCCCGTCAACTTTCACCTTTTTCGAAGCGGTCGCGAGGTTGTGCGGTCGAGACTGGTCGATCATGACCGAGGCGAGACGCGGCTGGCTGTCGGCGGTTGCAGGCAATGAGTGGCCCGATGAGGTGCCCGACGGATAGGAGTCCTGAGGCAGGTAGGATGGCGGCGCCCACGGGCCGCACGTGTTGTGAGTGGAGCAACATGGCGGCGCCCACAGGCCGCACGTGGTCTGAGGAGTGGAAGATGGCAGCGCCCACTGGCCGCACATGGGGGTTGCCGGGACAATAGCAGCGATTGAGCAGGCCTGGCACACTGCAACAAAATGTCCCTTCTTGCCACAAGGCCTTGCAGAGCGCGCTCCGCGTCGGGCAGCATTGCCGGGGTTCTTTTGTCTGTCCGCAGAAGTAGCACTTGGGTTCGGCTGAGGGTGGTCGCTGATGGGGTCCACGATGGGGTGGCCGCTGGCGGGGTGCACGATGCATGGGGGGTGGGCCGTGTGGTTGGGGGCATAAGCCTGTATGTTGAGTGAGGTGACCGTGAGCGAGAGCGCTAGTTTCTTGGTCACCGCGAGGTCAAGCGTGGCCCCTTCTAAGAGGGGCTGGCGGATGTAGTCAGACTCTATGCCCGTAATGAACGCGTCTCTCATTAGCAGGTTTGAATGTTCAGTGGCCGAAACGGCCTGGCAGTCACAGTCTCTCACCAGGGCGAGAGACTCACCGGTAAGTTGGTGCCGCGTGGATAGGAGGTGCCTGGTGTAGATCTTGTTGGTCTGCTGAGCGTAATTCTCCTTCAGTAGCGCCATGGCCTCTGTGTAGGTAGGCGCGTCCTGGACGAGGGGAAAAACGTTGGAGCTCAGCCGCGTGTACAGAATCTGGAGCTTCTGTGCTTATGAGATTGGGTCTGGCGCAGACCCGATGTAAGCTTCAAAACTGGCTAGCCAATGTTGGAAGTCCTTTTTGGCGTTGTCTGCTTGAGGATGCAGCTGCAGGCGATCCGGCTTATTGCGGAGATCCATCTGTGACAAATCTCTGCGTAATAAATTGATGCACTATCAATTACGACGAGACGAGAGTAGAATATAATCGAGGCTTTATTACACAGAGATGTGTGGCCTCCTATAGCAGCTTACAAAATGGCTGCTGTTCAGACAGCACACACATTTATACTCCGCCTCCTGGGCGGTGCCAGCAGGCAGGGATCTACCCCCGTACCTGTAGTACAGGGGCCTGACTGTAATGCCCATATATACAATATAATACAACAGTGGTGACTACCACAGGAGTGATGCTAACTGCAACATGAAGCAGAGTCTCTGGAAATCCTCGTCACATGCGATATGGAATACCACTATGTGAATCGACCGCTTTCAATGCACAGGCTGACATGCCCTCTGAGAGCACTTTGCTTCACATGCAAGCATCATTTTTTTCAGACACTTTAAATGTCTTCATGTGAATGTTACACAATTGTTCATTCATGAACACTCAAACTTGTGGTAACCTTTGTGAATTATACATTGATGTTTTTTAGTACTTCGGATGTTGTAAGCTGACATGTGGAAGCATTTTGCAACTAACGAGGTCTATAATCTTGACATATATCTGTTGTATATATCATACTTGGCTGTTTCAAAGGTCAGCAATGACTCATGTTTGCTTTAGATAAAAACAACTCTATCTTGTTACATTGAAGGAAGGTGGAGAACAATAGAATCCCTAGTGGTGATAAAAGAACAAAGCTTTATCTGATGAGGGGTACATCTCATGAGACAAATAAGTGTTTTCAGATGAGCATGTTCTGGGAAGGGAATACATTAGGAAATCTATTGTTCTTTATTATCTAGTCAAACATGATGACAATGTAATACCCTAAACATTGAACTATGTTCCAGTGCACTTCACAGAAGTGTGATGAGGCAAACAATACAACACCAAGACACAGTTACTGGAAGGAGTGACTAAAAGAGGAGGGGGGGGGGTCAAAGAATTGAGCTTTGCAGTCAAAGCAAGATAGAGATGGAGGGGAGGAATACCAGCACGAGGGCCATGAGGCAACTCAAGGTACAACTGCCCTTGATGGAGTGTTAAAATCAGAAGTGGACATGTGAGGTGGGGCGAAGTAGGGGTTCAGAACTTTACTACTTAAACTCCCACCCAACCCAAACTTGTCTGTTTTTAGGGCGTTAAAATTCTGCCACTCACCCCTCAACAGGCACACACAAACTGCTTTGGATGATGTAGCCAAGAGACAGCATGTAGTTGAGGCAGAAGAAGGAATTAAATAGTGTAGCCATCTAAGATGGCCACCTGCAAAGGACCATGGGAATTATGGCCAACTCAGGACTCGGACAGATACAGAGCCTATGTATATCTGAAACACAGGTAACCAGGCCTGATCGAAACCCCCGCTCGTTTGCATTTTAATGGCCCATTTTCCCAGGACAATAGAACTCCAATCAAGCAACCGGTACAGCCACAGACTGATCAGCGTCACTCCCCTTACTCAGAAAGCCCAACTGCCAAGGTCAATGACCGCTAAGGACCCGCCCAGCCACCAAGGCACCCGCCCCTTTATTGGCCGAAATCAAAGACAGTCATCAGAGCCCTGTCGATCTATTGGGTCCAAGGTTAAGGACCGCCACAAAGAGTGCAAATCCCAGAGGGATAAAAGAGAGAACAGCCATGTGTTCTGTCTCTTTTGGATCTGGCCTGTGCCAGCCCAATTGCAGCAGGAATAGCCAGCTAAGTTCAAGACCAACGGTCGCTATCTGACGGATGAGCCCAGCAGAGACAGAGCTGCTTTCTTCGAACCAGCCAAGTGAAATCCAGATAAAGGCCTTATCTATTCGCACAGTGCCAGTTGCCCTGAAGTTAAGTATAGATTATTGTAGCTGATAGTTGTAGTTTAACTCGTAGTAGATATTGTGTTTGCATGTCGAGGTACCTCTTGTGTATGTAAATAAACCATCTTTTGGGCTAACTAACTGGTTGTGTGGTCATTTGATCGATATAAGGGAAGGCTTGTGGTTCACCAACATTATTAATAGGGCAACATTAGGCCCATGGGGGTCTCTAAAGGTAATGGTTTGGGAATGGGAAGAAAGGCCCTCACCAGTGCTGCTATGGCTATGACTAGATAGTTCAGAAAGGAACTAAGTGAGTGTAAATGAGGTTGACTCTTAACTGCCTCAAGAAAAATTAGGGATGGGCAATAAATGCTGGCACAGCCTATGGTGCCCATGCCCCATGAATAAATAAAGAAATCATTCCACTGAACTGGTCAATGAGAAGAGATACTGAAGGATCATGTCAAATGCTTCAGAAAGGTTAAGATTGAATAGGAGGACTAGTGTGCCTGGGTCATAGAGGATGCCTTTGTTACTTTGAATAAAGATGTTTCAGTGCTGTGGCAGGTGGAGGAAGCTGCTTGGAAATTTTGAGACATAACAATACATACACTCAGGGAGTTTGGAGAGGAAAAGGTGGTTCGAGATAGGGCAATGATTTGTAAGGTCAACAGAGTTAGGAAGTGTTTTTGAGAATAGTGGGGAGTGGTGATGGTGGCAGTAACTGAGGCGAGGAAACCATTTCCAATATCTTTTTTAAAAAAAAATATTTATTAAAGTTTTTTAACACAATTTTTCTCCCTTACTAACAATAACCCCCCCCCCCCCCCCCGCCCCCCCCCCTGTAACAAAAAAAAACGAGAAATCGTGCAGAGCAAGATATATACATGGCAAAATGATATATTTACACAGCTTTGTACACTGGCCCTCACCCGTACATGCCAGTTTCCCCAACCCTTCATGTTATCTCTTGCTCATCCACCCTCCCAGGCAGTCCCCCCTTTCCCCCCCCCCTCCCAGGACGTCTCCTCCACCCCCCCTCCCCTCAAGGTTGCTGCTGCTGCTGACCGACCTTCCTCCAACGCTCCGCGAGATAGTCTAGGAACAGTTGCCACCGCCTGTAGAACCCCTGCGCAGACCCTCTCAAAGCGAACTTAATCCTCTCCAACTTTATGAACCCAGCCATATCATTTATCCAGGCCTCCAGGCTGGGGGGCTTCGCAAGATCCTTCGCCGGGCTACTAGGGACGCAAAAGCCAGAATGCCGGCCTCTTTCGCCTCCTGCACTCCCGGTTCGTCCACTACTCCAAATATTGCTAGCCCCCAGCTTGGCTTGACCCGGACTTTCCCCACCTGAGATATTGCTCCCACCACTCCTCTCCAGAACCCCTCCAGTGCCGGGCATGACCAAAACATATGGTCATGGATCGCCGGGCTCCCTGAGCACCTTCCACATCTGTCCTCCACCCCAAAGAACCTACTCAACCTCGCCCCCGTCAAGTGCGCTCTGTGGACCACCTTAAATTGTATCAGGCTGAGCCTGGCACACGAGGAGGAGGAATTAACCCTACCTAGGGCATCAGCCCACAGACCTTCCTCGATCTCCTCCCCCAGCTCCTCCTCCCATTTACCCTTCAACTCTTCGACCAGCGCTTCCCCCTCTTCTTTCAACTCCTGGTGTATTTCCGACACCTTGCCCTCCCCGACCCATACACCCAAGATCACCCTATCTTGAACTTCTTGTGCCGGGAGCAACGGGAATTCCCTCACCTGTTGCCTCACAAAAGCCCTCACATGCATATATCTAAAGGCATTTCCCGGGGGTAACTCTAACTTCTCCTCCAGTGCCCCTAGGCTCGCAAACGTTCCGTCGTTGAACAGGTCCCCTATTCTTCCAATCCCTGCCCGATGCCAGCTCTGGAACCCCCCGTCCATCTTCCCCGGGACAAACCGGTAGTTACCCCTGATCGGGGACCACACCGATGCTCCCATTGCACCCCGGTGCCTTCTCCACTGGTCCCAGATCCTTAGCGTTGCCACCACCACCGGGCTCATGGTATACTTTGTCGGCGAGAGCGGCAGCGCTGCCGTCACCAACGCCCCCAGGCTCGTTCCTTTCCAGGACGCCATCTCCATCCTCTTCCATGCCGCCCCCTCTCCCTCCATAACCCACTTGCTGATCATTGCCACATTTGCTGCCCAGTAGTAGCTCCCCAGGTTTGGCAGCGCCAACCCTCCTCGGTCCCTACTGCGTTCCAGGAACCCTCTCCTTACTCTCGGGGTCTTATTCGCCCACACAAATCCCATAATACTCCTGCCTACTCTCTTAAAAAAGGCCTTAGTGATCACGATGGGAAGGCACTGAAACACAAACAGAAACCTCGGAAGGACCACCATTTTGACCGACTGCACTCTACCCGCCAGCGAGAGCGGTAACATGTCCCATCTTTTGAAATCCTCCTCCATTTGCTCCACCAACCTCATCAGATTCAGTTTATGTAGGGTCCCCCAACACCTGACTATCTGGATCCCCAGATACCGAAAGCCCCCCTCCCCTCAGCGGTAGGTCCCCTACCCCTCTTTCTTGGTCCCCCGCCTGTAATACAAAGAGCTCACTCTTCCCTACATTGAGCTTATAGCCCGAAAACTCCCCAAATTCCCTCAGAGTCTGCATGACCTCCACCATCCCCTCCATTGGATCCGCCACGTACAGCAACAGGTCATCCGCATATAGCGACACCCGATGTTCTTCTCCCCCTCGGACCTCCCCCCTCCATTTATTAGACTCCCTCAATGACATGGCCAATGGTTCGATTGCCAATGCGAACAACAGGGGGGACAGGGGGGACAGGGGGCACCCCTGCCTTGTCCCTCGGTACAGTCGAAAGTACTCTGACCTCCGCCGGTTCGTCACTACACTCGCCATCGGGGCTCTGTAAAGGAGCTTAACCCAATTGATAAACCCTACCCCAAACCCAAACCTACGCAGCACCTCCCAGAGGTACTCCCACTCTACTCGGTCAAAGGCCTTCTCCACGTCCATAGCTGCCACTATCTCCACCTCTCCCTCCTCCGATGGCATCATTATCACGTTTAAGAGCCGCCGCACATTGGTGTTTAGTTGCCTGCCCTTTACAAATCCCATCTGGTCCTCGTGGATTACCCCCGGGACACAGTCCTCGATCCTCGTGGCCAGCACTTTTGCCAGCAACTTTGCATCCACCTTGAGGAGCGAGATCGGCCTGTACGATCCACATTGCAGTGGGTCCTTGTCCCGCTTTAGGATCAAAGAAATTGTTGCATCCGACATTGTCGGGGGCAGGGTCCCCTCCTCTCTTGCCTCATTAAAGGTCCTCACCAGTAGCGGGGCCAACAGGTCTGCGTACTTCCTGTAGAACTCCACCGGGAATCCGTCCGGTCCCTGGGCCTTCCCCTCCTGCATGCTCCCCAAACCCTTGCTCAGCTCCTCCAACCCAATTGGTGCCCCCAAACCAGCCACCTCTTGCTCCTCCACCCTCGGGAATCTCAGCTGATCTAGGAATCGTCTCATCCCCTCTTCCCCCGCTGGGGGCTGGGATCTGTACAGCTCTTCATAAAAGGCCTTGAATACCTCGTTTATTTTCGTCGCACTCCGAACCGTGGCTCCCCTTCCATCTTTGACTCCCCCTATTTCCCTCGCTGCCATCCTCTTACGGAGCTGGTGTGCCAGCATCCGACTAGCCTTTTCCCCATGCTCATAGGTCGCCCCCTGCGCTTTCCTGCACTGTGCCTCCACCTTCCCTGTGATCAACAAGTCAAACTCCGTCTGGAGCTGTTGTCTTTCCCCAAGTAATCTTTCCTCCGGGGCCTCTGCGTATCTCCTGTCCACTCTCAAAATCTCCCCCACTAACCTCTCCCTTTCCATACCCTCTGTCTTCTCCCTATGAGCCCTAATGGAAATGAGCTCTGTGGTGTTGGGTGCTCTGAGGTACAGATGAACCAACACGGTTGCGATTGGTACAACGCAGTTTTATTCCAACTTGTTATTTACAGATCTGTCTTGGTACTCCGCACGTGGTGACGGTGTGAGTGTCTTGTTAATCAGGTCCTGTCCTTGTCCTTGTCTCCAGATGGACTGTCCACCAGGTGTCGTGTTTCTTGTCTTATACTGTGTCTGCTCTTGTCTGTGATTGGCTGTCGTGTTATGTGTGCTAATTGGTCTGTTGGTCTGTCTATCATGATGTGTGTGTTTGAATATCATGACATCCCCCCCCCTTTTTTGACAAGATTATGTGCCTACGTGGTTATAAATATGCATGTGTCATGAGTGCAGCTAAAGGTGTGTGTGCGTGATATTTACAGCATGTACATGTGGCGTAACTATATACATGGGGCGATGCCAGGTGTGGCATGCTAATGAGGTTGTACCATAACAAAAGAAGAAAAACTTTGAAGTGTGGTCCGGTCAAACGAGGCCTGGAACGATAAAACAAGTAACATGTTACAATACAATAGTTGCTAAACTTTGACGTGTGAACAGTCTCATAAGTCCAGTCTAGTAGATGGGCGACGAATTCGGGTTGACCGCCTCGGGTGGGTCGAGAACCACCGGCTGAGGTGCGAGCCTGGCCACGGGTGGCGACAGAAGTGGCATGGTATATGGCAGCTCCACGAAGTCACTATCAGGGACCATTGGAGGACACGGCGTCTGTCTGTGGTTCCGTTGCGAGCGTGGAAGTAGGCGAAGGGCTCGCCGATTGCGCCTATGCACGGATCCATCCGTCATGCATACCAGGAACGGGCGGGGAGCCACGCGTCGGAGAACTTCGGCAGGTGCTGACCAGCCACCGTTTGGTTGATGAATGCGGACTTTGTCTCCAGGGGCCTGGGGGGAAAGATCAGTTGCCCTTGTGTCGTCCGATCTCTTCTGGCGATCACGCTGCAGTTGCATCTTATGCAGTACCGGAGCATGGTCTGTTGTTGGTGCCAGGATGGAAGGCACAGTGGTTCTGAGGGTGCGACCCATCAGCAGCTGTGCTGGCGAGAGACCCCTGGCTAGCGGGGCCGATCGATAGGCCAGCAGGGCGAGGTGAAAGTCCGATCCGGCAGCAGCAGCCTTGCAGAGGAGCCGCTTGGCAATGTGAACGCCCTTCTCCGCCTTTCCATTGGACTGGGGATGCAGAGGGCTGGACATCACGTGTGTGAAGCCATACGAGGCGGCAAAGGACGACCATTCATGGCTGGCAAAACAAGGCCCATTGTCCGATATGACAGTCATCGGAATGCCGTGGCGAGCAAAGGTGTCTTTGCAGGCCCTGGTGATAGCAGACGACGTCGGATCGTGGAGGCGTATGACTTCTGGGTAATTGGAGAAGTAGTCCATGATGATAACATAGTCCATGCCAAGCGCGTGAAATAGGTCGACACCCACCTTCGCCCAGGGGGACGTCACCAGCTCATGGGGCAGAAGCGTCTTAGGAGGTTGCGCCGGCTGAAACCTTTGGCAGGTTGTGCAATTGAGCACCATGTTGGCAATATCGTCACTGATGCCCGGCCAGTATACCACCTCTCGGGCCCTCCGTCTGCACTTCTCGACCCCCAAGTGGCCTTCATGTAGTTGATTGAGAACCATCTGGCGCATACTGTGCGGAATGACAATCCTGTCTAGCTTCAGAAGGATCCCATCAATGATGGCTAGGTCGTCCCATAAGTTATAGAACTGCGGGCACTGCCCTTTGAGCCATCCTCCCGTCATGTGGCGCATCACTCGCTGTAAAAGGGGGTCGGCCGCTGTCTCTCGGCGGATGCGGGCCAGACTGGAGTCGTCAGCCGGCAGATTTGCCGCTGTCATGGCCACCTGTGCCTCGACCTGACATACGAACCCCTCCGCATCTGGTGGTGTACTCACTGCTCGGGATAGGGTATCCGCCACTATGAGGTCCTTCCCTGGAGTGTAGACCAGTTGGAAGTCATACCTCCTGAGTTTAAGTAGGATGCACTGGAGGCGAGGGGTCATGTCGTTCAGGTCCTTGTTTATTATGCTGACCAGGGGGCGGTGGTCAGTTTCGACCGTGAATCGTGAAAGACCATACACATAATCGTGGAACTTGTCCAAACCGGTTAGCAAGCCCAGGCATTCTTTTACGATTTGCGTGTAGCGCTGCTCTGTGGGAGTCATAGCCCGTGATGCATAGGCAACCGGGGCCCATGACGACGTGTCATCCCTCTGCAGGAACACTGCTCCAATGCCGGATTGGCTAGCATCAGTTGAGATTTTGCTGGGACGAGACGTGTCGAAGAACGCCAACACTGGTGCCGTGGTGAGTTTGTGTTTGAGCTCCTCCCATTCCAGCTGGTGTGTATGTTGCCACTGGAACTCTGTAGATTTTTTTACGAGATGGCGCAGAGTCGTTGTGTGGGAGGCAAGGTTGGGAATGAATTTCCCTCAGAAGTTGACCATGCCAAGAAAGCGTAGGACAGCCTTCTTGTCGGCCGGCCGCAGCATGGCTGTGATGGCGCTCACCTTGTCTGCATCCGGATGGACCCCTGACCGGGAGATGTGGCCCCCAGGAACTTCAATTCGGTCTGGCCAAAGGCGCACTTGGCTCGGTTGAGGCACAGGCCGTTTTCCCGTATGCGGGCAAAAACGCGTTGGAGACGATGTATGTGCTCCTGCGGTGTGGTGGACCAGATGATGACATCGTCCACATATACGCGCACCCCTTCGATGCCTTCCATCATCTGCTCCATGATTCTGTGGAAGACCTCGGATGCCGAGATGATGCCAAATGGCATCCGGTTGTAGCAGAATCTGCCGAAAGGGGTGTTAAAGGTGCACAGCTTTCGGCTGGACGGGTCCAGTTGGATCTGCCAAAACCCTTTAGAAGCATCCAGTTTCGTGAATATCTTCGCTTGGGCCATTTCACCGGTGATCTCCTCACGTTTTGGTATGGGATAATGTTCCCGCATAATGTTATTATTGAGGTCTTTGGGGTCTATACAGATGCGGAGCTCGCCAGAGGGCTTCTTGACACACACCATGGAGCTGACCCATGGCGTGGGCTCCGTGACCCTGGATAGGGCCCCTTGGTCCTGGAGATCCTGCAGCTGCAGCTTGAGACGGTCTTTAAGTGGCGCAGGAACCCTGCGAGGTGCGTGAACGACCGGGATGGCGTCCGGTTTGAGGCGAATTCGGTATGTGTATGGCAGTGTTCCCATGCCTTCGACTGCCTCCTGGTTATGGGCGAGGAGCGATTGGAGCTGTGCGTTGAACTCAGCATCCGTGAAGTCAGATGTGTCATCTGGAGAGAGAGACAGAATTCGTTGTACAAGGTGGAGAGCCTTACATGCCTGTGCGCCCAGCAAGGAGTCCTTCGATGAGCCAACTATTTCGAACGAGAGTGTGGCCGTGTGTGTTCTGTGTGTCACCTGGAGCTGGCAGGATCCCATGACCGGGATGACGTTCCCGTTGTAGTCGACCATCTTGCACCGGGATGGCTGGATTGGTGGTCAGACCTTCATGGCAAAGAATGCTGACCATGCTATGAGGTTGGCGGATGCGCCAGTGTCCAAGCGGAAAGTGATCGGCGATCAGTTGACCGTCAGGGTGGCACTCCATTCGTCGGCCGGATTGATGGTGTTGACCCGGTTCACATCAATGACTGCAACCCGGAAGACGTCTTGGTCATCTGTGTCGTTGGGTTGGACGTCCTGATGTGGAGGCTGGATGGTTCGCACGTGTCTGCGAGGTTGTCGGAGATGTGGAGGATCCATCGGTTGAACCGCTCGACAGTAGGCAGCGTAGTGGCCCATCCTGCCACAGCGTAGGCATTGTCGGGTTTTTGCAGGACATTGCCCTTTTAAATGTGCAGCTCCACAGTTGCCACACGTCATGACGTCATGACGTTCGTTACGCCACTGCGCATGCGCAGTTCGGTCTTGCGTCGGGCGCGCCTGCGCAGTGCGCCCCTCGATGTTGCCATTGGTTTTGGCGTGCACAAACGCGGGAGACCTCAAAAAGCGCGCGAAACGGCCGCTCTCGTCCGGGCCGCGGGCCAGGAGAAACTCGATTGCCTGGATGCGTTCGGCCTCGTGGGCGGCCTGGCTTGCCGATTCGATCGCTTGGGACCCCCTCCGTGCCGATTCGGTTGCCTGAAATTGGGCAAAGCGGCTGGTCGCATTTTCATGCAGGACACAGGCTTCCACTGCAGATGCTAAGGTCAGGCCTTTAATTTTTAGAAGTTGCTGGCGTAGGCCACTGGAGGCAACGCCAAAAACGATCTGGTCCCGGATCATGGACTTTGAGGTGGTGCCATAACCGCAGGACTGCGCGAGTATGCGGAGGTGCGTCAGAAAGGGTTGAAAGAGCTCATCCTTACCTTGCAGGCGTTGCTGAAAGATATACCTCTCAAAGCTTTCATTTACCTCAATGTTGAAGTGCTGGTCGAGCTTGAGGAGGACCGTGTCATATTTAGATTTGTTCTCGCCTTCCGCCAACACCAAGGAGTTGTATACATCGATGGTGTGCTGACCTGCGGTAGTGAGGAGCATGGCAATCTTTGTTTCGTCCGAGGCACCCTGTTTTTCATTGGCTCGCATGTACAGTTCAAATCGCTGTTTGAAGAGCTTCCAATTGGTGCCCAGGTTCCCAGCGACTTGCAACGGCTGCGGTTTGTTGTTGATGTCCATGGCTCAGGATGGCAGATTTGCCGGCAGGGATCGATCCACTCACTGGTATCATGTGGTATTGGGTGCTCTGAGGTACAGATGAACCAACACGGTTGCGATTGGTACAACGCAGTTTTATTCCAACTTGTTATTTACAGATCTGTCTTGGTACTCAGCACGTGGTGAAAGTGTGAGTGTCTTGTTAATCAGGTCCTGTCCTTGTCCTTGTCTCCAGATGGACTGTCCACCAGGTGTCGTGTTTCTTGTCTTATACTGTGTCTGCTCTTGTCTGTGATTGGCTGTCGTGTTATGTGTGCTAATTGGTCTGTTGGTCTGTCTATCATGATGTGTGTGTTTGAATATCATGACAAGCTCTCCCCTGATCACCGCCTTCAACGCCTCCCATACCACCCCCACCCGCACCTCCCTGTTGTCGTTGGCCTCCAAGTACCTTTCGATACACCCCCTCACCTTCCCACACACCACCTCATCCGCCAGCAGTCCCACATCCAGCTGCCACAACGGGCGTTGGTCCCTCTCCTCTCCCAGCACCAGTTCCACCCAGTGCGGGGCATGGTCCGAAACGGCTATAGCCGAATACTCCGTCCCCTCCACACTCGGGATGAGCGCCCTACCCAGAACAAAGAAATCTATCCGGGATTAGGCTTTGTGTACATGGGAGAAGAAAGAAAATTCCCTGGCCTGCGGCCTTGCAAACCGCCATGGGTCCACTCCCCCCATCTGATCCATAAACCCCCTAAGTACCTTGGCTGCCGCCGGCCTCTTTCCAGTCCTTGATTTGGAGCAGTCCAGTGCTGGATCCAACACTGTATTGAAGTCCCCTCCCATTATCAGGCCTCCTATCTCCAGGTCCGGAATGCGCCCCAACATGCGCTTCATGAATCCTGCATCATCCCAGTTCGGGGCGTATACGTTTACCAACACCACCCACGTCCCTTGCAGCCTACCGCTCACCATTACATATCGCCCTCCATTGTCCGCTACAATAGTCTTGGCCTCAAATGACACCCGCTTTCCCACCAATATTGCCACCCCTCTATTCTTCGCGTCCAGTCCCGAGTGGAATACCTGTCCTACCCATCCCTTTCTTAGCCTGACCTGTTCCGCCACCTTCAGGTGTGTCTCTTGGAGCATGGCCACGTCCGCCTTCAGTTCCTTTAAGTGCGCGAACACTCGAGCCCTCTTCACCGGCCCATTGAGGCCCTTCACATTCCACGTTATCAGCCGGATTGGAGGGGCTCTCACCCCCCACCCCCCCGCCGACTAGCCATCTCCTTTTCTGGGCCAGTCCCGTGTCTACGCCTCCTCCCTCACCCTCCAGTCCCCCAGAGGGGGGGACCCCTGTCCCGAGCACCTCTTCTGTGTCCCATTCCCTTTCGGCCAGTGCAGCAGCAACCCTTTTCCCCCCCCCTTCCCCCCCCCTCCTCCCCCCCTCTCCCCCCCCCCCCCCCCCGCTAGACCCCTGTCTAGCTTTTTTGCTCCCCCCATGTCACTCCCGTAAGTCAGCTGACGTCTGCTGACCCCGGCTTCCCCCGCCGTCCCATTGACCTCCCTGCGTGGGAGTCTCCCAATCCATATGCATTCCTTCGTTCCCCTTCCCGCCTTTCTTCCCGTGCGCGGGAAAACACCCCGCGCTTTCCAAAGCCCGCTCCGCCCCCTCTGGCGCAGCTCCGGTCGCGGCCTTGTCTCTCTCCCCCAGCCCATGTAACATTTCCTGCGCGTGATTGACCCCCTATATACAACAACCATCACACATCAAACCCCAAAACATCCCCCCCACCCTCACAAACCTTCAGTTAGAGTCCAACTTTTCGGCTTGTACAAAGGTCCACGCCTCTTCAGGCGTTTCAAAGTAATAGTGTTGGCCCTTGTATGTGACCCACAGTCGCGCTGGCTGCAGCATTCCGAATTTCACTTCTTTCCGGTACAACGCCGCTTTGGCCCGGTTCAAACCCGCTCTCCGCTTTGCAACCTCCGTGCTCCAGCCCGAGTATTTTCGGATCTCTGCATTGTCCCACTTACTGCTCCGCTCCTTCTTGGCCCATCTCAGGATCCACTCTCTGTCCGTGAACCGGTGGAACCTCACCACCATCGCCCTTGGCGGCTCATTTGCCTGGGGCTTCTTTGCCAGCACCCGATGTGCCCCGTCCAACTCCAGCGGCCTCGAAGGGGCCTCCGTGCCCATCATCGCCTCGAGCATCGTGCTCGCGTATGCCCCGGCATCAGCCCTCTCCACGCCCTCAGGGAGACCCAGGATTCGCAGATTCTTTCTCCTCGACCTGTTCTCCAGGTCTTCAAGTCTTCCCGCCCACCTCGTGTGTAGGGCCTCGTTCTGCTCTACTCTCACCGCCAGTCCCACGAGCTCGTCCTCGTTCTGACTGACTCTTTTCTGTACCTCCTGGATCTTAGCTTCGTGGGCCTTCTGGGTGATCCCGAGTCCTTCAATTGCCGAAAGCATAGGCGCCAACATCTCCTTGCGCATCTCCTCATGCTGCTCCTCGAAGCAGCGCTTGATGAACTCCTGCAGCTCCCCTTTGTCCCTGGCCGCCGCCATTTTGTTTTCTTGCCCTCGCTTCTCCCGTTGCTCCAGTGCCGCTCCTTTGGCCGTTACACTTCTGGTCCGTTTCATAGAAGTTGGAGGGGGACCTCTCTCTTCCCTTCCCCACGGGTTGCGTCAAATAAAAATAAAAAAGTTCAGTTGGGGCTCCTCTAACGAGCCCAAAAGTCCGTGGTAGCGGGAGCTGCCGAATCGTACGGCTTAGCTCCGCATAGCCGCAACCGGAAGTCCCCATTTCCAATATCAGCGTGCCAAGAAGAGATTGGGATTCATTGTTGACATCTATCGGAAAAAGTTGGAACCGTGCAGAGTTGATCTGAAGCAGTGGAAGAGGCCCAGGGAAGGCTTGCCCATACACAGAGCAGCCTGAATGTGCAGTGCTGAAAGTAACTATTCTGCAGTTCCCTTCTAATTTTTTATTATCTCCATTTTTAAGATTTTCAAGCCAGCATAGAACCATTGTCTTCCCTCAGAATCGCTTGGCTACCTCTAAACAGGACAAATTCCTAGCAGAATTGGGCTTGTCATATTTTAGACACGCTCTTCATATACGCCTGGGAACTTGTGCCTGCAATATCCTGGGGTCAGGTCTGAATTTTGGCCCCACTGATTTTTTTTAAAAAGCCATGATAATACCCATTTGGTCCCATTATCAAAATAAGAACTGGAATGTGCTTGTCAGACGTCTCCATCATGGACTGGTATATAGGAGGTAGTGTGATACGTACATGTCATTTTAAAGCTGTTTCAGGTAGGAGCTGCCCCACTCATGTTGAGTACAGTATGCCCCAGCAAATGTGTATCATCTGCATGCATATCAGCGACTCATTATGATTCTCCATTCCTCTCTGACTTTGATAGTCTGACGCACATGAGAATTTAGCAGAATAAAATTGGCTCACATATACAATTTCTTCTTAATTGAGACTCTCTTGAAAATCTTGCAATTCTGCTAATCAGAGGTTAAAAATTAAAACTTATGTCCCTTTCAGCCTCGTACCATTTACATTGTTATCTCTCTAAGTTCCACAAGAACTTTTCCAGATTTACTATTTTCTGCAGAAAAGATAGGAAACCACAATTCGAAACTAATCCCACTGCATACAGCCATGCATCTTCCTCTGTTCCAAAAGCTTATCAACCTTTCCCTTGAAAGGTACAATTACCTCATTATTCCATGGGCTGATTTTTAACTGTCAAGGGGAGGATGGGATTTGGGTGCGAGTACAGTGTGAAAGCCCTGAAAAGTGGTGTCATGCCGTGAACCTGACATGATATTGCCCATTTATGATCTTAACCTGGACAAGTTTGCAGTGAGCAGAGAATGTATGATTCCATGATAACTATTGAAAAGTAATTAGAGGCAATTAATGAAAATTTAAATCCACATTCTGTCTTTAATAGCTAGCACAAACTGTGTGGATTAGCCAATTATTGGGGCTTGAGGCCTACATGCCTGATATCACACCAACACTGAAATTCATACATGACCTTGTTCAACGGAGTGGTAGGTAGAACATCATTTTGTACTGATGGCCGCATCTCTTCATAGAAAATACCACTTGTGTTGCCACTGCATAATTAAATGACTTACTTAAACCTGTTGTTCAAATTTTTGAGCTACTTTATCTTTCCAGGGTAATTTGAGGCAGAGCGGGTACTTTTAAGGTCTGAAAGTGACGGCCCAATTGGGCCATTTGTGAATTTCTGCGATACACAGTGAACAGTGATGTAATCAGGTTAACCATTGCCCCACAGGATAGCTTTCATGTGCTCTATTTCTGCATCAAGCTTGCAAGGTGGGCAAATGGCCAGGGTCCTATTTACAAAATTGCTGCTAAGGCCAATTTTAAAGTGCACTGAGTTCTATGAATCTCCTTGTGCATATTAACCATGAAGTTAGGTAGACAGTAGTGGAGAAACTGTTTGTGAATTTCTCAACTGTCACATAAAGAAAGGCAGTGTGTTTGGCTGCTTTCAAAAGTGAATTGGAGAGTGGGATAAACTGTACTAAGGTGTGGAAGGAAATTCTTAAATGTGGCTGCAGATCCAAAGATTGTGAATGTATCATCTACTTCTTGGCAATAAGCAGGGGGTTGTGATTCATTCCATTAAAACGCATTTTTCAGGGAAGCTGACGATGTTCGCAAGCGCTGGGCCTAGAGAAAATCCTATCAATTTGGACGTACATGGTGTCATTAAGACTGGACTTGACTGCACAACTTGCTAAGTTCATAAGTTCAATACCCATTTAGAAAATGGCAGCCTGTTTACATTGCCAAGATATAGCGATGCGACACAAACATCGATAGCTTCCTTCAGCAACATGTTCATAGCTCATTCTTTATACTTGTGTTTACAGTTTCAATACAAATAACAGACAAAGGAAATTCATGGCTTTGCCATCAAAGAGAGACTCTGAGCAGGGGCCAGCTACTTCCCTACAGAGAGAAAAATTAGATCAAAGGGCACGTTACTGCAGGTCATACCACCCAGCACCAAGTTACAGATAGGCATCAGTAAATATCAAGATGCAGGTCGACTGTTCACTTTGTCAACTGGGAAATTACGCATGGCTGATGCAAACATGAAAAGAAAATGAAAGGAAAGGAGAGAGATTTAACATTAATCATACTGGCAGTATGAAAATGCAACAGTTGAGTCCACTGACACGTTACAGCAGAAAGCAGCAGGAGTCTGGTTCAGAACTGAGATTCCTAAACCAGTGAGTGCCTGACCTCAGCTGGAGATTTCTGGGGAGTCAACAGGAGGAAGGAAAAAAGTCTGAAGGGAAAGTCAACTCGCATCATTCATTTGTACAGCCGCCTGAACTATTACAGGCAGTGCTGCTCGGCTACATACCAACTGCGTGGAGTCTTGGTTAGTTTGATGAATGAACCAAGGATTCTAGCCCAGGAGAATTGAGGAGCGAGCACCTCCTAACACACTGCCAGTTTTCACATCATCATTGTTCAAGGTTCAGAGGCCATAAATGGGTCAAATCATAGCACGGTGATATGTGGGTTGGAAGGGGCTGATGGATGTAGGGCCACGTAATGGGCGGGAACCAGAAGTAAACGCAACATATCTCACACTGGCTTTCTGATCCAGAAACTGCATTTGCACCTGGCCGCTGGGTTACCCGACCAATTAGCATGAGCGAGCGTGATGACATTCATGTAAACAAATTTCAAAGGGACACTGCAAAAATCACATTTAATGGATTGTAGGCCATGGGGAGGAGGGTGGTGAGTGGGAACAGAGGACGCAACTGCCATGTTGAATCCACACATAGTGCCTCCAATGTCTCACAGCTTCTACTATGGCTTGTGCCTTTTTTTCGACCGAGGAATGGTGAATTTCGGAAGCATGGAGGGTACGGGAGAAGAAGGCCATGGGTCTGCCCGCTTGGTTGAGGGTGGCCGCCAGAGCTACGTCGGACGCATCGCTCTCGACCTGGAAGGGGAGGGACTCGTCGATGGCGCGCATCGTGGCCTTTGCAATGTCTGCTGTGATGCGGCTGAATGCCTGGCAGGCCTCCTTTGACAGGGGGAAGGTTGTGGACTGGATTAGGGGTCGGGCTTTGCGTAGTTGGGGACCCACTGTGCATAATAGCTGAAGAACCCGAGGCAGCGTTTCAGGGCCTTGGGGCAGTGAGGGAGGGGGAACTCCATAAGGGGGCGCATGCGCTCAGGGTCGGGGCCTATAACTTCACTTCGCACTACGTAGCCTAGATTGGCGAGACGGTCGGGGCTAAACACGCATTTATCCTTATTGTATGTCAGATTAAGGATTTTCGCGGTCTGCAGAAATTTGCAGAGGTTGGTGTCGTGGTCCTGCTGGTCATGGCCGCAGATGGTGACGTTATCCAGATACGGGAACGTTGCGCGTAAGCCGTACCGGTCAACCATTCGGTCCATCTCTCGCTGGAAGACCGAGACCCCATTAGTGACACCAAAGGGAACTCTTAAAAATTGATAGAGCCGCCCATCTGCTTCGAAGGCAGTGTACTTGCGGTCACTATTACGGCGGGGTTGCTGGTGGTAGACGGACTGGAGATCCACTGTGGAGAAGACCTTGTAATGTGCAATCCTGTTTACCAGGTCAGCTATACGGGGGAGAGGGTACGCGTCCAGCTGCATAAACCTGTTGATGGTCTGGCTGTAGTCAATGACCATCCTATGCTTCTTCCCGGTCTTTACCACCACTACTTGAGCTCTCCAGGGACTGTTGCTCGCTTCGAGGACCCCTTCCCCCAGCAGCCTTTGGACCTCTGACCTGATGAAGGTCCGGTCCTGGACACTGTACCGCCTGCTCCTGGTGGCGACGGGGTTGCAGTCCGGGGTGAGGTTCGCAAACAGGGAAGGCGGGTCAACCTTAAGGGTCGCAAGGCCGCAGACAGTAAGGGAAGGTATAGGGCCGCCAAATTTAAAGGTCAGGCTTTGCAAATGGCATTGGAAGTCCAGCCCCAGGAGGGTAGCTGCGCAGAGGTGCGGCAGGACATACAGGCAGAAATTGTCGAATTTCCTGCCTTGGACAGTGAGGTTCGCTAGGCAGTACCCCTATATCTCCACTGAGTGTGACCCGGAGGCCAGGGAGATCCTTTGATTTACAGGGTGGGTTACAAGTGAACAGCGCCTTACCGTGTCGGGGTGAACAAAGCTTTCCGTGCTCCCAGAGTCAATCAGGCAAGATGTCTCATGGCCGTTGATGAAGACCGTCGTTGTAGCTGTTGCGAGTGTCCGGGGTCGGCTTTGGTCCCGTGTCACCGAGGCCAGATGAAGCAATTGTGAGTACTGATCGGGCAGCGTGTAGTCGGCCGTGCTGGGGGCCTGGGGCCCCATCCAAGATGGCGTCACCCATGGGTCGCACATGGTGTCCGGCGATGAACAAGATGGCGGCGGCGATGGACAAAATGGCGGCGCCCACTCATCCAGCGTGGTGTCCGGGGGGCAAGATGGCCGCGCCCGTGGGTCGCACGTAGCCCTAGGATACGCGGGTGGCGGTGAGCGCTGGCTGGTCGGGGCCTGAAGGGGGGGTTGCCACGGCGGTCCATAGTCGCTGGAGACCGCGGCCACGGCGCAGGCCTGGTAGACCCCCACAAAGTCGCCCTTCTTGCCGCACCCCTTGCAGGTGGCGGTGCGGGCCGGGCAGCGCGGGCGGGGATGATTCGCCTGCCCGCAGAAGAAACAGCAGGGCCCGGCGGCGTTAGCGGGCCGTCTCGTAGCGCAGGCCTGCGGGGTCAGGGGGAGGTCTGTGGGGCTGCCGCTGCGGGGTGCCACCGCGCGGTCGGGTACATAGGACTGCGCGTTTTTGTAGGCAACGTCCATGGACCCTGCCCGGGCCCGTGCCTCTCTAAGTCCCAGAGTGTCCCTTTCCAGGAGTCTTCGGCGAATATCTGGGGAGCTCATACCTGCTACGAAAGCATCCCTGATTAAAAGTTCCATGTGCTCGCTCTCCGAAACTTGCGGGCAGCCACAGTTTCGGCCCAGCACCAGTAGCGCCTGGTAGAAATCTTCCAACGATTCCCCGGGGCTTTGCCGTCTAGTCGCAAGCAGGTGATGAGCGTAGACCTGATTTACAGGGCGGATATAATGTCCTTCTAGCAGTTCGATCGCGGCATCATAGTTCTCCGCCTCCTCGATAAGGGGGTAGATCCCAAGGCTGACCCTTGAGCGCAGGAGATGCATTTTCTGTCCTTCTGTGGGGGTGCCTCCGGCCATCTCGAGGTAGCCTTTAAAGCACGCCAGCCAGTGTTTTAAAATTGCAGCTGAGTTCTCCCCATGCGGGCTGAGTTGAAGGCACTCCGGTTTGATTTGGAGATCCATCCTTCCAGCTTAAGTCTAGTAGATTAAATTGATGCTCAATCAATTACACTCAAGACAAAGTGGTTCCATAACTGAAGGCTTTAATCTACTAGAACTTGTTCCCCAGCAGCTTCGATACAGAAAGTGAAGGCTGCTGGGACGGTACCGTTTCTTATACTCCGCTTGTCAGGGTGGAGCTACGTACAACAGCCAATGGTAGACTCCTGGGTCTAACCAATGGTCATTAGCCTCTTAGGTACCGCAACACCTGGTACTACCACAGGCATCACTGTAGTGTAATTAAATAAAATACTCAGTACAATACTGTGGGCAAAAGCCTTTCACAATGTTAGGCAAGGAAGTAGTTTGAGGCCAGAATATTGATGGAAGGTTTTGCCTGTCATGTTTTCAGCCCTACCTTCAATTGCCAGCGTGTTCTCATTTTATTTTTGATGCCGAGCTCCTGGAAGTTCAAGAACCCTATGTACCCACCAACTCCTATTAAAAGAGCTCTTCGTCACCCAGCAACATATTTAAATTGGCAGCCAGCCAATCCAGAGGGGGTTCCTCACACGCAGCCTAATGTACTGCACCTAAATAAGGAAGTCAGCGGATTGGATGCAGTTTCCCAACGCACTGTCAATTTCAGTGCTTTTAACTCCCATGTCCACTCCCAAAACCACTTGCTCTTGCAAGTTAAAATCCCACCCTTATTCCTAAATTTGCAATCCTCCCCATAATACATTTTAATTTCCTGCGTTCACAGGTCAAAGAGGAGGATGAATGTAACAACTGGGAGTTTTTCTCCTGGATGCTTCTTTCAATGCAGTGGGGTCATTGTCTTTTTGGTTGCTTGACCCACAATGGGTGGTTTTCGGAAGGTGCTTAAAAAAAAAAAGCTGTAAGGTCAATGGCTATCTTTCTAGAGATATTGGTATCTACGGTTCTGGCTCCTGACCCATGTTGGGAGGGGCAGAAACATATTTAAATGAGGCAATCTCAAGTGAGTACTACCATGGTCTGTACATAACATCAGCTTCAGTTTAATGGCCACAGTGGCGGCCATGGCCATCAGCTAGAAAGCCAGTGGCAAATCTGCCATGGCCTTGTTGAAAGCTCAGACAGGATTAAATGTCATTCAGGCGATTAACTGTTTGAACTTCTGCACTGTAAATTCCATGATTCTATGAAGTTCTGTGTCTTTTAAGGCAAAGTGCCTGTGCTCAAAGGCTACCAGCAGCAAAATACAAAAGCTGCCAGGATCTGGAGCAGCAATCATGGAGGCCCTGGAATACGGATGAGTGGGGCATGACGTGCCCAGTCAGGCAGGACACAGAAGACAGGGTAGGGGGTGGTAGGAGTGCCAGAGTTATTGGGGAAGGCACAGGGGGCTCTTTCAGTGGGAGGGTGCTCCCTGGGAAGCAATCCCACAGTACTTGAGCCCACAGGAGTGCAGGGTGAGTGGGGAGGGGTGATGGGATTGAGGTGGAATTCCACTTAATGTGTGCAATAGTGAGAGAAAGTTTTTTTTTTCTTGTAGTATGATCGTAAACATTTATACTTGCACCTCAATAGTGAACAATGGAAAAAGCAATATTTTGGAACTTTACTCCGCTTGCTGTCCAAAGTCTGACTGTCATTCTATCCTTTAATGATGCTGCAGGCAATGATTTTCATGTGACCAACTTAAATTTGCCAGGCATGCAATGATAGATTCAAACTGTTGAAGGTTGAAGCTCCTGGAGGCCTGAGCCAGGTTCCCTGCCTACCCGATTAACATAAAATCAATGTATGGCCAGTGCTAAATGGTGATTTGCAGCTTGCTGAATGAGTAAGAAGGGCTGGAAATCCAATGACACCTTGAGCCAACCCAACAATTGCAAGTTAAAGGAGAGGGCCAGCTGAACAGGGGGTCTGGAGGAGGGAGCCGTGGATAAACATAAAAAGGGAAGGCTTTAACCCATGACCGCTTCCTCCCTGCCCCCTAAAAATGTTGGGCCAAAGATACTGCTGTGTTTAAATTTTATGAGTTCATTGCCCTGTATTCCCATTCTTGCCCCTTGCATCACAGCATGGTTGGCAACATTTTGTCATCTCTCTGCTTGCAGGCCCTGACTTCAGGTTTTCCAGTAAATGAGGTCCCAAGTGGGTAACCTATTTAAATCTATTGCGTACGAGACTTCCGGCGACGGTCATGGAGTGAGCGGTCGCACATTTGGCAGCTCCCGCTCATGGTGGCTTTTACGCCGGATTGTTGCAGGAATTTTGTGAAGTAAGGGTGTAGAAGCAGGATCAGAAGGAGGGGACAACCAGTTTATGGAGCTGCGGCCCAGAAAAAGTCCGAAAAGGAGCAATCAGAAGTTGGTGGCGAGTGAGGACCAGATTCCGAGTGTGGTAATGGCAGATGCGCAGGGTCCGGCCCCGACAGCTCAGTAGTCGACGGACCAGTTTGTGAGCTTCCTAAATGAGAAGTTCACTCAACAACGCAAGGACCTGTGCGGAGGGCGGTAGACTCGATCAGGGCCGTGGCCGACCGTGTGGAGGCGAGACTGGCAACCCAGGGACAGGCGATCCAGAGGCTGGGGAAGCTGGCGGGGGAGCAGGAGGAGCAGTCCACCTCGATGGCAGCGGAGATCGGGATGCTGCAGGATAAGCAGAGGTGATAGTTGGAGAAAGTGGAGGACCTGGAGAACCGTTCTCAGAGGCAGAATATTCAGATTCTGGGTCTGCCGGAGAGAAAAGAAAAATCGGATGCTGGTGCGTATGTTGCGAAGATGTTGGAGAAGATATTGGGAGAAGGTGCGTTTGACAAGCTGCTGGAGGTGGACTGGGCCCATAGGGAACTTATGCGTAATCCCCGGGGGGGGTGAGCCCCCAAGGGCGATGGTGGTACGGCTGCATCGGTTTCTGGACAAGGAATGCATTATGAGGTGGGCCAGGCAGACGAGGCGATTTACATGGGAAGATGCTGTGATCCGGGTGTACCAGGAACTGCGAGCAGAACGTGCAAAGAGGAGGGCGGGTTTTAACAAGGTCAAGTCGGCCCTGTATGAAAAGGGAATAAAGTTTGGACTGCCTGCCTGTGGGTGACATATGAGGGTCGGGAATTGTCCTTTGGCTCGGCGGAGGACTGTATGAAAGACAATAGACTGATGAGAGAAGGAAGACCTTGAACCTTGACTCTGGGGAACTGAGCCGTTTTGAAAAACTTGTAACTTTGACTTGCGATGTTCGAACTGACTTTGGAGTTTCTGTATATATTTGTTCCGTTTTTCTTTCGGTTCTGTTTGGGATTAGGTTAACAGATGGTGCTTTGTTAAGGGAGGAGGGGCGGGCCTTTGTGCTCGGACTTGGGAGGGACTGTTTGTTTGTTTTTGCTTCTTGCCATTGTTTTGATTGTTTGCACTAAGGGGAACCAGCTAGGACTGGGAGGGCTAGTTCACGGAAGCAAAGTGGGGGTGTGCTGAAGACCAATGTGGGGGGGGGGGGAATGGGAAGGGGAGGGAAGGGGTTGGCAGGGGGGGGGTTTAGACTGCTGACGGGGAGTGGACTTTAAAGTTGGTGGAGGAGGGGAGTTGATGGCGGTAGCTGGCTGGAGGCGAGCCAGGTGAGGTGTGGGATGTGGACCAAGGACTGGCCGAAGAGAGGTTATGGCTGACCGACAGGGGAGGGGGCTGGGGTGCCCCCCCTGCCCCCCCCCCCCCCCGACTAGGCTGGTCACGTGGAACGTTCGCGGGCTAAATGGGCCGGTCAAAAGAGCTTGTGTGTTCGCACACTTGAGGCAACTGAAGACGGATGTGGCCATGTTGCAGGAGACACGCTTGAGGTTGGGGTCAGGTTAGGTTGAGGAAGGGATGGGTTGGACAGGTGTTCCATTCGGGATTGAACCTGACGTCCAACATTAGACGGCTCTTAAATCTGATAATGATGCCAGCGGAGGAGCGCGAGGTTGATGTGGTGGTAGCCATCGATGCAGGCCTTTGATTGGGTAGAGTGTAAGTACCTGTAGGATATCCTGGGAAGGTTTGGGTTCGGGCAGGGATTCGTTGACTGGGCCCGGCTGTTATATCAGGCACCGGTGGCGAATGTGAGGACCAACCAAGTCCGGTCAGAATATTTTAGTTTGTGTAGGGGGACAATACAGGAGTGTCCCCTCTCCCCAGTACTGTTTGCCCTGGCCATGGAGCCCTTGGCAATGGTTCTTAGGTCATCGAACATCTGCGGGGGATAATGAGAGAGGGGGTGGAGCACAGGGTTTCATTCTATGCGGACAACTTGCTCCTTTACATAATAGACCTGTTGGGGGGGTGGCTGGGATCATGGAGATATTGGAGGAATTAACAAATTAAACATGGGTAAGAGTGAGGTGTTCGCGATTCAGACATGGGGACAGGAGTGGAGACTGAGGGAGTTACCGTTTAAAGTAGTGGGAAATGGTTTTAAGTACCTGGGGATTCAGGTGGCAAGGGATTGGGGTCAGCTCCATAAGTTAAATCTGTACAGGGCGGTTGAGCGAATGAAAGGGGATTTCCGCGGGTGGGACATGCTCCCGATGTCATTGACGGGGTGGGTACAGACTGTGAAGATGACAGTCCTTCCGAGATTGCTCTTTGTGTTTCAATGTTTTCCAATTTTTATCCCTAAGGCATTTTTTAGGAAGATGAACGCGGTGCTCTCGGGTTTTGTATGGGCTGGTAAGGCCCCAATGGTGAGGAAGGTCCTTTTGGAACGGGGACGCGGGATGGTGGGCTTGGCCCTTCCTCATTTTATTAATTATTACTGGGCGGCGAATATATCGATGGTTAGGAAGTGGGTAGTGGGGGAGGGGTCGGTGTGGGAGCGAGTGGAGGCGGCATCCTGTAAGGGTCCGGGTTTGGCGGCTTTGTTAACGTCACCTCTGCTGTTCTCGCCGGCTCGGTACTCCACAAGCCCAGTGGTATTGGCAGCCCTGAGGATGTGGGGGCAATGGAAGCAGCACATGAGACTAGAGGGGGCATCGGTGTGGTCACCGATCTGTGACAACCACCGTTTTGTTCCGGGAGAGTGGACGGGGGCCTTAGGAGGTGGCAGCGGGCAGGGATCGAGAGATTTGGTGATCTCTTCATTGAAGAGGGTTTTCCGAACATGGAGAGATTAGAGGAGGAGTTTTCGGTACCTGCAGGTACGGGACTTTGTCAGGAGGCAGGTTCCAAGCTACCCTCGCCTCCCTCCAAGGGGACTGAAGGATAAGGTGGTGTCTAGAACAGGGGTTGGAAAGGGGAGGGTCTCGGAAATATATAAGAAATCGATGAAGTGTGTATTTTTATCACCACTTTTCTAAGAAATCTCCCCATAAACCAAAAAGGGTCAAAAAGATTCTTTAAATGGTGTGCAAGGATTTTCACTCCTTGACTCCTTTGTCGACTTAAGTAGGTGCTATTCAGTGTCAAACTAATATTTCAAGTTATTCCTGGTATAACCTATATCTACAAAAAAGATTTTATCTACTTACCACTCAATAGCTTTGATCCTAGGTCTTGCCTTGCTGAGCTATAGTGTTGTAGACTTTGACTATTTTGTAACAACCACTATTTCATGTTAGAGTAAATTTTTAACTTACTTTATTTTGTTTCAAAAGATAAAATCACAGTTTTTACAACAAGTAAAAGAGATTGGGCGGGATTCTCTCAGCCCGGGGCCGGGCCGGAGAATCCCCGCGACCAGTGCGAATCGCACCATGCCGCCGGCACGCGATTCTCCGCAGAGCTCTACGTGGCCGGCCCGCCGATTCTCGGCCCATGAAGGGCCTAGCAGCCGGCGTAAAAACGGCGAGTCCCGCTGGCGCTGTCCACACCGATCGTCAGGCTGGCCTCTCTGGCTGGCTGCCTCCTTCCTTCCGCGCCAGCCCCTGTAGTCCTGCACCATGTTGCGTTGGGGCCGGCGCGTTGAAGGAAGCCACTGCGCATGTGCGTGTTGGCGCTGGTGACACTGCGCATGCGCGGATCCCGCAGCGCCCAGTTCACGCTGGGATCAGCAGCTGGAGCGGCGTGAACTGCTCCAGTGCCGTGCTAGAACCTTGTAGGGCCCAGAATTGCTGATCCTGAGGCCGTGTTGATGCCGTCGAGAAACGCGAATGCGTTTCCGACGGCGTCAACATTTAGCCTCAGGATCACAGAATCCCGCCCCTTGCTTCTGGAGTTCCGTTCGGGTTGGTCAGACTTTTGTGGCCCCCTTGACAATCTCTCTTCCTCTTGGTGTTATCAGCAGGCGCGGTTATCTGTTCGGCTTCTGAGTCTAGGTGCTCCCTGTACCGAAATAGCATCAAAGAGCTCCACACAGGCGATTCAGGGTTTTTCTACTTTTTAATTACCCTTCTAGAAGCCTTACTGATTACATGATCTTTTATCCATGTATACATTTTGTCCATTTGTTAACATCATAAAGGCTTAATTTTTAATTTTGCTTTTTTATTCATGCGTAATATAATTGCTTGACCAGTTATTGCTGTCATTTTAAGATAAAAGCGTCTAAAGCGTAATAATTGTTACTGTTTTAACATGACCTTCGCTTGTCTGAACATTGGCAAGGGGGCTTGTCTTAACACTGGCAGGGAAGCTTCTTGCTGGTTACCTGTGTCGTATTTAACCCTTCAATCCTTTATTATTTTTAAACATTTCATTCCATTTACGTTTCTAGGATCTTTTCCTATTGCTTTGCTTTTTGTCATGTTTCTTTCAGATTATCATTAGAATCATGTTTCAAATGACATTCTTCCCATTATCTTTTACAAGTGGGAAGGGGTCCCAATCGGGCAGGTGAAGAGGAAGTGGGAGGAAGAGTAGGGAGGGGAGTTGGAAGCCGGACTATGGGAAAGGGCCTTAAGGAGAGTCAATTCATCCTCGTCGTGTGCCAGGTTTAGCCTGATCCAGTTCAAGGTGTCTATAGGGCTCATATGACTATGGCCCGGATGAGTAAGTTTTTTGAGGAGGTGGAGGACAGGTGTGGGGGAAGCCCGGCGAATCACGTACACATGTTTTGGGCGTGTCTGAAGCTGAGGGGATTCTGGCAGGGATTTGCGGACGTCACGTCAGAGGTCCTGGAAGGGAGGGTGACTCCGAGTCCAGAGATGGCAATATTTGGGGTGTCGGAGGATCCGGGGGCCCAGGAGGGGAGAGAGACCGACGATTTGGCCTTTGCCTCCCTGGTGGCCGGAGACAGATTTTGCTGGAACGGAGGGACTCGGACCCTCCAAAGTCAGGGGTGTGGGTCAGTGACATGGCAGAGTTTCTCAGGCCGGAGAAGATTAAATTCGCCTTAAGGGGTTCAATTCAGGGGTTCGTTCGGAGGTGGCAGCCGTTCATCGATTTCTTTAAGGAAAACTGACTGTCAGCAGAAGGAGGGGGGGGGGGAGAGAATGGGGGGGGGGGAGGGGGGGGAAGGGAGGCATGGCATTGTAGAATAAGGATAGGGAATCAAATATACGGGCAGTCAGGAGGTAGGGCTGGGGGGAAATTCGGTATGTTATTGTGATGTTGTTGCTTGTGTCCGCTCTGCTGTTTAGAATGTTTAAATGTTAAAATTATAAATGCTTCAATAAAACATTTTCTAAAACAAAATTATTGTGTACAACAATACTTTTTGTAACCCAGTTCGCTGCATAATGTGTCCCACCTGGAACTATTTTTACTGGGAAATCTGCCCATAATAAAGTCTGCCTTCAAGCAGAAAAGAGGCAAAATGTCGCTGCATGTACTAAAAAAATGTATTCTTTCAGCTGGATTTCCACATCTGAGCCACAGATTTCCTAACACCCGGCAGAGGATTTTGTGTGTAGGTTAGCTACAAAGGATAAGTTGTTTTAAAGTGAAGGAGTATTGTACCAATGAACACTGAGGGTACGATTTAACTTAAAAAAACCAATCCATTCTGGGTGGGATCGAAATACCAGGAACGACCCAGCTCTCTAACGGCACTCTTTTTTTTCAGCCCCAGCGGGGACTGCCCCGCCAAGGCCGCACATAGCCGCATATCCTGCACTGTTGGAGCTCCTCAGTGCAGGCAGGGATATGGGGCGGGATTCTCCATTGCCCGACGCTGATATTGTGATTGTCGATCGGGCGGAGAATCCCTTTATAAGACCGGATCGGGGGCGGCTTCTGTCTTTGGATGCTCTGCCCCCTCCAAAACAGCGTCACGAGGAGGATGCCGCATGCCGTGGGAGGTGCCCCAGGACGTCACCAGAAGGGAATGCCCTCCCCGATGCTCCACCCCGATGGGCCAAGTTCCCGACGGCGCGATCCACTTGTGCTCTCACCTTTCGTTAATCTTGCGTGGCAGCTGCGGACCGTGTCCAGCGCCGCCACAGTCGGGGGAGAGCCATGCCGTTGGCGGGGGGGGTGCTGTAGTGAGGGCTGGGTGGACTGGTGGTCCGGGTGTGGCGAGGTAGGGGTTCATGGGGTGGTGAGGGGGGGGTCACAGCGGTCATTATCTGGCAGGTCGGGTCCGCGCGCGGCCGGCACCACATTCTACGGCGATGTGGTAGTGTCAGGGTGCCAGCCTGGTAGCGTCAGGGTGCCATCTGTGTGGAGTGCCAGGGTGCCTGCCTGGTCATGGACCCGGCTATTCTCCCCATTCTCTGGCCGTTTTTGGTGCGGGAGCCGAAGTTTTACCCGCGCCGCTGCCAGCCCCTCACCGGTCCTGGAATCGGTGACGGTTCGGCACCGATTTTGACATTGTAAACGCCACAATTCCCACGCTGGCGTTGGCACTTAGCCGCAAAATCAGAGAATCCAGCCCGTAATCTCTCGACCGCTCCCCCCACCGCCCAGTGTGACCCCTGGACCCCCTGACACTCCAAATCACCTGTTGGGGAGTCCTTGAGCCCCCCCCCCCCGCCCCCCTCACCCCCGTCAATCCACCATACACTGGCAGGGCACACCCAGGCCTGATCAAAGTCATGGGCAAAATGCCAGCCTAGCACTTAAGCACTGCCAGCCTGGCACCATGGCAGTGCCAGTGTCAGGGTGCCACCTGTGTGGAGTGCCAGGGTACCTGCTTGGCCAGAGGCCAACCACCCGGGGACCTCCAATCGCCTGGGAGACTCAAGTGCTGTTCCGCCTAATCCCTGTTTGTGGAGACCGGTGCTAAATGGTGCCTGGCCGGCATCTCCTCGGTAAGGCCGATAGATGTTGGGTGGCTGTTCGATCGGGCAGCAGCATAGCTAACTGAGTTTATAAGCTCCTTTAGCAAAGCCCATTTCCTGCCCATTGTCTGCGGGATCAGATTGCGACGTCTTGCAAGATCTCATTAGATCTCATGAGGCATAACAACCGTTGGGAATCCCAGGGGAGGCCTCTCCTGGGATCTACCGTTTGCGTCCCACCCCGATTTCAGAGCGACACCTGGAATTTCATTGGGCGGTGGAAAGGCTCTATCCAAAGACAGTTAGAAAGATTTTTTAAAAATATGCGAGGGGTGGGATTCTCCGATCCCGCGCTGGGTCGGAGAACGGAGAATCGGCGGGGGGGCACGCGAATCACGCGATGCCGCTCTGACCCCAATCCGCCGATTCTCCGGTGACCGGAAAATCGGTGCCATTTGCGCCGGCACGGTCGGTGGCCGCTCATCGCGGACCCCCCCGGCGATTCTCCCCGCGCGATGGGCCAAGTGCCCGCCGAGTTAGGCCGAGTCCTCGTGTGGTCCTACCCGGCAGGAGCTCGGTTTCATGCTGCGGGGGGCAGCCTGGTTGGGGGGGGGGGGGGAATCCGACCCCGGGGGGCCCTCCACAGTGGCCCGGCCTGCAATCGGGGCTTACCGATCGCCAGGCGGGCTTATTCTGGTGGGGGCCTATGTTCCTCCACGCCGGGCCCCTGTAGGTCTCTGCCATGTTGCGTCGGGGCCGGCGCGGAGACGGCAACCCACGCGCATGCGCGACTGTGCCGGCCGTGGCACGCATGCGCAAACTCGCGCCGGCCCGTGATGCTTATGCGCGGACCCGCGGTGCTCATGCTGACGCCCGTATCGGCAACTGGAGCAGCATGAGACTCTCCAGTGCCGTGGTGGCCCCCTGTGCGGCGCAGGATCGCTGATCCTAGGGGCTAGATGATGCCGTCATAAAGCGCTCCAGCGTTTACGACGGCGTCAACACTTTAGCCCCAGGATCAAAGAATCCCGCCCAAGATTTAGAACTTGCTATTCTGCACCAATTGCCATTAGAAAAACAGACAGCGTGGCCTTCGCTTGTTCTTGCAAGTATGCCTACATCACGCAGGCCCACTTCCCACATGCTCCAAGTAAGATGGATACGGCCTCCCTGTCTGATGTCGGGGCGGGATTGTGTCCATGTGGAAGAGGTTCTGTCCAGTACCAAAGGAATTTTTCAACGTGAACAGAAAACTGCCTCAAATTCTGCATCCTCTGCACAACATGCAGCACCCAATCAGGCCCAGGAATTTTCTTTGCTCCTGTGTTCAGTCCGCTTGAAATAATTTTCCAGCCACTTATCCCAGCTGCTGGTGAAAGTTCTTAATTTACTGGCACTAACTCCACAGCAAAGCTGGATGCTAGAAACGCTGGTCATGCTGGAATCTACTGTTGCTCTGCTGACTGAGGATGGGTCATTAATTTGAAGAAAAAAAACCTCCTTGAGGAAGTTTATTGGATCGCAAGGTTATTGACCAGACTCCCCAGTCCTGCCAAGATTTCTCTCTCGCAGGCAGCAGGCCTACCACTCATCATGAAGCCTGCCAGCTTTTCCTTTTTGAAACGTAAAGAGAAAAATCTTCCGCAGCCTTTAACTATTCGTCCGCTCAAAGCCTTTTATGTTTTGACCCTCCCTAATCTCTGATCAGTGGGGGAAAACACAAATTAACAAGGGAAATTAGATTGTATTAGATGCAAAGAAGAAGCATACAAATTAGCAAGGAAAAGCAGCAGACCTGAGGTTGCCTTCTTCCAGACCCTTCTATCAGGCAGAAGGTACAGAGGTCTGAAGACCCGCACACCCAGACATAGGAACAGCTTCTTCCCTACAGCTACAAGACTCCTCAACAACTCCCCCTCAGACTGATCTGTTCCCTGTAAGAACACTATTCACGATGCCCTATGCTGCCCCTGCTCATGTATTTGCTTTGTTTGGCCCCTTGTTCCGCACTGTAACCAATCACCGACAATCGTTTGTTGATGTACCATTTGTCAATGTTCTCTGTTGATTATTCTCTTTGTCTACTATGTACATACTGTGTGCGTTCCCTCGGCCGCCGAAAAATACTTTTCACTGTAATTCGGTACATGTGACGATAAATCAAATCCAAATGTTTTTGCATTCCTACATCACTCTGGTCCCCCACTCATCATGTCTTAACTTTTTTTCATATGTTTGTACTTATTTTCATTTATAAAAAAATCTACAATGTCATATTTTCCTGCATTGAACTGCTTCTGCAACCTGTCAGCTCCATCCGCCAAGTTGTCTGGATTTTTGACCAACTTCCTACGTTGGTTCCGACAGTTTGCCATATCTATGCTATCAACAGGAAATCATAATTTTGTTCCTCTTGGTCCGATGTGCAAATTATTTGTCAGTGTCCTTTGAGTGGTGTTAGTGGTGGAACCCATACACACTCATGATGGCAATGATGGCTTCTTCGCTTACTTGGCTCTATTCCAGCCTGTATTATAGCATTGGAACCACAAAGAAGTAACTGCCGAGTTTGGATGTGCTTGTACTTTCACATAAAGTCAGAGCGATTTCTTCATGCTGTGGCGAACTTGAAACTGCATTCCTTGAAATTTATAGTCCACAGCACAAATCACTTTTCTATCAGCTTGCAAAATCAGCTCGTGCTGCCAGTGATCGAAGATACCTTTTGACAAAGAAAGCATTGTGACCTACGTGGCTAACACCTCACTGTGGTGAGTTTCCCACAAACCAGTGATACCACAAGTTAATTCTCCATTTACACATCTGTCAGCATCTGTAAAGTGAATTGATAGGCTAGTGCTCGTAATAAATAGACTTGACACTTATTTGGAGCCAGTTTTTTGGCCCATTATTCCCAATGTACACCACTTCATGAGACAGAGAAGATTGAAAAAGCGACAGAGACTCAACAATAGGTTACGTTGCATTTGACTTTTGAGCATGTGTAAGAAGGCGTATTTCCATTGAGCATGTGTAAGAAGGCGTGCGTATTTCAGCCAGAAGCTTTGTTTAATTATCAAAATATGAGTGGAATGTTTTGCACACTATTTTCCAATAATTGTGCTGAAAGCTCAATTTGAATTATTTTTTTTAAGAATGGCCTGAAAATGCCTATCTTTGCATTGCTTTGATCTTTAAATGAACTTCTGCTCATATCACAGGCCCTAGAATCCAATAGATGTCTAGATGGGAAGAATATAATTCCTACACTGCTTTTAATTTTTTTTAAGCTGTTGCTAATAATATATTTTATATGTGTGTATGTGTGTGTGTATCTGTGTGCGTGTGTATACGTACATATATACATATATATATATATATATATATATATATAAATATAAATAAGAACTAGGAGCAGGAGTAGGCCATTTGGCCCCTCAACCCTGCTCCGCCATTCAATAAGATCATGGTTGATCTTTTTGTGGACTCAGCTCCACTTACCTGCTCGCTAACCATATCCTTTTATTCCTTTACTGCTCAAAAATCTATCTAACTTTGCCTTAAAAACATTTAACGATAGGGCAGCACGGTGGTGCAAGTGGTTAGCACGGTTGCCTCACGGGGCCGAGGTCCCAGGTTCGATCCCGCCTCTGGGTCACTGTCCGTGTGGATTTTGCACATTCTTTCCGTGTTTGTGCGGGGTTCGCCCCCACAACTCCAAAAATGTGTGGGTAGGTGGATTGGCCACGCTAAATTGCCCCTTAAATGGAAATTGGATATTCTAAATTTATTTTTAAAAAACATTCAACGATGCAGCCTCAACTGCTTCACTGGGCAGGAAATTCCACAGATTCATGGCCCTTTGGGTGAAGAGGTTCTTCCTCAACTCAGTCTTAAATCTGCTTCCCCTTATTTTGAGGCTATGCCCCCTAGTTTTAGTTTCACCCACCAGTGGAAACAACCTCCCTGCTTCCAACTTATCTATTCCCTTCATAATTTTGTATGTTTCTATAGATTACCCCTCACTCTTCTAAATTCCAATGAGTATAGTCCCAGTCTACTTAGTCTCTACTCATAAGCCAATCCTCTCAACTCCGGAATCAACCTAGTGAATCTCCTCTGCACACCCTCCAGTGCTAGTACAGCTTTTCTCAATTAAGGAGACCAAAACTCTAGGTGAAGCCTCACCAACACACCATGCAGCTGCAACACAACCTCCCTGCTTTTAAACTCCATCCCTCTAGCAATGAGGGACAACGTTCCATTTGCCATCTTAATTACCTGCTGCACCTGCAAACCAACTTTTTGCGATTCATGCACAAGGATACCCAGGTCCCTCTGCACAGCAGCATGCTGCAATTTTTTACCGTTGAAATAATAGTTCATTCTGCTGCTGTTCCTACCAAAATGGATGACCTTACATTTGCCAATATTGTACTCCATCTGCCAGAACCTTGCCCACTCATTTAAACTATCTATATCCCTCTGCAGACTTTCAGTGTTCTCTGCACATTGCTCTACTACTCATCTTAGTGTCATCTGCAAACTTTGACACATTACACTTGGTCCCCAATTCTAGATCATCTATGTAAATTGCAAACAATTGCAGACCCAACACTGATCCCTGAGGCACATCACTAGCCACTGATTGCTAACCAGAAAATTTCCCATTTATCTCCACTCTTTGCTTTCTGTCAGTTAACCAATCCTCTATCCATGCTAATACATTACCTGTAACACCGTACACCTTTATCTTATGCAGAAGCCTTTTGTGCGGCACCTTGTCGAATGCCTTCTGGAAATCCACACCCACCCGTTCCCCATTGTCCACCATGCTCATAATGTCCTCAAAGAATTCCATTAAGTTATTCAAACATGAGCTGCCTTTCATGAACCCATGCTGCGTCTGCCCAATGTGACGGTTTCTATCCAGATGTCTTGTTATTTCTTCCTTAATGATAGATTCAGGCATTTTCCCCACTACAGAAGTTAAGCTAACCGGCCTATGCTTACCCGCCTTTTGTCTACCTCCTCTTTTAAACAGTGGCGTCACGTTTGCTATTTTACAATCTGCCAGAACCACCCAGAGTCCTGCGAATTTTGCTAAATTGGCACAAGCGCATTTGCTATTTCCCCCGCCATCTCTCTTAGTACCCTGTGATGCATTCCATCAGGTCCAGGAGACTTATCTACCTTTAGCCCCATTAGCTTGCCCAACACTACCTCCTTAGTGATAATGATCATTTCTAGGTCCTCACCTGCCATAGCCTCCTTGCCAACGATTATTGGCATGTTATTTGTGTCTTTCACTGTGAAGATCGACAGAAATTCCTGTTCAATGCCTCGGCCATTTCCTCATTTCCCATTCTCATCTCTAAAGCACCAATGTTTACCTTCGCTACTCTTTTTCATTTTGATTTGATTGATTTGATTTAATTTGATATATTATCACGTACCGAAGTACAGTGAAAAGTATTTTTCTGCGGCCAAGGGAAACGTACACAGTACATACATAGTAGACAAAAAAAGAATAATCGACAGAGTGGTGACAAATGGTACATCGACAAACAGTAATTGGTTACAGTGCGGAACAAGGGGCCAAACAAAACAAATACATGAGCAAGAGCAGAATAGGAAGTTGTGAATAGTATTCATACATGGAAGAGGTCAGTCCGAGGGAGAGTCGTTGAGGAGTCTAGTAGCTGTGGGGAAGAAGCTCTTCCTATGGGGGCGATTCTCCGATATGGCGGCCAAGTGTTTGCAGCGTACGTGAACGCCGTCCCGTTTCACGATGGTGCGAACAGGGCACGGGCACGACCTATAGGGGCCAGCACGGCGCTGGAGCGGTTCATGCCGCTCCAGCCTCCGTACGTGGCACCAAATGGGCGCCGTGCCAACCCGCGCATGCGCAGTTGGGCCTGCTCAATCCTGCGCATGCAGAGTTGGGCCACGCCATTCTGCGCATGCACGGGTAACTTCTTACGCGCGCCAGCCCCGACCCAACATGGGGTCAGTGTTCAGGGGCCGGCCGCAGCGGAAAGTAGGCCGGGGGGGGGGGGGGGAGAGGCCGGCCCGCCAATCGGTGGGCCCCGATCGCGGGCCAGAGCCCTTCGGAGCCCCCCCCCACCCCCGGTGAAGGAGCCCCCCCCTCTCCCCCCCCCCCCCCCCCCCACACAGGCCGTCCCCCGAGCATTCTGCAGATTTCCCGCCGGCAGCGACCAGCTCTGTCGTGTCGGAGCGGCCGCTCGGCCCATCCAGGCTGGAGAATCGGCAGCCCCGCCGATTCCAGCGGCCCGCTGGCGCCGCGCCAAACGCGCCGGCGCAAATGGCGCCGATTCTCCGCACCTCGGAGAATCGTGTGCCGGCGTCGGGGCGTCGTGGTGCTGTTGCTCCGATTCTCCGGCCCAGCGCGGGGCTCGGAGAATCGCCGCCTAAGTCTGGATGTGCGGGTCTTCAGACTTCTGTACCTTCTGCCTGATGGAAGGCAAAGCCTGGGTGGGAGGGGTCTCTGATAATGTTGTCTGCCTTCCTGAGGCAGCGGGAGGTGTTGACAGAATCAATGTGCAGATGGCAAGCTTGTTTTGTACATTTGTAGAAACTTTTGTTTTTATTTTCTGAGCTAGTTTACTCTCATAATTTATCTTACTTGTCTTTATAGCTTTTTTCGTGGCTTTTTGTTGACCTTTAAAGATTTCCCAGTCCTCTCGTTTCCCACTCGTCTTTGCCACTTTGTAAGCATTGTCTTTCAATTTGATACCCTCCTTTATTTCCTTAGATATCCATGGCTAGTTATCCCTTTGCCTACAGCCCGTCCTTTTCACTGATATGTACTTTTTCTGAGCACTGTGGAAAATTTCTTCGAAAGTCCTCCACTATTCCTCAATTGTGCCACCACAAAGCCTTTGGTACCAATCTACCCTAGCCAACTCCTTCCCCATCCCATTGTAGTCTCCTTTGTTTAAGCACAAGATACTGGTGTTTTATTTTTACCTTCTCACCCTCCATCTGTATTTTAAATTCTGCCATACTGTGATTGCTCCTTCGGAGAGGATCCCTAACTATGAGATCATTAATTATTCCTGTCTCATTACACAGGACCAGATCGAGGGTAGATTGCTTCCTCGTAGGTTCCATTTCATACTGTCCCAGGAAACTATCGCGGATATATTCCATGAACTCCTCCTCGAGGCTTCCTTGAACGACCTGCTTTGACTAATCGACATGTAAATTAAAAACCCCATGATAATTGCCCTACCATTTTTATGTGCATCAGTAATTTCTTTGTTTATTGCCAGCCCCACCATGATGTTATTATTTGGTGGCTGATAGGCTACACCTACCAGTGATCTTTTCGCCTTACTATTTCTAATTTCCACCCAAATGGATTCAATCTTTTTCTCCATAGAACCTATATCATCTCTCACTACTGCCCTGATGTCATCCTTGAATATCAGTGTAACACTACCTCCCTTACCTTCTGGTCTGTCCTTCCGAATAGTCTGATACCCTTGGATATTTAACTCCCAGTCGTGACCATCCTGCAACCATGTCTCTGTAATGGCCACTAAATTATACTCATTTGCGATAATCTGTACTGTCAACTCATTTATCTTGTTTTGAATGCTACGAGCGGTCAGGTAAAGTGCCCTTATGCGAGTCTTTATGCCTTCTTTTTACCATGTGAGAGTACCTTTAAGAAATGGGTATTTATCAAATAGCTGTTGTGGATGTACCTTTAAGAAATGGGTGTTTATCAAATAGCTGCAGTGATGTCAGAGTGTGGGTGGAGCTGGGCTGGCTGTTTTTCACTTTTGTTTTTTGAGCAGGCAGCTACAGTGTGTTTCAGTTTCATTTTGTTTTCAGAGCTGGATATCTGCAGGCAAAGCAAGCAGCTCCATAATGATCTCTCTCTACAAACTACAGACTGTCTTCAGCTCATTTGAGTATTTCAAAGTAATACCGGTTTCTGTAGAGAATTTAAACCTGCTGCCTTTGTGTAAAAAGGGACTTTTGAACTTATGGATGTTGTTAGGAAAGTTATGAAGGGTTACTTATAGAATATTGTATCTGTGGGGATTATTAGCATTGATAGTTGTGAAGATGTTTACTGTGGGTTTATAAAGTGTTAACTGGATTCATAAATAAACACGGTTTTGTTTTAAAAGTACTTTAGATCTCTGTTGCATCACACCTGTTAAGTAGGCCCTTGTGCTCCCTATAACCGAAATCTATTACAAATTATGGGTCAGGTGAACCCCCTGATACACTTTGGGGTTCTCTAAATTCTGGCCCGTAATACATTGGGGGCTCGAGGGAGATAGAATTCTATCTATTGGGTTGGCTTTGTGAACTGAAGACAGTGAGGTGTGAGCATATTGTGATTGCTTTTCAGGTGTGGTATTTCAGTTTAAGTAGGGAGTGTGTTGTGAACAATGGCTCATTCAGAGGCTCGGAAGTTTTTTGGGGGTGCATAAGGTCACACGCAGTACCTTAAGAGCAGAGACTAAGAAAAAGCTTTTAGATTTGGCAAAAATATTGCAGTTAACATTACCTGACAGCATGCTAAAAGAAGAGGTACTTATGGTGCTAGCTGAGCATTTAAAATTGCCTGAGATACAGTCTGACTTATTAGAACTGGCAGAAATTCAGTTACAGATTAAACAACTGGAACACGAGAAAAAAATTAAAGCAGCTTGAATACGAAATGAGAGAAAAAGAGAGAGAAAGGAAGGTCCAGATCAGGGAAACAGAAAAGGAGAGTGAAGAAAGAAACAAAGAAAGAATAGCTCCAGCAGAACAAAGAGAAAGGGAGGTACAGATCAGGGAAAAAGAAAAGGAGAGAGAAGAAAGAAACAAAGAAAGAGAAAGGGAGGAAAGGGAAAAAGAAAAGGAGAGAGAAACTTCAGAAAATGCCCATGAAACATGACAGTCAGTTAAAATTGGTGGATGTAAAGGGAAAGGTACAGTTGGAGGATAGTGATGAGGATAAAGAGAAAGAGCGTTACAGTCAAAAGCTTGGTGGGGATCTATTTAAATATGTTCAAGCATTGCCAAGGTTTGATGAGAAGGAGGCAGAAGCCTTATTCATTTCATTTGAGAAGGTGGCTAAACAAATGAAATGGCCACTGGACATGTGGGTATTACTGATTCAAACAAAGCTGGTAGGTAGGGCTAGTGAAGTGTTTGCATCACTATCCGAGGAGGTACCTGGGACGTATGGGGAGGTGAAAAAATCCATCTTAGGTGCATATGAACTAGTGCCTGAACAGACATAGATTTAGAAATGTAACAAAAGAACCTGGTCAAACATACATGGAGTTTGAAAGGATCAAACAGAGTAATTTTAATAGGTGGATAAGGGCTTTGAAAATAGACCTAACGTATGAAGCTCTGAGAGAAATTATACTTTTGGAGGTGTTTAAAATACAATTCCTGATGTAGTGAGAACCCATCTGGAAAAGCAGAGGGTTAAAACTGTGAGGTTAGCAGCAGCAATGGCAGATGATTATGAATTAGTTCATAAATCAAAGCTTGGATTCCAACATCAGTTTCAGCCTGTGAGGGTTAGAAACTGGGGAAAAGAGAAATACTCAAGTGGTAGAGATAAGGGAGATCTGATGGGAGATAATAAGGAGAGTGTACCTCAGATTAAAAACAGAAATCCAGGAGGGTGGAAGAGAAATGAAAAGTTTTAAATGATTTCACTACGATAAACTAGGCCATGTAACGTCCCAGTGTTGGTGGTTGAAGAAAAGCACTGGGGAGGCTGATGTGGTAAAACAGGATACGACGGTGGGCTTTGTTAAGGATGTAAAGGAAAGCCCAAGTGAAGCGAAGGAGGTGCAAAAGATTGTACAGCCTGATCAAGAGGTGATTGACAAGAAGGAGCCAGATCTCTTTAAAGAATTTACTTGTGTGGGTAAAGTTTACTCGTGTACCAGAAGGAGCAGGTAAAGAAGTCACAATTTAAAGAGATACTTGTGCTGGTCAATCTTTAATGGTAAGAAATGAGGAGTTATGTAGTTTGGGCAGAATATTTCCAGAAAAGGTGGTAATGTGTGGAATTCAGGGTGAGAAGAGTACTGTTCCATTATATAAGGTATGGTTGGAAAGTCCAGTGAAGAGTGGTGAAGTGGTAGTAAGAGTAATAGAGAAACTATCTTGTCCAGGAATACAGTTTATCTTGGGTAATGATATAGGTGGTTCGCAGGTGGGAATGATGCCTACTGTGGTTGATAAGCCAGTGGAAAATCAGACAACTGAAGCGTTGAAGGATGAATATCCTGGGATTTTTCCAGATTGTGTTGTCACATGGTCGCAAAGTCACAGGTTAAGACAAGAGGAGAAATAAAAGAGTGAAGATAAAGTTGAAGTTCAATTATCAGAAACGATTTTTGATCAGGTGGTTGGAAAAGAACAAGAACAGGTGGAGGATGAGGCGGATATTTTTAGTTCAGGAAAATTGGCGGAGTTACAATAGAAATATGCAGAAATAATCCAGATGTATCAGAAAGCATACACGGAAGAGGAATCTGAGTGTATACCAGAGTGTCATAACCGTAAAAGTGATGCCTTGATGTGAAAGTGGAGATCTTTACATATGCAGGCGGATGAAAAGTGGGCAGAAATTCATCAAGTGATATTGCCGGAAGGGTATAGAAAGGAGGTGTTGTGAGCAGCACATCAGGTACCAATGGGAGGTCATTTGGGAGTAAGGAAAACTCAAGCTAAAATCCAGAATTTTTTTTATTGGCCTAGACTGCATACAGATGTAGTAACATTTTGTCAATCATGTCATACATGTCAAGTGATAGGGAAACCTCAAGCAGTGATAAAACCAGCACCCTTAATACCCATTCCAGCATTTGAGGAACCTTCTACAAGGGTCCTAATTGATTGTGTAGCAGCCCTTCCTCAAACGGAAAGTGGGAATCAATATTTTTTGACTATAATGGATGTGTCTGCTAGGTTTCCAGAGGCCATTTCAGTACGCAATATTGCTGCTAAAAAGGTTGTGGAGAAGTTACTTAAATTCTTTACTATAGACTACCCACAGAAATACAATCGGATCAAGGATCAAATTTTACCTCCAGGTTATTCAAAGAAGTTATGGATATCTTAGGAATACAACAATTTAAATCAACTACGTACCATCCAGAATCACAGGGAGCATTAGAAAGGTGGCATCAGACACTAAAGACAATGTTGAGGGCTTTTTGTCAAGACTATCCAGAGGATTATGAATAAGGAATTCCATTCGTACTGTTTGCAATTAGGGATGCACCTAATGAGTCAACCAAATTCAGTCCTTTTGAACTAATTTTTGGTCATGAGGTAAGACACCCACTTAAATTGATTAAGGAAAAATTGTTGAGTGAGCAGTCGGAACTTACATTGTTGGATTACATGTCAAATTTTAGGAAACGATTAAATAGAGCAGGGGAATTGGCTAGTGTCATGTGAGAGTGCCTTTAAGAATTGGATGTTTAAGAAATGTACCTTGAAGAAATAAAGCTGATCATATTACTGAAGTGATGTCACAGGGGGGGAGCTGAGCTCACTTCTGCTTCTGGGAGTTTTAGTTTCAGTTTGAAGAAAGCTTGGGTGTGGCTGTGAGCTGCATTGCTGGTGATCTCTGCCATGAAGGACTATCTCTTAATCATTTTGTGAAATCGGAATTGTAAAAAGGTCTCTGTATTGAATATAAATCTAATGTGTTTCTGTTTGAAGGATTTGTTAAGTCTATTGGATGTGTAAAGGAACAGTTTGCAGGATTGGGTAGTGTTGTATTATTTTCGGAGTTATCTTTGCAGTAAGGGGTGTTAAGAGATCCAATATTTATTTAAAAGGTTAATTTGAGATCATGGAATAAACATTGTTTCGTTTTAAAAACCACGTGTCCATAATTGCAATACTACACCTGGGGAACAAGCCGTGTGCTTCAAAAGCAACAATCCATTAAAAGGGGGGGGTTGGTTGAACTCCATGATACATTTTGGGGTACTGAAAACACCTCTCCCATAACAATCGGGGGCTCGAGGGGGATAAAAGTCTATCTATTGGATTGGCTTTTGTGAACTTAAAGACAGTGAAGGATTGTTGCTTTTCCGGTGTGGTATTTTAGTTTACGTGGGGAGAATGTTGTGAACAATGGCTCTTTCGGAGGCTCAGAAGTTTTTGGGGGTGGACACGGTAATACGTGATACCTTACTGACAGAGACTAAAATCAGACTGTTAGGTTTGGCAAAAGCATTACAGTTAACACTGCCTAGCAAAATATGAAAAGATGAGGTACTTAAGGCGGTATCTGCGCATTTACGTTTGCCTGTGATACATTCTGACTCATTAGATATGGCAAAGTTCCAGTTGCAGATTAAGCAATTTGAACATGAAAAAGAATTAAAGCAACTTGAACATGAAAAAAAGAATTAAAGTGGCTTGAATATGCAATGAGAGAAAAAGAAAAAGATAGAGATAGGGAGGAAAAAGAAAAGGAGAGAGAAGAAAGAAACAAAGAAAGAGATAGAGAGGAAAAGGAAAAAGAGAGAGAGTTTGAACTTCGGAAAATGGCTCTGAAACATGAAAATCAATTAAAATTGGCAGATGCAAAGGGACACGTACAGTTGGGGGAGATGGATGGGGATAATGAGACAGAGCGTCATAGTCGAAGACGTGGTGGGGATCTATGTAAATATGTCCAAGTATTGCCAAGGTTTGACGAGAAGGAGGTAGAAGCCTTTTTCATTTCATTTGAGAAGGTAGCTAAACAAATGCAATGGCCACAGGACATGTGGGTATTACTGATTCAAACATTACGGGTATTACTGGTAGGTAGGGCTAGTGAAGTGTTTGCATCACTACCGGAGGAGGTATCTGGCACGTATGAGGAGGTGAAGAAATCCATCTTGAGTGCATATGAGCTAGTGCCTGAAGCTTACAGACAAAGGTTTAGAAATTTAAGGAAAGAATTTGGTCAAACATACAGGGAGTTTGAAAGACTGAAACAGAGTAATTTTAATAGGTGGATAAAGGCTTTGAAAATAGACCAAACGTATGAAGCTTTCAGAGAAATTATGCTTTTGGAGGAGTTTAAAAGTTCAATTCCTGATGTACTGAGAACTCATGTGGAAGAGTAGACGGTTAAAACCGTGAGATTAGCAGCAGAAATGGCAGATGATTATGAATTAGTTCATAAATCAAAGATTGGTTTCCGACATCAGTTTCAGCCGGTGACGGATAGAAACTGGGGAAGTGGTAACGGTGATCTGATGGGAGACAATAAAGAGAGTGTACCTCAGATTTAAAAAGAAATCCAGGAGGGTGAAAAAGGGATGAAAAGGTTCAAATGTTTTCACTGCAATAAACTGGGCCATGTAAAGTCACAGTTTTGGTGGTTGAAGAAAAGCACTGGAAAGGCTGATGTGGTAAAACAGGATAAGACAGTGGGATTTGTTAGAGTGGTAAAGGAAAGCACAAGGGAAGCGCAGGAGGTGCAAACGATTGTACACCCTGTTCAAGAAGTAATTGTTAAGAAGGTGCCAGATGTCTTCAAAGAATTTACTTGTGTGGGTAAAGTGTACTCATGTGTGTCAGGAGGAGCAGGTAAAAAAGCCCAAATTTTAAGAGATACAGGGGCTAGTCATCTTTAATGGTAAGAGATGAGGAATTATGTCGTTTGGGAAGAATGTTGCCAGAAAAGGTGGTGATATGTGGAATTCAGGGTGAGAGGAGTAGCGTTCCATTATATAAGGTAAGGTTGGAAAGTCCAGTGAAGAGTGGTGAAGTGGTAGTAGGAGCAATAGATAAGCTATCTTGTCCAGGAATACAGTTTATCTTGGGCAATGATATAGCTGGATCGCAGGTGGGTGTGATGCCTACTGTGGTTGATAAGCCAGTGGAAAATCAGACAACTGAAGGGTTGAAGGACTAATATCCTGGGATTTTTCCATATTGTGTAGTAACAAGGACGCAAAGTCACAGGTTAAGACAAGAGGAGAAATCAAAGAATGAAGATGAAGTTGAAGTGCAATTATCAGAAACGATTTTTGATCAGATGGATGAAAAAGAACAAAAACAGGTGGAGAATGAGGCGGATATTTTTAGTTCAGGAAAATTGGCGGAGTTACAACAGAAAAATGTAGAAATAAAACGGATATATCAGAAAGCATATACGGGAGAGGAATCTGAGAGTATACCAGAGTGTTATTACCGTAAAAGTGATGTCTTGATGAGAAAATGGAGACCTGTACATATGCAGGCGGATGAAAAGTGGGCAGAGGTTCATCAAGTAGTATTGCCGGTAGGGTATAGAAAGGAGGTGTTGTGAGGTGCACATGAGGTACCAGTGGGAGGTCATTTGGGAATAAGGAAAACTCAAGCTAAATTCCAGAATCATATTTATTGGCCTGTACTACATAAAGATGTAGTTGAATTTTGTCAATCATGTCACACATATCAAGTGATGGGGAAACCTCAAGCAGTGATAAAATCTGCACCCTTAATACCCATTCCAGCATTTGAGGAACCTTTTACGAGTTTTGTGAGGGCCACGAAGAATCCAGCACGAGTTTTAAGGATACAAAGTAATAACATTTATTTACAATAACATATATATATAACAGCAACAGCAACTTCCCTTGCTGCACACTCCTTCCTGCTGGTTCCTGAACTGGCCAGCTTTATTTCTACTAGGAGTTTACTAATGGTTTCTCCGCCCCCTCATTGGGGAAGCTCATACTCCCACAGGATTGTGGGATTGTCATTAGTCCCCAGCCAATCGTAAGTAGGCAGGTTGTAACATCACTCCCCCCCCCACCCCCAAAGTCCAAGGAATCCACCGAAGACCCTGGCGAAGGAGGGCGTCGGACTCGTTTGGCCGCAGGCTGGACACCATTTGCACGCGGCGCTGGATCAGGCGGCGTGTAACGAGACGGAGACCGGCGCTTCCGTGATGAACGGCGCAACGGTTGTACATCCACGGCCCATGGACCCGAGGATTCCCCCTATGTCTCCATCTCGGAGTCAGAGTCTGCTGCCTTCGTCATGTCAGCGTCTCTATCTCCATTCGGTTCTGTAACGACCTGCGCAGGCTTCGAGTGAGGCACCAGTGGAAGATTGTGAGGACTACCTTCCCTTGTCTCTGGTCTCTGCGGCTGTAGAAATGAGCTCCGTGGGCGGGGAATCTTTTGAGGGGATAGTCTTCTGGACTGAACGTGGTCTACATGTTTGCGCTGGAGACGACCCTGGGCTTGCACCTGGTAAGATATAGGGCCCGTTTGGTGAAAGATTACACCAGGAACCCACTGGGCACCACCAGCAAAATTCCGAACGAACACTGGGTCACCGGGCGCAAACTGCCGAATTGGCCGATGCCGAGAAAATCCCTGTCCCTGCCGTTCTTGTGTGCGGCGTACTTTCGCGCCAATGTCCGGGAAAACCAGACTAAGGCGGGTGCGAAGTCTCCGGCCCATTAGGAGTTCTGCGGGAGCTACTCCAGTCACCGCATGGGGGGTGGTCTTATACGTAAACAAAAAGCGAGCCAGTCTCGTGTCCATTGATCCGGAAGACTGCTTCTTTAGGCCTCTTTTGAATGTCTGCACTGCGCGCTCTGCCAACCCATTTGAAGCCGGGTGGTAAGGGGCAGTGCGGATATGGCGTATGCCGTTCATCTTCGTGAACCTCACAAACTCCTCACTCGTGAATGGAGTGCCGTTATCCGTGACCAGCACCTCGGGGAGGCCATGCGTACTAAACGACAAACGCATCTTTTCAATTGTTGCGCAGGACGTTGTCCCCTGCATCTTATGCACCTCTAGCCATTTAGACTGGGCGTCAATTAATAGAAGGAACATGGATCCTTGAAAAGGGCCAGCGAAATCTGCATGCAAGTGTACCCAAGGCCACCCTGGCCATTCCCAGTGATGTAGGGGCGCGGCCGGCGGAAGCTTCTGATGCTCCTGGCAAATGGAGCAGTTTTGGGCCACCTTCTCAATGTCGGTGTCGAGGCCTGGCCACCAAACATAACTCCGGGCCAACATTTTCATTTTGGTCACACCTGGATGCCCATTGTGCAAGTCTGTTAGTATCAGCTCCTGGCCTTTTTCCGGGACAATCACACGCATCCCCCACAAGAGGATGCCGTCTTCCACGCTGAATTCTGACAGCTTGGAGGAAAATGCCCGCAACTCGCCTGGGAGCTGTCTATGCTGCCCACCATACAGGACTATGTGCCGAACCTTTGACAGGACTGGCTCCGTCTGGGTCCACTCACGGATCTGTGATGCCGTGACAGGCAAGGTGTCCATAAAATTTAGGGTTTCAACCACCTCACCGGTCGTGGGGGTCAACATGGGGCCGGTCGATAAAGGCAATCGGCTCAGTGCATCGGCATTTGTTATCTGCATACCTGGTTTGTGCTCCAGAGAATACTCGTATGCAGCAAGCAACAAAGCCCAGCGCTGGATCCGTGCGGAAGCAATGGGTGGTATTGGCTTATCCTCTCTGAAAAGTCCCAGCAGAGGCTTATGATCAGTCACGATAGTGAAATGGCGGCCATACACGTACTGGTGGAAGCGTTTCACCGCAAAAACCACAGCCAGGCCCTCCTTCTCGATCTGCGTGTACTTTTTCTCCGCTGCAGTCAATGTGGGGGAGGCAAAAGCTATCGGTCGCTCGGCCCCGTTCTCCATCTTGTGGGACAGGACGGCCCCAATACCATACGGTGATGCATCACATGTGACGAGCAAAGGCTTTCCCGGATCATAGTGGGTTAGTAACCCAGACGACGACAATTGTTGCTTTACCCGCCGGAAAGCGGTTTCTTGCGGCTGACCCCAAACCCAGGTGTGATTTTTCTTTAGCAGAAGGTACAAAGTGGCTAGCATAGTTGCCAGATGGGGGAGGAACTTCCCGTAATAGTTTACGAGACAGAGGAAAGAACGAAGATGCGAAGTGTCAGTCGGGGCGGGGGCATGTTGAATTGCACGCACCTTCTCTGCGACGGGGTGCAAACCTTCGCGGTCCACCCGATAACCTAGGTAGACTACTTCCTTTGCCTGAAATACGCACTTTGTGCGACGTAAGCGGACTCCAGCCTCCGAAAGGCATCTACGGACAGCCTCCAGATTTTCCAAATGTTCCTGCTCCGACATCCCTGTAATCAAAACGTCATCTAGGTAGACAGCAACAGGTGGTAAACCTCTCAAAATGCCCTCCATAACACGTTGAAAAATTGCGCAGGCAGAGGATACTCCAAAGGGCAACCGTGTATATTCATACAGGCCACGGTGTGTATTAATCGTTGCATATGGTCGGGAGGCAGGGTCCAGCTCCAACTGCAGGTAGGCGTGACTCATATCTAATTTTGTGAACGAGAGTCCACCTGCAAGCTTCGCGTAGAGATCCTCTATGCGAGGCATTGGATATCGGTCGAGTCGGGAAGCCGTATTCACTGTAAGTTTATAGTCGCCACACAAGCGAACTGTGGCATCTGGCTTCATTACAGGTACAATTGGTGCTGCCCAGTCAGCAAAACGGACGGGCCTGAAAATACCCAAACTCGCCAAACGAGTGAGCTCCCTTTCTACCTTCTCGAGCAAGGCGTAAGGCACCGGTCGCGCCCGGAAATAGTGCGGTGTGGTTCCTAGTTCGACTTGGATACGGGCTACGGCCCCTTTTATTTTCTCCAAACCAGGCTGGAATACATTTGGGTATTGTCCTAGCACCTCAGTCAACCCTTCAGAAACTGTTTGGAGGATGTGCTGCCATTGCAACCGCAAATGGCGCAACCAGTCCCGACCCAACAGGCTGGGCCCATGGCCGCGCACCACGATAAGTGGGAAACGCCCCTCCTGGCGTCCATAAACAACAGGGGTCATTGTAGTTCCTGCAATGTCCAGTGGTTCCCCCGTGTAGTTGGCCAACCTGGCCTGTGAGTCGGGTAATGTAAGGGTCTGTATACTCTGCTTGATGCGGTCGAATGTCCTCTGGGCGATCACGGAGACCGCTGCACCAGTGTCCATCTCCATCTCAAGCGGGTGGCCATTGACCCGTACTGTCACCTTAATGGGGGCCACACGGAGAGCTGCCACACAATGCAGCTGCAGGCAGTCGTCCTCCATCTCCACGTCCTCAGGAGTAGTCGCCACAGGTTCATCCACATGGAAGGTACGGCCCCTGGGCTGGTCCCAGTTACGGCCCCTGGGCTGGTCCCAGTTTCGGTCGGAACGATGGCGCCTCTGGCGCCCCCAGGACCGCCGTCCGCGACAGGGTCGGCGCCTACAAGTCTGACACGGACATGGCTCCTCATCCATTGGTTCTGGAGAAGGCTCCCTTCGGGGAGGAATGTCCGACGGCCACTGGCGTCGGTCCGGACATTGCCTTGCCCAAGGTACCGCAGGAGTGCGGGGGGACGTTTTCGGACGGAAGGGGTTGTCCCCCAAGGCATGCACTTCTATTCCCTGTAGCTCCTGCACTCCTCGTTCTGCGCTCTCTCGGGACAATACTATTTGAATGGCCTGTTGAAAAGTCAATGTTGGCTCAGCTAACAACTTTCTCTGGGTGGCCGCATTGTTAATACCGCAAACCAAACGGTCGCGTAACATTTCTGACAAGGTCTCACCATAGTCACAGTACTCCGCAATCCTGCGTAGCCTGGATAGAAAATCGGCAAGAGATTCTCCAGGGGTCCTCTCAGCGGTATTAAACTGGAAATCTGGACTATTGTGGATGGGGTTGGGTTAAAATATTGCCGCACTATATTCACAAGTTCATCAAACGTTTTGGTGTCCGGCGCAGCTGGGTACGTAAGGCTCCTAATCACCCCAAACGTATGCGGGCCGCAGGCGGTGAGCAATATGACCACCTGGTGCTCGTTTTCGGTGATATTGTTTGCCCGGAAATAGTAACGCATCCGTTGTGTGTACTGGTTCCAGCTTTCCAGCGCAGCATTAAAAACATCCAAACGTCCGTACAGAGGCATGGTATAATAGAAAACAACTTCCAACCTGTATCCAACAAAAATCCAGGGAGATGCCTTCAGCAGTGTAGACAGCTATTCACTTTAACCTTCGTCGCCAGTTTTGTGAGGGCCACGAAGAATCCAGCACGAGTTTTAAGGATACAAAGTAATAACATTTATTTACAATAACATATATATATATATATATATCAGCAGCAGCAACTTCCCTTGCTGCACACTCCTTCCTGCTGGTTCCTGAACTGGCCAGCTTTATTTATACTACGAGTTTACTAATGGTTTCTCCACCCCCCTCATTGGGGAAGCTCATACTCCCATAGGATTGTGGGATTGTCATTAGTCCCCAGCCAATGGTAAGTAGGCAGGTTATAACAACGAGGGTCCTAATTGATTGTGTAGGACTGCTCCCTAACAAAAAAAGTGGGAATCAATATCTTTTGACTATACTAGGTTTCTAGAGGCCATTCCAGTACGTAATATTACAGCTAAAAGGATTGTGGAGGAGTTACTTAAATTCTTTACTCGATATGGACTACCCACAGAAATTCAATTGGATCAAGGATCGAATTTTACTTCAATGTTATGCAAAGAAGTTCTGGATAGATTAGGAATAAAATAATTTAAATCAACTGCGTACCATCCAGATTCACAGGCAGCGTTAGAAAGGTGGCATCAGACATTAAAGACAATGTTGAGGGCGTTTGGTCAAGAGTATCCAGAGTATTGGGATAAAGGAATCCCATTCGTATTGTTTGCAATTAGGGATGCACCTAATGAGTCTACCAAATTTTGTCCTTTTGATCTAATTTTTGGTCATGAGGTAAGAGGACCACTTAAATTGATTAAGGAAAAATTGAGAAATTGGAAAAAATGAGAAATCGGAAATTTCACTATTGGATTACGTGTCAAATTTTAGGGAACGATTAAATAGAGCAGGTGTATTAGCTAGACAACATTTGAAAGTTGCACAAAATGTGATGAAACGGGGAGCGAACAAGAAAACAAAACTTTGTAGTTTTGCCAGTGGAGATGAAGTTTTAATATTGTTACCAGTGGTAGGTGAACCTTTAAAAGCAAGATTTTGTGGACCTTATCAGAGTGAAAGGAAATTAAGTGAGGTGAATTATGTGGTAAGAACGCAATATAGAAGGAAAACTCACCGAGCGTGTCATGTGAATATGCTTAAAAGGTACTTTGAAAGGGAAGGAGAGCACATGGAGGAGGTTTTAATGATTCTAACTCAAAGTGAAGAACCAAATCCAGATGACTTTGAATTTGACATCCCTCGAATTAAATTGGAAAACGGGTATGGTCTTAAAAATTGGGATAAATTGTTGAGTTACCTTCCAGAGGAAAAACAAACTGACCTGAAAGCGATATTGATATCACATGGGCAAGTTTGTGGAGATAAGTTAGAAAGCACTAAAATGGCTCTCCAGAATGTAGATGTGGGAAATGCTGTTCCAATTAAACAACATCCATATAGACTTAACCCTTTAAAATTGGCACAGGTTAACAAGGAAATTGAAAGTATGCTTAAAACAGGCATAATTGAAGTGGGTTGCAGCCAATGGAGCTCACCCATAGTGATCGTACCCAACGGTTGTGTGTGGACTATAGAAAGGTTAATGCAGTTACAAGAACGGACTCTAATTCTATCCCACATTTGGAGAATTACATTTAGAAAGTGGGACAATCAGCTTTTATTCCCAAACTGGATTTACTTAAAGGTTATTGGCAGGTACCTTTATCTGAAAGGGCGAAGGAGATTTCAGCTTTTGTGACTCCAGATGGTACATACCAATTCAAAGCTATGCCATTTGGCATGAAAAACGCCCAGCCACATTTCAACGGTTAACTAACAAAGTCATTTCAGGATTACCCAATTGTGCGGTATACATCGACTATCTGGTAATTTTAGGCAGACATGGAAATAACATTTAAAGAATCTGATGGAGTTAGTCGATCGACTTCAGGAGGTCGGTTTGGTGGTAAACCTAGCCAAAAGTGAATTTGGAAAAGCCCAAGTCACTTTCCTGGGCCATACAATCGGACAAGGTCGAATGGTCCCACGAGATATGAAAACAAAAGTTATTCGGGAGTTTCTAATACCCTCGACACGAAGGGAAATAATCCAATTTCTTGGAATGAGTTGATTTGATCGAACATTTGTGCCAAGTTTTTGCAGCGTGGTTGCCCCAATGATGGACTTGCTGAAGAAACGTCGACAGCGGAGTTTCAACAGGCATTTGAAGGCCTAAAGGCTGTGAGAACCAATGCTCCTGTGTTGGAGAATTACAAGGGGCTCTGTGATCAGATTGAACTAAAGTATCTGACTTTAAAGAGAAATGCTGAGGCGTAGAGAAATGGATGGATCGTGCAGAGACCTTCTTGTCCAAAGAGACTGTCAATCAAGAACGAATCCAGTTGGAGGAAGAAGAACTAAAATGGACCATGTTATTATAAATGTTTTCGTGTTTTGTTTTAAAAAAATGTATATTCACTGTTAATATTTCTTAAAGGAAATTGGAAAGGTGAAAAATGAAACCACCTTGAAGTTGATGGTTTAATTTTTTTTCTTGCGGGGAGGTGTCATATGAGAGTACCTTTAAGAAATGGGTGTTTATCAAATAGCTGCAGTGATGTCAGAGTGTGGGTGGAGCTGGGCTGGCTGTCTTTCACTTTTATTTTTGAGCAGGCAGCTACAGTGTGTTTAGTTTAGTTTTCAGAGCTGGATATCTGCAGGCAAAGCAAGCAGCTGTATAATGATCTCTCTCTACAAACTACAGACTGTCTTCAGCTCATTTGAGGATTTCAAAGTAATACCGGTTTCTGTAAAGAATTTAAACCTGCTGTCTTTCTGTAAAAAGGGTCTTTTGAACTTATGGATGTTGTTAGGAAAGTTATGAAGGGTTACTTCTAGAATATTGCATCTGTGCGGATTATTGGTATTGATAGTTGTCAAGGTGTTTACTGTGGGTTTATAAAGTGTTAACTGGATTCATAAATAAACATGGTTTTGTTTTAAAAGTACTTTAGATCTCTGTTGCATCACACCTGTAAAGTTGGCCCTTGTGCTCCCCATTACCGAAATCTATTACAAATTAGGGGTCAGGTGAACCCCCTGATACACTTTGGTGTTCTCTAAACCCTGGCCCATAACATTTTTGAATCCTAACACCTCCATTAATAACATCTCCTGAGTTCTTCCCTTTATCGTTTTCATAACTTTCTATGTGGTTGAACCCATCTTCCCACGTGCTAATCTGCTGCTTTGCTTCCCATTAACCATTTTACTTTCCGTAGTGTTACACTTCCCTTCTCCCCCTCCCCCACTTGCTAGTTTAAAGTCCTTGTGACCACCCTATTTATCCTTTCCACTAGAACACTGGTCCCACATCAGTTCAAATGAAGGCTGTCCCAATGGTACAGATCCCTCCTGTTCCATTACTGATGCCAATGCCCCATGAAATGGAACCCCTCCTTCCTGCACCATTCCTTTAGCCACCTGTTTACTTTCCCAATTTTCTCATCCCTAATCCAATTCGCACGTGGCTCAGGTAGTAATCCAGAGATTATGACCCTTAAGGATCTGTTTTTTAAATTTAGTTCCTGGTGCCTGATAATCCCGCAACAGGTCCTCTTGCCTAGACTTGCCTATGTTGTTTGTCCCAACATGGACCACAACAACTGGATCCTCCCCCTCCCACTCCATTATTCTTTCAAGCCGGTCAGAGGTGTCCTTCACCCTGGCACCGGGCAGGCAACACACCATGTGGACTCTCGATGGGACAAGGTCAAAATCTGAGGCTCCTCTGTTCCTGAATTCAGGATCCCTCTACCTGCTGTCCCTGACCACTGACCGAATTTGAGGTGTATATATATATATATATGTATATATGTGTGTGTGTGTATATATATAATATATATAATATAATGATCCTTACCTTATATAAGGTATTTGAAGAAAGAGGAGTAGCCAGGCAAGTCAGAATGATAAGTACCCATGGATCAATAGTGCATATCACATCCACATATAAAGGGATTACATTTTGTTTTGTTAGACAGCCACTCCACTTCTTTGCGAAGGCGGGACAACAGAGCTGATTGTGCCACTAAAATACATGAATACCTGGTTACCATATTCCTGCTGCTTCCTCAAAACAGCTCAATCACAGTCTGTCTCGCTTTAAAAATAGGTGCTGGAGTGAAGAGTGGACATCAGCTTTTTGGTTGCAGCTGGCAAGATGCCACCAAGCAGAACTACAGGTCTTGATATAGCCACTTGGCCTGTCTGTAGAGTGTTGTATTTGGATGTTTGTACTGTCTGCGAACAGGCTACAGAACCAGAAACTCCAAAGATACCTTCAGTTATCATGGAAAATGTATCCATCAAATCCAGTGATGGTTATGTCAGTTACAGAATAAAACTAAATTCCACCACCTTGCAGACACACTCCAGTGCTGATATGAAGATTGACATAGAGGCTGCCACCTTGTGCAGCACCACTTCTACCTCGTTGTCTTTTCCAACATAAGATAAAGGGCTTCTCTGCTCTGACACTTGTTAGAAACAGAATTGCTGGCCTAGTGTTTACACTCGGTACCAGTGTGAATCCAGTATATAGTCTAATATAACAGTACTATTTCAGCCAGCATTTATGTCTTGCAATGCCACACATTGGCAACAGGGCACTCTTTGAAATATCTAATCAGTACATATGAGGACAAATTCACTGACCCTATGCTATCAGTTGAGTGTTGCGCCGAAGGGAGCACAAGTAAGTCGGACAATCTGCTTCTGGAAAAACAGAAAATGCTATAAATACTCAGCAGGTCAGGCAGCGTTTATAAAGAGGTTATGAGAGTTAATGGGGCGCGATCCATCGACCTCGCCGTGCCTGACTCGGAGCTCGTTAGTGCAAAAAAACAGGCCTAATTGCGGCCACGGCGGTCGTTCCTCACCGAGGCCCAAAAATGAAGCAGAGTTCCATTTAATAGCGGGGTCATTCTCGGTGCTGCCAGCACCGGGAAGCACCCGGCTAAACACGTTCGACCCGGGACACTGTTTCACTTCTGTTAAATCGCGCCACCGTTTCAGTTTGATGACATTTCCTCAGAAATTCTAATGGAAGACCAGAAACCTGAAATGTTAACTCTGGTTCTCTCTCCACAGATGCTGCATGACCTGCTGAGTATTTTAAGCATTTTCTGTTTCTATTTCAGTTTTCCATCGTGGTATTTTTCTTTTCTAATCTGTACTTTAGCTCTTGCGAAGGGTAGCCAGGTCACCCACCTGTTTCCAGCAGGGGGAAGTATGTCAAGTGTGCAAACAGGAGACGATGGTTTACATAAAAAATATGATTAACCAAACTGAGGCTAATGGAATAGGAGGGTCAGTGTGGATACGTCACTTGCTGAATGACAGAAATTGTGAATCTTGGTAAATGATTGTTTTTCAGATGGGAGAATGGTAATGTTATACCTCTAATAGCTAGTTGGTGAAGAAAGAGCCATTATTTGGGATAGATTTATTCACAGATTCAAACAATACAGGTATATATCGCCTAACTCCACACAACTCTTGTGTCAGTGAGTGTCACTTTATATGTTCTCAAGTGACTGTCAATGCTGTCCACCTATATGTATGTAAATTCAACTGATAAAATTAACAAGTAGATAGATAGTGGTGTTCCCCAAGGTTCAGTGATATGGCCACTTAAAAATTTGCTGATGATATCTAATTTGGAGGTGTGGCATACACCAAGGATGCTACAAATCGACTGCAACAGGGAAAGGGTAGCAGAATGAACAGACAAGTGTCAGACCGAATTTATACAAAGAAATGTGAGGTGATGCATTTTGGTAGAAGGGATAGGGAGTGAAATGTATATTTACAGGCACTGCTTTAAAAAGTGTGCAAGGTTAGAAGGACCTGGGGGTTCATGTGCATTGGTCTCTGAAGGAAATAGGACATGTTGAGGAATGGTTAGGAAAGAATACAGGATTTTGGGAGTTCATAAATAGAGTTATTGAGAGGGAGGATTTCCTACCCCAATTTTCGGTGGACAAGAATGCAGCAGGGGGAGATAATCAAGCGAAAATCCCACAATAGCACTTACACAGGTGAGATGTCCCTACTTGATTGTGCCTGCCCCCGCCAGTGATGGGAACTCCATTATGATACATTTAAATATGATTAGTGGGTGCTGTAACATGCCCCCCCCCCCACTTTGCTCTCGCCCCACTCCACCAACCTCGTGGTGTGACAACACTTTACAATGATTTAGAAGGTTTTGAAAAGGTAAGTACAGTACAGGTGAGTACAGACTCTGGAGTGAAGACCATGTCAGAGCAATACCCTGGCACTGACCCCTGGTACTGCCTGGGAAGTGCAAGGGGCAGTGCTGAGGGGGAGGTGAACTGTGAGGTTTGGGAGGGGGAGGGTGATTTCCCTGCCTGTGGGGTGTGGGGGGTTTCCATGTCTGTGGGGTGATTCATTTTTTCTTTTTTTCACACCGGGGTGCCCTTCCAATCTCTCAGGAGCCTATGTTGCTGGTGGGACGGGTTGGTTCAGAGCCTACCCCACCAACATGGTGCTGTGGAACCTGCTCCTGTTTTGTTTCAAAAATGTTAAAATATTTGGTTGGAAAAGTCAGCAGCACAGCCTGCGGGCTGCAAACTGCTTTTCTCACCCGAGTTGGCACTTTTGGGGGGAATAAAAGGGAGAATTCTGCCCAAAGTTGGGAACAGATAAGTTATGCTGAGCCTGTATAACACTCTGCTTGCCGTACTTTAGGAAGAATGTGGGGATACTTGAGAGGGTGCAAGTGAAGTTTACCAGAATGCTTCCAGCGATAGGGGATGTTGCTGCCACTCCAAACCACCCCCCCCCCCCCCACCCCTGTGCCCCGCCCAGCTTTTCTAGCATCCACCTATTGGTCAACCTAATATAGGACCTAGCCTATTTCATACCCTCATTGTCAATGTCCAAGTGGTGCAATTTTAGTGTCTTTTACTGGCTGTCAGCTTGGCAGGGGCTTAAATGATCTCAGGCCTAACAGTGGCAGCAGCAGTCGGCAGACATGTGCTTGCTGAAATTACATGGGTCTGGAATTGACTTGCCTCGAAACCTGGGTGTTAAAAAAATAAAAATAAATAAATGACCTTTATTGTCACAAGTAGGCTTACATTAACACTGCAATGAAGTTACTGTGAAAAGTCCCTAGTCGCCACATTCCGGCACCTGTTCGGGTACACAGGGAGAGAATTCAGAATTCTCAGCTGGTACGGGAATTGAACCCACGTTGCTGGCCTTGTTCTGCATCACAAACCAGCTGTCTAGCCCACTGAGCTAAACCAGCTAAACAGCAGGTTGTTTCTGACACTTTTGGCAAGCAGGAGTTTGACTGCCTAAATTCGACCTCCTTTTGCCTGGAAAATGCATAAATGTATGCAACAAGGCCCAACTTCATTCCCGTTGTGTATATAAAGTTAAAATCAGCCCGAAGAGTAATTAATACCTGTACCAGTCTTCTGGGAAGTGTGGTTGGAACAGACGTTGTGTGTGCTGAAGATTTTCTGTTCTTATTTCAGATTTCCAGCATGTGTAAGACTTTTCTTTTTCATCTTTTATATCCTGGGGACAATAACATTCATAGTGACTCTTGAGTCTTAATTCCAGTTATTGTGCTATTCATATGTTTTCATGAACAGTTCAAATGCCAGGGGATACAAGTTAAAAATGAGGAAGTTACAAGTAAGAAGGGAAATCTAGCCAACATTTCTTTACATAAAGGGTTGTCGACTTGCTGATGAAATTGTCAGAGAAAATCATTGAAGCAGGCAATATAAATAGGTTTAAGAAGCAATTTTCGGTCTTTCTGGATATAGATGGTATTCAGGGGCACATGAAATAGCAGACAAGTGGAGTTCTATCAGAAAGGGACAGATCAGTTGGGCTTAATAGATGTTTCCTGTTCTTGGAAATTCTGATGGGATGGTCTTAATGTACTAGCTTTTTCGCTCATGTTGAACAAAGGCTAGATTTCTTTTCTGTTCATAGTTGTGGGGAAAATTTGATCTTTCAAATGTCATTGAGAGGCAGATCACTGGCCCTCCATTTCACTGTGTTAAGTCTAAAAGAATAGAAATGAGGCACTTTTCACCGCGTAACCTAAATTCAGAAGAAACCTGGCAGGGGTGAGATCTAAAACTGGGAATGCAGCCCATTGGTGACAAGGAAATGATGTGCTATACTTTGAGAATCCAAAGAAGTTGAAAATATGAGAACTCGAAACCAAAATGTGAATGCTGAAAATAAGAATGGTGTGATGGGGCAGAGTTATTTTGTTGTATGTTTTGTAGTTAAATTTAGCCCACAAACAAATATTTCAGTAAAAATACTCTACCCCAAAATAAATCCTACTTTTTTCCCCTTCTATCTGCCGTCAGCAGTTTTAAATTTTTTTAAATCTGAGCTCTGCATCTGGTTGAATTTAATTTGAAAATATTTAATCAGCAGATTGCAAGGTACAGATACCCAACAACTGAAGTAGCTGCAGGGCAAAGGAAGAAATTTAAAACCGCGTGCATTTTTGGGTGGGTCCTGGGTATAGTTTTTTAAAGTTGGAGCAATGCCGTAAACGAATCCTCTGCATTGAGATAACTCTCTTCCTAATGAAATATTTTCAGCTCTCTTTCTCATGTTTGTCACATTCTGCACAACAACTTGCAGGTATATGGTGCCTTTAACATCAACAAAACTGTTTGCGTTTCACAGCACTCAAAATGGACCAAAAATTGATCATGAGTCAAAGAAGGAAATATTAGGTTGAGTGAATGAAAGTTTAGTGAAAGAGCCAAATTTTTAACTAGCTCTTGAAGCTGCTTTCTCCCTGTTTTCAGCTTCTTCTTCATGGGTTGTTCACTAGAGGCCCTGGAGTTCGCATCAGCACTGCTGGCAGCTGCAAAATGGAGGAATCTCTCTCATGCCCAGAACACGTGATGTCAGCGCACGGGACCTGCCCTCTGCCACTGCTCTCGGTGGAAGGACTCAGTTGTTATCTGAAAAAAACTGGCCCTGGACAGCGCGCTGACAAGAGGATGGGGTTGTCCACCCCACTGGGCTCTGGGCCTGCGCACTGTTTGATCCTGCACACATGCGTGGGATGGCCGGCAATCTCAACGGTGCTTCGCGACCTGTGTTTTTAAAGGCCGGTTGCGGCCATCGGGCGTTCCTCACACAATTGGTAACGCCGTGACCGAGCGCCGCGACCGTCCCAAAACCTGCCTGCGGCCCACCCGAGTGACGTGATCCTGAGTTGGAAAACCCCTGCTTTAAGCCATTGCAAAGTGGTTGTTGGAATCAGACACCTTCCGTAGCTCTTCAGAGACTTTCAGAACTTTTCTCCTTCTGTTATCACACTTCCCTTCAATTGGCCCTCACTCTTTGATGTCCCTTTCATACAATTTCCATTGTTAGTTTGCCCCCAACGAGTCCAAGTCTGCACCTGGACCGAGAACCATTAAAGAACCATAGAATTCCTACAGCACAGAAGGGGGTCATTCGGCTGTCTGCACCGACCCTCTGAAAGAGCATCCTATGTAGGCCCACTCCCTGCCCTATCCCCATAACCCTACCAACCTGCATATCCTTGAACACTAAGTGGCAATTTAGCATGGCCAATCCACGTAACCTGCACATCTTTGGACTGTGGAAGGAAACCGGAGCACCCGGAGGAAACCCACTCAGACACTGGGAGAAAGGGCAAACTCCACACATACAGTCACCCAAGGCTGGAATTCAACCCGGGTCCCTGGCACTGTGAGGCGGCAGTGCTAATCACTGCGCCACCATGCCGCCCTGTAAATAATTGTGCAAGGCAATTTATACCATAAGAGAAAATACTGGAAAATCTCAGCAGGTCTGGCAGCATCTGTAAGGAGAGAAAAGAGCTAATGTTTTGAGTCCAGGTAACGCTTAATCAAAGCTAAAAGGCAAAGAAAGTGGGAGATATTTATACTGTAGGGTGAGGGAATGAAAGATGTGTCATAGCCACAGAAACCAAGGGAAGTGAGTGCTAATGCCAGTCCCCTGAGAGAATAAAAGGGGTGAAAGGCCAAACAGCAGCGAACTAAAATCAGAGGGTAAACTGTGACAGATGTAGATGCGGGCGGAGGAGGGGACATAGGTGGGAGAGAGGTAAAATGAGAAGACGGGGGAAGCAAAGGGGAGAAAGGGTAAGGAAAGGTAGGATAAGATAGGGGGAAAGAGTGGGGGGGGGGGAAATATATATATATAAATAAAAGGTAAAAGTTAAAATGAAATGGAATGAAAACAAAGGGGTTGAGGTGGGGTAGAGCTAATCATCTGAAGTTGTTGAATTCGATGTTCAGGCCGGAAGGCTGTATGTAGCGTGCCTAACCGGAAGATGAGATGCTGTTCCTCCAGTTTACGTTGAGCTTCACTGGAACATTGCAGCAGGCCGAGGACAGACATGTGGACATCGAAGCAGGGCCTTGTGTTAAAATGGCAAGCAAGGGGAAAGTCAGGGTCCTGAATGCGCACAGACCGAAGATGCTCAGCAAAGTGATCACCCAGTCTACATTTGGTCTCTCTGATATAAAGGAGACCACATGTTATTGTTCCTTGTTGTTAGCACTTTTCATTCTAGTGGGATTTGCACCTATTCTTTATTCACAGAACTCATTTACAGTGTTGATGAAACAAAGCCTTGGGCCTGAATTTTTAAATAGGGCTATTTCAGGGACCTGACCCCACAAGACATGCTTCAGCCCACTGTGATTTTGAAAGCTTCAGCCATCAAAGGACAGAGCGGAGCTCCCAGAGATCAGCAACTCGACGACCAAGATGAGAGCGGCTAATGTGAGGATGCAGATAGTGAACAACAAGGGCAATTATGTTTATTTTATTTTTTTAAATGCACAACAGCCGAACCATGATCCTGAAGGAGCAACCTCTGCAGAGAATGGCCAGCGACTGCAGCTGTAAGCTGACTGCCATTACGGTCCCTTGCATGATGTATCATGTCTTTTCCCACTCTTAGCCTATCATGTTGGCCTGGACATTGGTGAGGCCTCTATGGGCTGCCTGTAATGTTGACATGAAATACCAGTTGGGAACGGGAGCAGGAGCTTAATAGGCCCCTGAATGATATTTAATTAATGGCAATAGGCTATTGGTGGATAGAACAGATCCAAACATGCTCAGGCCTCTCTCCAAATAGCTCAGGGTTGGGATTGTGGCCTGGAACCAGCTTCGAGGCCGACAGCACCACATTTCAGACCCACCCGCCTCTGATCCTGATGTCTTAACATTCAGGTAGAAGGCATAATCCAGGGTATTCTCTCACAACGATAGAAAATAAAGAGCCACATTACTGGAAAATTCTACAATTCATTTAAATAGTTAGCGCATTTTGCAGAAATAATGAGTTGTAAAACATAATGGGTTGAAATTGGGCTCTGTAGCACCTGTTTTTTGGGCTACAAGACCTTAGAACATAGAACATAGAACAGAGAACAATACAGGGCAGTACAGGCCCTTCGGCCCACGATGTTGCACCGAAACAAAAGCCATCCAACCTACACTATGCCATTATCATCCATATGTTTATCCAATAAACTTTTAAATGCCCTCAATGTTGGCGAGTTCACTACTGTAGCAGGTAGGGCATTCCACGGCCTCACTACTCTTTGCGTAAAGAACCTACCTCTGACCTCTGTCCTATATCTATTACCCCTCAGTTTAAAGTTATGTCCCCTCGTGCCAGCCATATCCATCCGCGGGAGAAGGCTCTCACTGTCCACCCTATCCAACCCCCTGATCATTTTGTGTGCCTCTATTAAGTCTCCTCTTAACCTTCTTCTCTCCAACGAAAACAACCTCAAGTCCATCAGCCTTTCCTCGTAAGATTTTCCCTCCATACCAGGCAACATCCTGGTAAATCTCCTCTGCACCCGCTCCAAAGCCTCCACGTCCTTCCTATAATGCGGTGACCAGAACTGTACGCAATACTCCAAATGCGGCCGTACCAGAGTTCTGTACAGCTGCAACATGACCTCCCGACTCCGGAACTCAATCCCTCTACCAATAAAGGCCAACACTCCATAGGCCTTCTTCACAACCCTATCAACCTGGGTGGCAACTTTCAGGGATCTATGTACATGGACACCTAGATCCCTCTGCTCATCCACACTTTCAAGAACTTTACCATTAGCCAAATATTCCGCATTCCTGTTATTCCTTCCAAAGTGAATCACCTCACACTTCTCTACATTAAACTCCATTTGCCACCTCTCGGCCCAGCTCTGCAGCTTATCTATATCCCTCTGTAATCTGCTACATCCTTCCACACTATCGACAACACCACCGACTTTAGTATCGTCTGCAAATTTACTCACCCACCCTTCTGCGCCTTCCTCTAGGTCATTGATAAAAATGACAAACAGCAACGGCCCCAGAACAGATCCTTGTGGTACTCCACTTGTGACTGTACTCCATTCTGAACATTTCCCATCAACCACCACCCTCTGTCTTCTTTCAGCTAGCCAATTTCTGATCCACATCTCTAAATCACCCTCAATCCCCAGCCTCCGTATTTTTTGCAATAGCCTACCGTGGGGAACCTTATCAAACGCTTTGCTGAAATCCATATACACCACATCAACTGCTCTACCCTCGTCTACCTGTTCAGTCACCTTCTCAAAGAACTCAATAAGGTTTGTGAGGCATGACCTACCCTTCACAAAGCCATGCTGACTATCCCTGATCATATTATTCCTATCTAGATGATTATAAATCTTGTCTCTTATAATCCCCTCCAAGACTTTACCCACTACAGACGTGAGGCTCACCGGCCTATAGTTGCCGGGGTTGTCTCTACTCCCCTTTTTGAACAAAGGGACCACATTTGCTGTCCTCCAGTCCTCTGGCACTATTCCTGTAGCCAATGATGACATAAAAATTAGACCTTATCAGCTACTGCAATGGCGTCTACACCAAAAGCGTTTTTAACGGGAAGTGCACTGAATACCATATTAATAGAGGCATCAACACATACACGTTTAATGGTGGCAGCATGCTGAGCCAGCAGATCATGACCCCAGTGCGTAAAGCTGATTTGATGTCAGTGCTGCCACTTTGGAGCTCCATACGTATACCTATGCTCTCTTAACCGTGCGCAGGTGAACATGTACTCAACAGTACAAAGAACAGTCCCACACCCTTCTTCCCCCACCGCACCCCCCCCCCCATTCCCCCATAAGTTCAATTTAAAGGAATCATGAACTATTTACTATTCGTTGTTATTTTATTTATTCTGACTGATGCTACAATTCAGTGTTCTTTGGGTGATTTTCCAAACACAGTAGGGGGGTGGAGTGCCCTGATATTGGCATTGAAGTGGGTGTACTGATATGTATAGTCCAAGAAGAGTAAAGGTTTAACAAGATGATGTTCATATATATCAACACTAGATTGCATCACTGAGTGATCTTCTAAAAGGCTGCGATTCTAGGTGTACTGGGAGAAGCTGATGGAGATTTTGATGTAGAAGTATAGTGTGAGGTTGAGTTAGTGTAGTTTATAAATGAGAGAGATTATTAAATACTGTATCACAGATTCAGTACCATTATTTTATTATCTATTACTCAGTAAAGTGTACGAACCAAATCAAGTTAAGTAGTATAAAATAAATTAGTTTTGATTTCAACATCTTAGTTTTATATTCTTTGTCAACACTACATCTTAGGCTATCTTGGAGAACAAGACAAGGGGCTGGATTCTCCGCCGGCGGGATGCTGCGTTTTGCCGGCAGCCCGGGGGTTTCACGACGGTGTGGGGCTGCCCCACAATGGGAAACCCCATTGACCAGCCAGCGTAACAAAGCATCCTGCCGGCAGGGTAAAACGGAAATGTGGCGCTGCGGGGCGGAGAATCCAGCCCCAGGAATATAACAATGGAGGTTGCTGCAGTCTGGCCGTTATGGCGGTGGGGGGGGGGGGGGGGGGGGGGATACCCCGATGCTTGAGGGGGAGGGGTTCTTTTTTTTAAAGCGTGTCCCGATCTCTGGATTCCTGGACCTGCTGACATCTTTAGGCCCTGCCCCTCCAGGCATGCATCTCGCTTTCCCTTTTAAAATGCAGATTGTGCTGTTCAGTACAGCGAGAAAAGCAGGCTGCGAAGTCTGCAAGCTTCACACCGGTTTTCTTGCCTGAACCAACACTCTTGTGCATTTTTGGAAAGAGTAAACACCTTGTGCATGATTTCTCCCATGATCAGCCATTGCTGATTCTTTCATAGCATAATATTCAGAATGATGTCAGGACCACCAGCAGCTGCAATCCCCATTAGGAGGAGCGGGCTAGCGTTATGTAATGCTAACTAATGATATTTGTGTCCCTCCCTGATGATATGTGCAGCCAACATGTGGGGAGTGTCGGCTGCAAGCAATGGGAATGAGCAGGTAGCACAAAGTTGATGTGCTGGCTACGGTGCAGTTGATGGGCACGCATTAATATTACGTCATGATGTGTGCACCTATTTTCAGGAATTACCTCATTTAAGGTGCAGATAATTGCAAAAAACAAAATCAGAAGAGATGGAAGATGAAGAATAAAGTTCAGAGATTAATGCAAATAAACTTTTGAAGTTTTACGTATTCACGGAATATTAATAGTGCTTCACAAATGTCCCACATATTGTGTGGTTGGAAAAAAAAATCCTAACTTTATGGTGCAATCTAGCGGCCTCGCTGTGCCCGAAAAGCAGCGCGCCGCAGCACAACTTGGCCAGTAAATGACTCTGCTCCCCGGAGTTACTCGGTTCGCCACACCTCGCGAGATCCAACGCAGTCTCATGAGACGTCGCAATGTGAAGCCTGCCCATTGTGGGCAAGATCACTTTTCTGCAAATCTGCATATTAGAGCGAGACAGCTAGTCTCACTTTACTATGCAGTTCCCTGAGGAACCAATCCCCTTCATCTGGAGAACTTGGGCGAGCGCCTTTCATTTCTGGTCTCCACAAACGGGGACCAGATAGGTAGGCATTTGTGGGGGTCTCTCAAGGGATTGGAGGCCCCCAGGTGCAGAGTGCCCTGGCACTGCTGGTGGCACCCGGGCACTTTGGCACTAGCAGCCTGGCACCCTGATAGTGCTACCTGGGTGCCAGACTGGCACTGTCAAGGTGCCAAGCTGGCATTCTTTGCGCAGTGGTGTTTGGGTTGGGGATGCCCTGTGCAGGGGTGAGGGGTGACATGGCCCAGGGAGCCCCTTACCGTTAGTTGGGGCTAGGGGGGAGGGTGGGGGGTTCAGGGATCACATCAGGGGCTCTTCCTGCACCGAGGAATACCGGCAAGCAGGGGCTCCTCAGTGCAGGAAACGGGACTATGTGCGTGTTCCCCACTGAGGCTCCATATCAGGTTAGGTAACGTTATGTTTTTTCGCCGCTGCGAGCGCTGGGAAACACATTACTAAATGTGCTTGCTATGGGATATAGTTCCGATTTGGTTAAAACATGCCCTGTATTTCATTGAGTTTGGTCAGTTCCATACTTGGTCCTCCAATTTTATGATTGAAGTTCTGTGGTATTCTTAAAGGATAGGGTTGCAGACCATGAAGATACAAACAAACGAGTTTTATTGGAAAGGTGTTTTCTTTCAGGCTGCCAGAATAGACTGCAAAACTGCCACCGATGTCATCACTGCATCACCTGATCGGACTCCTAAAGTGATCTTGTTCCAACTAGGAACAAACATAAAAACACAATACTTTATTCCCCCTTTCCATCAGAGGTTCCTGCAATGAAACACAGTATAATGTTAACAATCAAAATTTGCAATATGAGCAATAAGTTAGACATTTCAGAAGGCATTGATTTCTGTGTGGTTGTCGGCGAACCTCAGGCGTCTGCTTTTTCATGTTGACTGTAAACTCAGGCATTTTTAGTGTAGTTTGCATGTCATCCATTGTTGCTTCAATCAGAGTCGACGTAGAATTTGAAGGTTGACTCGGCACGATTCTCGCCAAAACTGTCTAAGTTAATTTGTGGCGGGTTTTTCAGGGAGTTTCCGTTAAGCTCTGCTGGCGAGTTCCCCGCCGCTATTCAATGACACTTTTTTGGACCTTGAGGAGTTTCTCACCGGTTTAGCCCACACTTAGTGGGTTGGATTCTCCGCTGTCGGGATTCTCCGTTGGGCCAGCAGCCCGGGGATTTCCCGACGGCATGGGGCTACCCACAATGAGAAACCCCATTGGCTGGCTGGCAAGATGGAGAATCCGGGGCCGTGCCGCACCAGAAATCTGGTGCCGCGGGACGGAGAATCCCGTCCAGGATCTTTTTTAGCACTGGGGAGCTGAACTCAGAGATCGGGCCCCCATTTTGAAAGGGTGCCCTGATCTATAAGTGAGTTTGTGGGTCCGCCATCTCCCACCCCCCCACCCCCACACCCAGGGCAATGTCACCCACCACACACTTGGATACTACCCCACACCCTCAGGTGAGGACACCCCACTCTGGGGTCCTTGGGGGTCCACCCTATTCAGGCCCTCCAATACTCCTTCCAGCACCTCTACCCTTCTAGGATCCCACCCATTTCCCCCCAAACTCCCAAAGGCCTCTTCGTACCTGCCCTGCACTCCACTACCCTTCAAACCCCCCCTCCACCCTCATTTCAGGGGCATCACCCCCGACCCTTGGCAGTGCTATCCTGCAACCTAGGCATCCTTGCACTGACCCCCTGGCAGTGCCATATGGGCACCTTGGCCTTGTCAGGGTGGCAGTGCCAAGGTGCCAGCTGGGCAGTGCCAAGGTGCCCACATTCCAGGGGGTGGGCCAGGGAGCAAACCTCAGTTGCCTTGACCCCACAGGGGTCTCCGATGGCCCAGGCGCCGCCCCCCCCTTTCGGGTGCCATTCTGTCAGGTCGACGTTTGTGTGGACCCGCACTGATGAAATGAAAATGAAATGAAAAAGATCGGTGCCCGGCTGCAGCTCCCCGGGGAGGCTGGTAAATCGCTTGAGCACAACACGGCCAGAGATTCACACCCTTGGTATTGGAATGTCCTTAGCTGGAGGACTGTCTTCCACAGGTGTTTCCGGTGTTGTCAGGTTCTGATGAATGTCTAGGTTTTCACTTGGCACAGCTTGTTGCGGCCTCTCGGTTGACTCTGTCTTTGGCAACCTTGTTCTACCGGCTCAAAGTTGGTCACCATGTCTTCTCCACACAACATCGTCCCGAGTCTGATCGCTGTAGGAGACCATTCCTGTGCTCAGCCGGTGGCAGCTATCCACTCCTCACTGGTGGTATATTTTCCTGCCAATACTTTTTGACCTTTATGAAAAACACAGCGTTTCGCTCTGTTCTCGGGTCGCAAAACTTGTCTTCACTGTTTCCTCTCAACAACCTTGTTTGTCTTAGGTGGCTTCAGCAGATCAAACGCCATGTGTAACTGATGTTTATCATGTGTAATTCCGGAGAACTTTGGGTTGGCTAGTGTGTTATATTCCTGTATGTCATCAGGAATAGGCTTAGTTGTTTTACAATGATCTTTGCTCATGAGTTACCTTCAATTTGTTCATTGTTTGAACAAATCTTTCAGCCAGCCTATTTGAGGCAGGATGATAAGGAGTGGATCGGATGTGTTGGATTCTGTTCTCCTTTAGATAATTTATGAACTCTTGCAAAATGGACTGTAGCCCATTCTTGCTAACAACTTGTTCAGGGTAACCGAATCTTGCAAAATTCTCACCCAGTCTTTCAATTGTTCTTTCCCAGGATGGAGTCTTCATGATGGCGACTTCAGGCCATTACTTTTTTTACAAAATATTTAATTACATTTTATACAAAATTACAAACATACAAACAAATATCCTGAAAAGCAACGCCATATAACCCCCACCCCCACAATCTTCCAAAAACAACAAAGACAAAACAGAAAAGACAAGAAACCAGGCCCCCCAGCTACACATCCCTACCCTACTCTCCCTCTCCCACCCCAACAGCTTACAGTGACCAATTCTCTGAAGTACAATATAAACAGCCGCCCCTACATGACCCCAACTCCATCTGAACCCGGAGAGCCCCCGGCTCCCTGCACCCCCCTAACATATTCTCCGCATTGGCCAGCCAATAATAGCGCAGCAAATTTGGCAACATTAAGCCCCCTGCCTGTGTTTCCCTCTGAAGCACCCCCCTCTGAATCATCGGGGCCTTATCTGCCCAAATAAAACTGTAAATAAGCTGCTCAACCTTTCAGAAAAACGAGTAGGGCAGGAACACTGAAATAAAATGAGAAATCTCGGCAAGTTGTTCATCTTAACCATTTGGACCCGGCCCGCCAACTATAACAGGAGACTATCCCACCTCTGCAAGTCCTCCTTAACTCTACCCACCAGACTTGTTTAATTCAACCTCCGAAGCCGCCCCCAGTCCCCCGCCACCTGGACCCCTAGGTATCAAAAGCTAGTCCCTGACAACCAAAACGGTAATCCTTCCCCAATCAGGCTCCCTGCCTGGATGCGGCAACCACAAAATATTTACTCTTCCCTATGTTCAACTTGTAACTAGAGGTTGAACGTTTCCCTCCTCATTGTACTCAGGAAAGTTGGGACTACTATATCCACCAAACTTCTGTTTGCCTGGACGAAATATTTAAATCTTTCAGTGACCTTGTTCCAACTAGGAACAAACATGAATACACAAGTTCAAACTAAATAATTTGCTTACATTGCATTAACCAACCCTGTTAAGAATTTTAAATCTTGGTATGTTTCTCTTAACCTATTTTTCTGATGAAAAGAGGAAACTCGAAATGACGCATCCCCACCGAGCCCTCGCACTGATATTGAGACGCCACAGCTCTCGCTTATTCCTTGATGTCCTCTCTACATATTTTTATTTGATTTTCTCTTATAATGTGGATTATTTGTGAGATTTAGGTAGATGAAATTATGTTCTTCGATTTTTTTTCTTTGGGATGGACTATCCCATTGATGCCAAACAGGGAGAACTTTCTGATCCATACATCAGGTTAGATTTGACAAAGCAAAAGCCAGAGCTTTCAACTGTTGGTACAGTTCTTGGAAGAATCATAGAATCCATGCTGTGCAGAAGGAGGCCATTCGGTCCATTGAGTCTACACCGACCCTCCGAAAGAGCACCCTAGCTACCCCCAATCCCATCCTATTCCTGTAACCCCATAATCTCACTTAACCTTTGGATTCTAAGGGGTAATTTAGCATGGCAAATCCACCTAACCTGCAGACGTTTGGTCTGTGGGAAGAAACCGGAGCACCTGGAAGAAACCCACGCAGTTACTGGGAGAACGTGCAAACTCCACTCACACAGTCACCCGAGGTTGGTATCGAGCCCGGGTCCTTGGCACTGGTCAGACGGCAATGCTAACCACTGTTCCACCGTGCTGAGCTTTGATTACAGTAATTGTGTGCTGATGGCGTTGTTGGCATTCAGATAAGCATCTTCCTTAATGGCTAACTGCAGTAGATGGAAACACATTGTGAATTATGCACAGCCACACTGAAATAAACATCATTTTTTTAAAATCAAAAATTGGAGTTGCAAAGAATTTACAGCAGGGAAACAGGCCATTCAGCTTGAATGACCTATTCTGTTTATAGCTCCGCATGGCCTTCCTCCACCTTGTTGTTTGCAATTTCTATGGGAACATCAGGACACTCCTTGTGTCTGAGGTGACCAGGCATGTAGGGAGTGTCTCCAGGTGCTTAAGCTCAATCTCAGGATTGTTGAGTTTGAAGAGTAACTGGAAGAAGCCCATGTTCCGGGAATGTTCTGGGAATTAAGGTTGCGAAGCTATGGGGTCATGGACTCTTTCTAAGTCCACTGACAACCCATGCTGCTGTTACTTGGATTGATCACTCTCACGTTTTCTGGGAATGACAGGCCTGCCCCATGATGCCATGTTTGGCTAAAGGTGTTGAGGAATGCAATCCCCTAACCCCCTGTGGTACTTCACACAGATAAGCACAGATGTTGGTGACCATTTGACTCACTTGATTTGATCTGGTTCGGTCACATTAACATCAGTCTTCGTATTCAGTGGGTTTGTGTGAGCATGTTTCTTTCGACAGTCTTTACCTCTAAGGTTGTACAGTGGATGGAAAATTGGTCATGGGTTGACCATATTTACTTTGGTATGTGGATCAGATGGTTGTTACATCCCACCGTTTTTTGCCTTACACTGGACTCGGGAAGTTACAATGGTTGAAATTATGTCTGCTGTCCCCTGTTTCTACTACAAAAAGGAAACAACAGTTAGTTACAGTGCTAGGGATTAAGCTTTTCATCAAAAGGATTGTTTGCTAAAATGGACAGTTTTCTTTCTAAAAACAATGTTTTGCTTACGTCCGAATGCAAGTTGAATGCTCAAATGGAATCTCTCCATTTGCACATCTCTCTGGCAGAATTGGACCTACCTGGGAAAATTGGAACTTCTAGCCACCTAATGGTTATATCTTGGACCGTCCTGGAATAGCTTTTATTGCTGTCTGAAAAGTCGTGGTTGAGAACAGTATGCATGCTTTTTATGAAATAACACTTTATAGCGTAGAGTTTTCAGGTTTACTGCTATACTTCAAGCTGGCTTAGGCTCTTAGAATCCCACAACCAACTTCAGCATTTTTATTTCATCCCATTTGTAGGTTGAACAAATGAGGGATAAATTTGAATTTCCAGTGGTATGTTTAGCCTTCCCCATTCTTTGAAAGACATGCAACAATTGCCCTTGATATACATCCATAGATTACCCTTCTATCCCTTGGTGGCCGAACAATTCTTGCAGCTATTTTATGATTTATTGTTGTACAGGGCTAAATCGCTGGCTTTGAAACCAGACCAAGGCAGGCCAGCAACTCGGTTCAATTTCCGTACCAGCCTCCCCGAACAGGCGCCTGAATGTGGCGACTAGGGGCTTTTCACAGTAACTTCATTTGAAGCCTACTTGTGACAATAAGCGATTTTCATTTCATTTCATTTTCATATCAAGCCATCTAAAACCACCTGTCTGCCTCCTCTGGGCAAAGAATTAAATATATAATACAGAGTGACAAAATGGAGCTCCTGGGCTTGTCCAGTCATTCTACCCATTAGACACTCGATAGGCTTCAATGAAACTCTTGCCAGTTAGAGTTGGCATGAGAACTCTGACACTAAAGAGGTCTCCCATTTTAATCGAATCAATCCTGGGTGAGAAGACCACCTTTTGACCTACCAGTAAGTGGCTGCTGGAGCTGAAGATGTTTAAAATCACCATTATCTTTTCCCTGAGAAAGTATTAAAGGCAACTCAAATGGAGTAGCTTTTGGGTCACTTCTGTTTTACAAGAACAAACCAGAGCAAGTGCTGCTCAAGCCCCTATGAAGGAGCTGATCATGCAAACCTGTAACTTCATTTGGTGCTGCGTTTACTTCTTTTGGCATGAACGGGCCAAAATTCAACTTCACCAAACCTCCACTGCAATTTGTTGCATTTCAGAGTCAGAATATTTTTAGACTGATGGGGCGTGGGGAAAGAAAGAGTCCGTTCTAAGTGCCGGGAAAAACCCGGTTATCAATCAGCACTCTTTTTTTTGTTTGGGCCTCAGCAGGGAATGCCCTGCCCAGGCTGCACTCGGTCACATTTCCTGCCCTAAGGAGCTCCGCCACTAGTATAGGAAGAGCGCCCCAATATCTCGTCCACCCCAATACGACCTGCGGACCACCACAGCGCCCCAACCCACGTATTGGAAGGTCCTCGAACTCTCCGCACCCTACCTAATAAGGGCAGGGCATCCCCGGGTCTGATCCCTGGTTGGGCAAAATGCCTCCTGGCACCTTGGCACTGCCAGCCTTGAAGTGTCACTTGGGCACCTTGCCAGTGCCAGGCTGGTACCCATGTAGCACTGTCAGGCTGGAAGTGCCAAGGTGCCCAGGTGGCATGAACAGCGCCACATTTCCACCCTGTCCAAATACCAACCACCCGTGGGGCTCCAAGCAACTGGGAGACCCCTCCCCCCAAGTGTCACACTCGGGCACCTATTCGGGTACACTGAGGGAGACTTAAGAATGCCCAATTCATCTAACAAGCACGTCTTTAGGGAGTCGTGGGAGGAAACCAGAGAACCTGGAGGAAACCCATGCAGATACTGGGAGAACGTGCAGACTCCGCACAGACAGTGACCCAAGCCGGGAATCGAATCCGTGTCCGTGGCGCTGTGAAGCAACAGTGCTAACCACTGTGCTACTGTGCCGTGTAGATGGTAACCTTGCCTCTCTAAAGGTATCCCAGGACCAAATCCACAGAACTACCTTACCTCTCTAGTGAGCTAGATGTTGTGGATAAACATTGGCACTGATGGTCTGGAGGGGAAAGGCGTCAAGGTCCTACAGTCATATTTTCAGGAGTGAGGGAAGAAGTTTAAAAAATAGGAAAGTTAGTCATTTCTAGATGCCTCCCAGTACCATGTGTAAGTGAGAGTAGATATAGAAAGATAGTGAAGGCCAATGTTTGGCTTGAAGCATGTTGCGCGATGGAGGGCTTCAAATTCCTGGTAGATTGGGACCAATTCAGGGCAGAAAGAACCTTTTCTAAGGGGATGGATTGCACTGCAACAGGACTGGGACTAATGTTCACATTCAGATGCTCACTAGTGTGGTTGGGGAAGATGTAAACTAAATTTACAGGGAGATGGGTACCAGCGTATAAGAATACAAAAGAGGAAACCGATGCATGAAGTTAGAATACTGGGGCAATGCAAAGAAAGGTATAGTTCCATGTTAGACTGGAGCAGACGAAGTGGAAGTAGCACGTTAAAAGGTGGGTTGAGAGTACAGGAAAAAGTAATAAAGTCTAAATTAGGATTACTGTGCAGGTATGTGAATGTGTGGATTGGTGAGCTACAGACGCAGATTGCCACTTGGAAACACTGTTGTGGCTGGGCATTAAACATTCCTGGACACAAGGGACTGCATTCTCCGATTTGGGGACTGCCGCAAAATGGCCACCGATACCCTGTTTTGCTGGTGGCGAGCAGGATGGCAGCGTAGAGCACCCGGCTCTCACTGCCGATATGACCTGGGGAATTGTCGGGTCTGTGGCCGCATATCCTTTACGCAAAGAGTAGTGAGGCCGTGGAATGCCCTACCTGCTACAGTAGTGAACTCGCCAACATTAAGGGCATTTAAAAGTTTATTGGATAAACATATGGATGATAATGGTATAGTGTAGGTTAGATGGCTTTTGTTTCGGTGCAACATCGTGGGCCGAAGGGCCTGTACTGCGCTGTATTGTTCTATGTTCTATGTTCTATATGCGCACGGCGGCAGCCTGCAGCGGCTGCGGCGTGCTTCATGGCGGAGGCCGCCTGCGAAATAGCTCCCCCCTTCGACCGGCTCACGCGCCCCTGACCACCCTTCCAGTCCTCCCGGCCCCAAATGATGTCCCCTGCTGCCTGCGGATCGGCTCTCCCCTGACTGTGACGGCGCTGGACTGAGTCCGCAGCCGTCACGCCGAGTTCCCGGTGGATGAGACCACGCATGTCCCGCACCGTCGGGAACTCGGCCGGCCGGGGGCGGAGCATCGCGGGGTGTGCTTCAGGCAATGGCAATGGCGCGGCGTACGCTTTGGAGGGGGCGGAGCATCGCGACAGCGGCGCCCCCCCCCCCCCCCCAATTCAATCGGAAAATGTGATTCTCCGGTCGTTTGCCGAACGCGATTTCGGCACAGGCGACCAGAGAATCCAGCCCAAGTTGTTTGGGAAAGAGATGAAAGGAAGGAAAGGGTGGCAGGGGGGAAAGAGTGCCAGATTGATTAACAAGATCATTGCAATGCGGGAGAGGGACAGTGTTCCAGACAGATCACGGATAGAATCTATTTGGTTAGAGCTAAGCAACAGAAAAGATGCAATTACGTTACTCGGTGCAGTCTATATGCCACAACCTAGTGGGAAAAATGTAGCAGAACAAATCTGCAAGGAAATTACAGAGGGGTACAAGAATTATAGTGTAGTTATAATGGGAGACTTTAATTATCCAAATATAGACTGGGATAGTAGTAGTGTAAAAGGCAGACAGGAGCAAGAATTCAAAGTTTGTGTTTAGGAAATCCGCCTGCAGCAGGACGTTTCCAGTCCAATGAGAAAGGAGTCATTGCTAGATTTGGTTCTTTCGGAATGAGGTGAGCCAAGTAGGTCAAGTGCCTGGAGGGGAACACTTAGAGCAGTATTTTTCAAACCTTTTACCAGAACCCACTTTTGCCAACAGGCCAACCTTTGCAACCCACGCTGGCCTACCTTCAGGACACACGCCACATTTGCTTACCTTTAATGTGAAAGGGAAGCCTGCTTGGTCTTCACAATCTCACCTGAATCAGGTTCAAAGGAGGAGAGGGCAATGCGCAGACCTCAGCCAGTTCCTTTGTGCCATCTTCATCTTTACGAAAACGGAAAATCCAACCTGTAGGTCGTCGTGAAGGGCAAGAGCAACAAAATATTTGTTTTGGATACTCCTGGGATACGCTACTTCAGAATGGGCTTTTGGCTTGTTTTTAATATGGTCGCACAGGTCAGCTACAGCAGCGTAATCTTTTAGTTTGGAGTCAGCTCTAAGTTAATAACTGACTCTGGGGTATTAAACTCAAAATACATTTTGCACCCACCACTTCTCTTACAGAATCTGAAACTTCTCATCTCATTTGCCAGTACATCCCTGCATGTAACACACATGGGCTTTGTTCCCGAGTGAAGTTTCTTCTTTGTACGCTGTTAACCTGAGGCCGAGGAGCTCTGTACAGAGCTAACAGCAGCACTGCTCTGTCCTGCCCTGGACTTTGCTGAGAAGCTGTTTCCAGCAGATTTATTTGTAAGATCCTGTCCAATAGGTACACTGCCTACTTGAGTCTCTGGCCGTCTCTTACTTTCAAGAAAACAATCTATCTTCATAGTCCTCTTGCCAGTAGCTGGAAAATAGAACCAGCTCTGCTCCATGATTTGGCGCCAAAAGCACGTACATGGAGGGTGCTTGATGTCAAGTGTACGTGCAGGGAACATAACCTGCTCTCTGCTGCCATTTCTGGATGGAAGACTCCATACAGCCTCATTTATTTTAATTTTTATGGCGGCAGTGGCTGTCATTCCCAATGTACAAGCCGGTAGTGGCTGTTGAGCGCATCTCCCGCAATTGGGACCAACGCGGGAACGGCGTGACCGATTGCTCCCCGACTCTCCCGAAACTGTCACGCGACACATTCGTGTGCTGCTACCCACATGTTGAACTACCCCTGATTTAGGGGCTAGTGATCATTATATCATAAGGCTGAGGTTGGTTATGGAAAAGGACAAGGAACAATGGAAAGTAAGAAAAATTAACTTCAGGGAAAGTCAACTTTATTGGAGTGAAATATATCTGATCCAGATCAATTGAAATCAAAGTTTGGCAGGCAAACTGGTGTGTGAACAATAGACTACCTTTCGAGGAGTTCCTCCAGGTATAGACAATTCCCACAGGGAATAGCAGGGTAAACCATTTCAGAGTTCTCTGGAAAACAAAAGAGATAGAGAATAAGATGAAGAATAAAAAAATTGTTTATGACAGATGTTAAGGAGAACAATACAGCCGAGAACCAACATGAATATAGAAGGTTCAATGGGAAAATGAAAAAGCATAAAAGGGAAGCAGAGGGGCAGGACAGGGCCAATTGAGGGATTTATGCAAGGAGGCATGGGGATAAATGAATATTTTGCATCTGTCTTTACCAAGGAAGGAGAAGCTGTGAAGGTCATGGTGAAATAGGAGATAATCTAGACACTTGTTAAAATTGATGAGGAGGAGATATTGTCATGGGAGTGTCCCTTTAGGAAAGGTTTTTGTCTTATCACATGGTTTCAATGATGTCATTGTGTGGGTGGAGCTGGGCTGTGGCTCTGTGAGTTGTTTTTGGTTTCGCTTTCATTTTGACTGCTGTGGACTACAGGCAGAGAAAATGTGTTTTGTCCTGTCTCTCTCTATTTCCATTTTAAAGAGTTGTTCGTAAAAAAAAACGATTGATTGTAGCTACCTCCTTTGGTAACTTAAAAGATATAGTTTGCTTTCCGGAAGGGTTTAAACCTGCTGGTGAGATGGAGTCAGAATCTCAGGGAGAATGCAGAGTGCTGGGCCATGCTTGTAATTGATAAACTCTTGCTGTGTGTTTTTGAGGGGGCAGAGCATCACAAAAATGCCGCCGCCCCCGATCCCAGCGTAAACGTGGATTCTCCGGCCGATTGCCGAATGCGATTCCGGCCTCGGCGTCAGAGAACCCCGCCCCAGTCTCAGAAACAGAGAATCCCCCCTGTTATTCTTCAGCACCGTCGCATTTGAAGATTGTGATCAATATATTTGTCATTTGCATGCTTTGGGTCACTAACATTCAGAGAGTATATTGAGCTTTAGCCTATACATTTACATTGAAATGTTTTCACTACCTCATTTGCCCTAAATTTTTTTAATTCGTGAATGTGATTAAAAACAATATGTAATTGTAATCACTTCATCTTTCCTGTCTAGTTTATCTTTGGAATGCATTTGTTCTTGTTTAGCAATCATGGAGCATACTGAAAGTGTAACGGATCAAGGTGACACATTGCAAATCTATTGTAGACTCTTTGAAATCCTATTTTTCAATTGCAACGTGGCGCACCAAAATTAATTGCAAAGAATGCTAATCTTATCTGACATCTTGAACCTGGTTTTAATAAACATATGGGGTGCGATCTGATGGCCTTGTCATGCCCGACGCGGGACGCGACGAGACCGGTAAAACTCATGAAAGGCCTCTCAAGATCTAACGAGGTCTCGCGAGCATCATGATCTGGGCCCTGTCCTCATTGAGCATATTATTCAATTTGCATATTCAATTGAGTAGAGGGTAGTGTCATTTGAATATGCCTTTGCTGGATTTACCCAAGGCGCGAGGCCTAACAGCCTTGCCTCGGAGACTCCGACTGGGTGCCATTTAGCACTGATTTTCACGAATGTGGACCGGCATACCGGCACTTATGGGTCCCCCAGGCGATCAGGGCCCCTGGGTGGTCGGGCTTTGGGCATGGCGGTGCCCTGGCACTCCTGATGCCACCCGGGCACCATGGCACTACCAAGCTGGCACCCTGGCCGTACCACCTGGGTACTGCCCTGACAATTATGGGCACTGCCAGGGTTCCAGGCTGGCGGTGCTTTGGTGGCATCTTGCCCATGATGGGAATTAGGCCTGGGATGCCCTGCCCTTATGAGGATGGGTCTGGGGGGGCTCAAGGACCTGCTAGGACTTACCTAATTGGTAAATTGGGGTGTCGGAATGTCCACAGGCAGGGGGGCTTCAGAGGTCCCTGAGCTTGTTCGTGCAGTAAATGAGTCTAAGCGCGGCCTCGGCAGGGCATTCCTCACCGAGGCCGACAAAGAAGCAGAGTTCCGTTGAATAGCCGGGTCATTCCCGGCACTGCAAGCACCAGAAAATACCTTGCTAAATGCACCCAAAATGGGACTCTATTTCTTTTCCATTAAATCACGGCCCATAGTATTTACAATAACTGTTAGAATTAATCGTTTTGTGTAGCAAACTAACAAATTTTAAGGCCCATTTGAATTAAACATGTTCATAACTGGAGAGTCTAAATCAAGCTTTTAGAGCAATCAATGTGCTTGATTTAAACTTACAAAATTACAGTGGAAAAGTGGATGCAGAGGGTGGCATTAGAAATCAGTTTGTGGATTTTAGGAATGGGATAGGTAGGCAGGGTAGTTTGAAATGACCTTCACATTAACAAAAACACTATTGTATGACTTTGTGTGGAGTTTAACACTTGGATATTTTCCAGCAGTGTTCATAAGCAGCAGGAAGTCATGGTGTACTTGCATGTAGGGAAGAAATAGCCCTTTTGCTCTCTTTGACATTGTAGGACCTAAGCAACAACAGCTGGGTGCTTACACCACTTCTATTCTTTACATGTGAAATAAATAATCATCAAATTGAATGAAAACCAGCTTGCTTGTAGTAGCAGTTGATTTATGTCCAGTAGCTAGTGTTTGATGTGTCTTTCATGTTGAACCATAACTGTATTCACTGAGAAAGTGATGAAATATGATTTTCAGCCTTATTAAAGCATGGCATTATTTTGGGCAAAGGCATTCTTTAAGCTTAAATAAAATGCAGTCAAAGTTCCCAGTATGGTCAAAGAATACGTGAGCAAGAGCTGATAATTAATTCTGTTAATTAGGACCTCCAGAAGCAAAGCTGCTGTGCTACTTTGGTTGGCGAACAGCAACGGCAGTTGGGGAAAATAAGACCTCCATTGGTATTGCTAAGGGGCAATTTATTGAAGAAATATTTTGTTTTTTTCATAAGAATATATGATCGCAGGCTTTTGTAGCTTCCCTCCCAATCTAAACAACAAACTGTTTGCCAATTTCCTTTTTCCTGAAGGCAGAATCCCTTTGTGAGATGAGGGGTTCATTTACAAATTTAAGGTCATTAACATTTTTTATTTTTAGAAGAATTTCACTAGCTAATACTCCAAATTCTAGCCTTCCTTTGCTAGTAGGAAATGGTTTTATCTTTCACGTTGTGGTCTTTCTGTTAATTCAAGTAATACTTGTATAAAATGATGATTCCTCCAGTGGCATGGTGATAACATAAATATCTCTGAGCTATACAATATAATAAAGCCTCACATTTGATCTCTCTTCTGTGCTGAGTGAGCTGATTTCTAATGGGATGATGATGAATGTTATTTACATCCTACCGCTGGCGGGCGGTCGTGAACCTCATTCCTGCCACCAGAGTGGAGTCTGAGCACCACGATTTTGCCCCGATCCCCCATTCTCCGTCCCACCGGGGAACGCAATCCGGGTGTCCCAGGACAGGGAATCCCACCCCATATCTTTACAAATGCAAGAGATCAGTGGGATGGGGAAGTTAAAAAATATACTCGTATGTGGCCTGGTTTTTCCTGACAAGAGTCCTTATCTCGCATTTCATTCACTAGCAAGTCTCTGAAATAACAGTATGTAGCTTTAGGCCAATTCTGAGATTAAATCAGTTAATAGATACACTGTTAGCTGCGTTCACTTTGATTTAGACAGTAAAGTTCAATGATTCTGTACTTTATACTCCTGTCCATTTCATGACTCAATTAAGAATTTTCCAGCTTTTTATGATTAGATTGTGGTTTGAGGGTTCAGTGCTCAGTGTTTTATTTTGCCCAGCAGCCTCTCTATCTTTAGATGGACTGTCTTTTTTTTTTGCAAGTTGAAATCCACACAACGCATTCTCTTAAATATAAAGAGAAAATACTGGAAATGCTGAGAATACGCAGAGCAGCTAACATCTGTGGAGAGCAAACAGAGCTAACTTTTCAACTCTGTAGTCCTTTGCCAGGCAGTCTGGCTGTTACCTACCGTATGGATTTTCACTTGATTCCAATTCTTCACATTTATGCATTTTTTTGTGATCCAGCATGTTAGCCTTCTAAAGCTGTACACTGTGGAGTGGCTGCAGTTGCCTTATTACCTGTGTGATGAGGACTGATTTTAGATGGCAGTGGGATACTGAGCAAAAGCAAGGGGCAGAAATCTCTGTCCACTCACGGCAATGGGATTCTCCAGTTCCGCTGCAGTGAATGGGAGATTTTGTGCTCTTGCTATCAGCGGGAGCGAGGGCGGACTCGCAATGGAGAATCCCGGCCAAGGTCCTTGCCTGCAAGGAGGAAGGAATAAATGTAAGATAAGCAAAGCTAGCCTTTCAGTTATGAAGTAGCATCAGTAGAATCCTAGGTCAGAATCTTCTGTTCTGCAGTCTAAGTGGCAGGAGCAGAAGTGGAGTGATTTCTGCTGGTGGATGGGACAGCTGGCCACGCATAATCTTGTGCTGTTCAGCTCATTACATTTGTATCTGTGAGGAGATCACTGAATCCCGTGGAAGGGGCAGGCAGGAGATTGCAGCACACGCCATTACCTGAAGGTCTGAGCACCGTTTTTAAAGGGCACCTGCACCGCCTGCACTATCCCTTTCATCTTTGCCTGGCCACTGCTCCACCCCTTGCACCTCAACCAACCTTTCTCCCTTCCTCGGTCATTCTCTACGTAACGTGCCACCACTCAGTATCAAGCATAGGTTGGCATTTACAGATGGTCCCCAAATAGGACAATGCAATGGCAACTCACCATCAATCATGAAAGAAGTCTACCTCGTCAGGTGCTCACCACTTGCTTGCAGTCGTAAAAGTGAGCGTCCTAATATTTCACAGGTGAGGAACTTAATTTGGAAGGGGTACTTAATTCTGATGAGGTGGCCTTTTAAGGAGCACGCAGATGCATGCAAAAGGGCTTCCTGACATTGTTTGTTGGAAAACTCAACCCACCTTTAAAGCGTCACAAACATATTTCCTAAAGTTTATCCTGTCTCTGGGAAAATTAATTTTGGCCTCATGTCAAATTATTTTCCCCTTCCTGCTGTTGGCTGGAATAGATTTGTCGCCATTATCTCAACAATGGAATGGTACCTTGCCTGTGGAAAGAGGTATTAAACAAAGAACATGAGGTAAAATTGTAAGTCTAGAAATTCTGCCGTGTAAGCAGAAATTGGGTAAAGCAGGGGAAAAATGGGGCAGATCCCATTTCTGCCACCTTTTTTTCCTCGTCCTACCAATAATGTTTGTTTTGGGAGCCAGACATTCATTCTGCCTAACCACCTAACCATTCCCTCTGCCTTATATAACTCTCATGACGGGGACATGGAACTGCCAGGATGGTAGATACCCATAAAAATCTAGATGCATGGTATTGAAAATAGCAAGTATGCATTTGAGAAGCAGGTGCCAGCCACGGGATATAGCTGATCCCCAAAGTACCAATTCCAATGTGAATCAATCTCTGAGGAAACAAATTATTTAAGTAGCATAGGAGTCGGCTATTCCAGTTCTTGAGTCTGTTCCACTGTTCAGTTGGATCATGGCCGATTGGCATCTTGACTCCGTCTACCCATCTTGGTTCCATAACTCCTAATAGCCTTGCTTAACAAAGTTTTATCAGTCTCAGTTTGAAAGTTCTGTCCTTAAAAGTTGAGAGAGGAAGTCCCAGATTTTCTTCACCTTTAATGTGAACAAGTGCTTCCTGCGGTCACTCTGAAATGACCCAGCTCTAATGTTCAAGGTTTTACACTCTTATCCTGCACTCCTCCACCAGGGGAACTAAATGCTCTTTTTCTGTGCCATCAAGTCTTTTAATCACCTAAGCACCTCAGTCACCCCATCTTCTCTCAAGTGAATGCAAGCTTAGTCTCCCCTGTCCTATTTTAACCTCTATCATGTTCTGATTGGTCTGCACTGCACCCTGTCCAGGACCAAATCTGTGAGATGTGCTGCCTAGAACTCAATACAGTAAGAAGTCTTACAACATCTGGTTAAAGTCCAACAAGTTTGTTTCAAATCACTAGCTTTCGGAGCACTGCTCCTTCCTCAGGTGAATGAAGAGGTAGGTTCCAGAAACATATATATAGACAAAGTCAAAGATGCAAGATGATTCTTTGAATGCGAGCATTTGCAGGTAATTAAGTCTTTACAGAGCCAGAGAGAGGGGTAACCCCAGGTTAAAGAGGTGTGAATTGTCTCAAGCCAGGACAGTTGGCAGGATTTTGCAAGTCCACGCCAGATGGTTGGGGGTGAATGAAATGCGACATGAATCCAAGGTTGGATTCATGTCGCATTACATTCACCCCCCACCATCATCCCGTGGGTCTCATTGGGGGTTTAACCAGCTTTTAGTCATCTTTGAACCCCTAAATCTCACTGCTTTTCCACAGTTCTTAGATACACACGTTTGAGAAAATATTCTAACATACCTTTGTTAGGTCCAAAATGGATTGTCTCGCAGTTCCCCACATTGAGATCTGCCACAGTTCCCACTCAGTTAATCTACCAATGTCTCTTCATAACTTTCTATTCCCATCTACACATTTTACATTGCCAGCTATCTTGATTTCATCCGTAAATCTGAAAATACACCTTTGTTTCTACATAATAGTATTTTATGTGTAAAATATAAAGCCAAAGTATAAACTGAGTGTAACCCACTGGGAAAATCCTCTCGTCACATCTAATACTAGCAGACCAATTAGTGAGCAACTTGAAAATTGTATTTCTAAGTTTTAGGATTCAGGCCACATCACCCCCTTGATAGAGTGGTTATAATACTGCATTCGCACTAGCTCTGGTAGAGCAGACTGCCCCAGTAGCATTATTAGCGGTGCATGTGGCTAATCCTAATATTAATTTAGGATAGGATCAGGCAGAAGACAAATAGCCAGGGAGGAGTCCTGTTCAACTCACTTCTGGCAGTGGAGCAGGACTGCTGGAACTTTTTGTTTTCTACTTGTTTTGAAGGTTGTTTTGTAAAAATGTATTTAACCTGATATAATAGTGATGAAAATTAAGATTCTGATAAAGCCGTCAACCTGAAATGTTAATTCTGTTTCTCTCTTCAAAGATGCTGCCAGACTTGTTGAATGTTTCCAGCATTTTCTGTTTTTCTATTAGATTCTAGCATCTGCAGTATTTTGCTTTTGTTTTGTAGCCGGGATTGAATCTTCATAGAGTTGGCCTTCCATCGTAAAAACATTCCTTTTGAACCAAAAATGTGATCATTCAATTGTATTTGAATATAAATCGCTTCAAGGAACTGTTGACGTTTGTTTCCTGAAATGCCGTTTTGCAGTACTTTGTATGAAATATTTTTGAAATATTAACAACTTAAAACCTTAAAAGAAATACTTTAGGATTGCACGTTATCCCTCCACGTCTCACACTTCAGTTGTTTTGAATCTGTTTTGCAATTTGAAAACTGTACCATGGAAGACAACTATTCCTTCACTGTCGCTGGGTCCAAACCCTGGAACTCCCTTCCTAACATCACTGTGGGTGTACCTTCACCACATGGACTGCAGCAGTTCAACAAAACGGCTCAACACCACCTTTGCAAGGGCAATTAGGAATGGGCAATGAATGCTGGCCTAGTCAGCAATGCCCACATCCCATGAACAAATTTAAAAATCCCTTATTTTAAAAGTGTCTACAAACTGTGAACATTTTACCTTTAAAAAGATGTGACTTCTTTACTGATTCTTGTATTCACCAGTATGAGGTACTACTTAGCTGTTTTCATTTTGACTTATATGTATTTTCTTTTGGCAGGTATAGCATATCTTAGTGGGATGTGCAGTGAAAAGAAGAAGTGTGTTCTTGCTGAGGACAATGGACTTAATCTTGCCTTTACAATTGCTCATGAAATGGGTCACAAGTAAGTAAGACTCAATAATTTCCATGGGGTTGATTTTAACTGCTCCTCTCGGGCAGGGGACCAGTGAGATGGCTGAGATTTTACGCCATGGCCAATTTTCCTTTCCATTAACTTGAATGGAAAATAAAATCAAGTGGGTGTAAAGTGAGCAGCCAGCCACTGACATCTGATACCTACTCAGCGCGTACAGTTAATATTGACCCTGAATGTAGAAAATTACGTTTGGCGTTTATACGGAATGTACTTTTTTAGACTGCTCTCGGACTTTTAATATAGTGAAGAGTGCTTTATGAATCCAGATGATGATGGATAATCAAGCTGAGATATATGACAAACAAAGGCTCAATAGCACCATCATGACATGGCAGATTTCTATAACATCAAATAAATTGTCAAATCAATTTCCAATGTGTGGATTGATAAATCTCTTTAGATTTCGAAAGTGGATTATGATTTTTTTTCTCATCTGTCTCAGCCATATCGTGGCTGGTAGCTCTCATTCCTGAGTCAAAAGGTTGTGGGTTGAAGTCCCACTCCAGAAATTTAGCAAAAAAATCAAGGCTGACACACCTGTGAAATACAGAGGGAATGCTGCACTGTCAGCAATACTATCTCCCCGAGCATTTGTTAAACTGAGGACTTTCTGCCTCTTTAGCTGGATGTAAAAGATCACATGGCACAATTTTGAAGACGAGCAGGGGAGTTACCCATGGTGTCCTGGTCAATATTTGTCCCTTAATCAACATCATGAAAACAGATTTTCCCATTGTTATCACAGTCCTGTTGGTGGGAGCTTGTTGTGTGCAAATTGGCTGCCATGTTTTCTACATTGCAACAGTGAAGGCACGGTTGAAAGGCTCTTTGAGCTATTCAGTGGTCATAAAAGTTGTGATATAAATGCAACTCATAGAAAATATAATGGCCCCATCTTGTGGATGGTACACACTGCTGCCACTGTGCGAGGGTGGTGGAGGGATTGAATGTTTAAGATGGTGGATGGAATGGTAATCAAGCAGTCTGCTTTGTTCTGGATGTTGTCGAGCATCTTAAATGTTGTTTGAGCTGCACTCATCTAGACCAAACGCACATCTGACCAATGCCTTAAAGATGGTGGATGGGCTTTGGGGGAGGTCATGAGGTGAATTATTCCCCACAGAATTCCTAGCCTCTGATCTGCTCTTGTAGTCAAGGGCGCGGTTTTACGGCCACGCTCTGCCTGAAAGGTAGCCTGCCGCAGGGCAGCATGGCTGATAGAAGCCGGGAGACCCTGGGTGGGATTTTCCGCTGGTGGCATGCTCCTTTTGCCGGCAGCCTGGGGGTTTCCCGATGGTGTGGGGCTGCCCCACAGTGGCAAACCCCCATTGACCGGCCGGTGTAATGGAGCATCCTGCCGGCGAGGTTGGGCAGAAAAGTGGCGGGGCAGAGCATCCCGCCTTCTGTTCCCAGGATCTACCCGGCTCGCAACGCTTCACAAGATCTAATGCGATCTCACAAGACATTACGATGTAAATCCCGCCCATTGTCGGCAGGATCACTTTTTAGCAAATTTGCATATTAAAGCAAGACAGCTCGTCTCACTTTAATGTGCAGGTCCCTGAGTTACCCAAGGTGCATGGGATCCATCTCCTTCACCTCAGAGACCTCAGAACGGGGACCAGATGGAATGGCACTCGTGGGGTCTCCCCTAGGATCGGAGGCCCCCAGCTACATGCCTGGGATTTGTTGGGCGGGGGGGACACTCCCATAGTGCCTTGGGGCTTGGGGGAGGGGCGGAGGGGATCGCTTTGGGGGCTCCAAAGATCGGGGCTCCAAATAAAAATAGCATCCCCATCTCTCATGGAGCTTCTCAGTGCACAAAACAGGGCTATGTGCGGCCTCAGCCGCACGTTCCCCGCTGAGGCTTTCTATCGAACACGAGTGTTGTTTTAGAGTGTTGTGTTGCTAGGTTTCTAAGAGCGCTGGGAAACACACGGCTAAAGGCGCTCGCTTGGGACTTTGTTCCCATTTAGTTAAATCACTCCGTTGGTCTAGTTCAGTTGCCATTCAATGATAATCCTCAGAATGTTGGTACTGGCGGATTAAATAATGGTAATGCCATTGAATGTTTAGGGGAGGTGGTTATGTCCTCTTTTGTTGGAGAAGGTCATTGTGTGGCAATGTATGGCATGAATATTACTTGCCAATTTCAGCCCGAGCCTTAATGTTGCAGAATTCGGAGACAGATTGCTTCAATATCTGAGGATTCACAACTATTGTTGAACATTGTGCAAACACTGGCAAACATCCCCACTTCTGACCTTAAGATCAAGGGAATGCCATTGACAAGCAGCTGAAGCTGGTAGTGCCTAGGACACTACCCTGATGAACTCCTACAGTGATGTCCTGGGACTGAGTTGATTGACCTCCAACAATCACAATCATCTTCCTTTGTGCTAGGTATATGCTATTGGAGAGTTTTCTCCCTGGTTTCCCATTTATTCCAGTTTAGTTAGGGATCCTTGAAGCCACATTCGGTCAAATGTTACCTTGATATCAAGGGCAATCGTTCTCACCTCACCTCTTGGGCGCAATCCAATAGTCACGCTGCGCCCGAAAAGCAGCTTGCCGTGGTGCAGCTTGGCCGTTGAAAGCCGGGAGACCCTGCGCCGGGATCTTCCCGCTCATAACTCCTTGCGAGACTCAATGCAATCTTGCGAGACGTTACGATGTTTTCACTTTTTAGCAAATCTGCGTATTAGGGTGAAGCAATAAGCCTCATTCATCCGAAGTACCTGAGGCTTTGGGATTCAACCCCTTCGCCTCAGAGACCTCGGCCAAGCACCATTCAGTGTTGGCCCCACAAACAGGGACCAGACGGAAAGGTATTCATGGGTATCTCCCAGGGGATCAGAGGACCCCAGCTACATACCCATTATGCAGGGTGGTGCCGTGGCACAGCTCGTGTCACCCTGGCAGTGCCACCTGGGTGTTAGCCTGGCACTGCCAAGCTGGTACTGTCAGGTTGCCAGTTTGGTACTGCCAAGGTGCCAAGCTGGCATTTTTTTGTGCGCGCCGATCGGGCCGGGGTTACTCAGCGTGGGTGTTGGCCGGGGCCGGAGACCCTCCCATATTGCGTTTGCTCTGGGGGGGAGGTCAGGGATTGTTTCATAGGCCTCTGAAATCGGGACACCATTTAGAAATGGCATCCTGATCTCTCGCTACAATGGGGAATTCCAGCAAGCAGAGTTCCCCACTGTACAAAACTGGGCTATGTGCGGCCTCAGCTGCGCATTCCTTGTTCAGGCCCCTTATTCAATGCGAATCACGTTGAATATCCATGTGTTTCTAGGCACTGCGTGTGCCAGGAGACACGCGGCTAAACACGCTCGCTAGCAGACTTTATTCCCTTTTGGGAGAATTGTGCTCCTTGTGTTCAGCTCTTTTGTCCATGTTTAGACAAGTTTGTAATGAGGTCAGGTTTGTAATGAATGGCTCTGATTGAGCATCAGTGAGCAGGTTATTGCTGTCTAAGTGTCGCTTGATGGTGTTGTCGTCGGCACCTACCATCATTTTGCTGATGATCAATAATACACTGATGGTGCAGTAAGTAGCTGGTTTCTCCTTCTCTTTGGCTACACAACATTCTGGGCAATTTCCACATTGCTGGGTAGATGTCAGTGTTGTAGCTGTACTGGAACAGCTTGGCTAGGGTGTGGCTAATTCTGGAGTATAAGTCTTCAGTACAATTGCTGAAATGTTGCCCATAGCCTTTGCAGTATCCAGTGCCTTCAGCCATTTCTTGACATCGTGTGGAATGAATCACACTGGCTGAAGACTGGCTTCTGTGACGCTGGGGGCCTCAGGAGAAGTCTGAGATAGATCGTCCACCTGGCACTTCTGGCTGAAGGTTGTGAATGTTTCAGCCTTCTCTTTTGTACTGATGTGCTGGGCACCTCTATCATTGAGATTGGTTATATTTGTGGAGTCTCCTCCTTCAGTTAGCTGTTTAATTGTCCACTGACTTTCATGACTGGATATGGTAAAGCTGTAAAGCTTAGATCTGATTGGTTCATTGTGGGTGGCTTGGGTCTGCCTATAGCATGTGCTACTGGTGCACAGAAGTGAGCTCAATGCTCCAATTGGGACCTAACCAGTATTTTATAAAAGCTTAGAATAACTTTCTTGTTTTTGGACTAAGTCTCTGAAGGAGAGTGTGGTGATGTGCATCACTGTAAATACATGTAAGCTAGCCAGACACTAGAGGGAGCACCAGAAACATCACACACACATACTCAACCAATAGATAAGTTAGATAGGAGGCGACCAATGGACATTCACGATACACACGGAGGTGACACGACCACAGGGGGGCATTACAACAACCCATATATAAAGGACACCACACACATGATCTGCCCTTTGGCCAGTGGATACAGTCAGTGAGGAGAGGCACAGGGTTGATTCAATATTACACCCACCACGTGGAAGACAGCAGCTGGTTAGTCAGTTTAGGTAGCTATAATAGGATTAGCAGTAGTGTCGAACTCAGATTCTAAAAGTGTACATAGTGTAAATAAATGTGTTGAAGTTATCTACACGTCTGGACCTTCCTTTGACAAATGCAACACAAGGAAGCCGCTTATGTTACAAAGGAAACATAACAAAACATGATACCAGGAGTGAACTGTTTAAATCCAGATAGCCATACCTCAGCGTACAGTGACAACCAGCAATACTCAGGCAAGATGTTCGAGCTCCCGGTTCCGCAGCAGCTCCAGTGCCACGGCGATCTCCGCGAAAACTGGCAGATATTCCGGCAAACGTTTGAACTCTTCCTGGTGTTAGCCGAACTTAAAGACCTGGCCGATGATGAAAAAACAGAGCTTCTCCTCACCAGCGGCGATGCAAGTGCAGAAGAAATCTTTTTAAAATTCAAGTTCTCCAAAGGGCAAAAAAGGTGCGACTTCCAGGCAGTCCTGGACAAATTCGGCAAATACTGTGAGGAAAACACACTCCAATCGGCAAGAAAAGGTAAGAGAAGCGCCAGTACTCACCTCGAAGCCGAAATCCCGGACCAGAGAACGATTTGGGTCGGAGTCGGCGGCCATCTTGCTAACCACTAGCGCAGTTGCGCGAGAAGTGCGCAGAACCGGAAGGTTCGTTTGCGTATGCGCGAGACGCCGTGCATGCGCAATCAAGAAAACGGCCATCAATAAAGGAACAGCGATCTGTGCATGCGCAATCGCTTCCGACGTGGTACGTCACGCGTGTCATGACGCCAGAGGCCCCAGACCGCACCATGTTAAAGGGTAAACGTCCCAAATCAAAGAAAAAATATTTTAAAGCTGTAAAACAACCTTCCTTCACCTGGAATGACAGCACAATGCCTCAAATTGAACCAGGAAATGAATTTAACCTCCGAAGAACCCTGCAACAAGCAGTTACCTACGCACAAACCGATAATTCCGACCTTGAATACTTCGGTACCGACCTTTACATTTTCTCTGGACCTCGCGAGCCCAATGACAGCTCCATGGTCCTAGACGACTACGACTCGGATGAACCTTTCACCTTGAGTGGCTACCCCAGTACCAAATCCGAACCGCAACTGGACGTGTTGCACATTGGCGACCCCCGCATTGAATCCGACGCAGATGCGGATTCATTCTTCGGATTTGAGGATCTTCGACCCAGCAGATATGATGTCCCCACTCCTCAGTGCAGGATGATTTTGCAGCCTGAAATTAAGAGACAGAGAGCGGTACAAGCCCACAGAGAGCGGCCTGCTGCCACACAGAGCGTGGTCCACGCCCCGCTCAGGGTTTCCGACTCTACGAAAGAAGACATGCAAGACTCCACACCGCAGTCCTTGCATGCACAAGAAGTGACTCCAGTATCACAAGGCTCCACAGCAAGCTCGTGGACAGACTCCACAATGGCAGAAACGCATGACTCCGATGCGTAGTCCTTGCAGGAACAAGACCATGAGGGTCTAGCAACCTCCTCTGACCTGTGGTGTTGGGTGCTCTGAGGTACAGACGAACCAACACGGTTGCGATTGGTACAACGCAGTTTTATTCCAACTTGTTATTTACACATCTGACTTGGTACTCAGCACGTGGTGACTGTGTGAGTGTCTTGTTCATGAGGTCCTGGCCTTGTCCTGTCTCCAGATGGACTGGCCAGCAGGTGTCGTGTTTCTTGCCTTATACTGTGTCTGCTCTTGTCTGTGATTGGCTGTCGTGTTATGTGTGTTAATTGGTCTGTTGGTCTGTCTATCATGATGTGTGTGTTGTGATGTGTGTTTGAATATCATGACATCCCCCTTTTTTACAAGATTATGTGCCTACGTGGTTATAAATATAAATGTGTCCTGAGTGCAGCGAAAGGTGTGTGTGCGTGATATTTACAGCATGTACATGTGGCGTAACTATATATAAGGGGCGATGTCAGGTGTGACATGCTAACGAGGTTGTACCATAACAAAAGAAGAAGAATGTTGAAATTTGGACCGATCAAACGAGGCCTGGAACGATAAAACAGTGACATGTTACAATACAGTAGTTGCTAAACTGTGAGGTGTGAACAGTCTCATAAGTCCAGTCTAGTAGGTGGGCAACGAATTCGGGTTGACCGTCAGGGTGGCACTCCATTCATCGGCCGGATTGACGATGTTGACCCGGTTCGCATCAATGACCGCAACCCGGAAGGCGCCTTGGTCATCTGTGTCGTCGGTTTGGATGTCGTGATGTGGAGGCTGGATGGTCCGCATGTGTCTGGGAGGTTGTCGGAGATGTGGAAGATCCACAGGTTGAGCCGCTCGACAGTAGGCAGCGTAGTGGCCCATCTTGCCACAGCGTAGGCATTGTCGGGTTTTTGCAGGACATTGCCCTTTTAAATGTGCAGCTCCACAGTTGGCGCACGTCATGACGTCATGGCGTTCGTTACGCCACTGTGCATGCGCAGTTCGGTCTTGCGTCGGGTGAGCCTGCGCAGCACGTCCCTCAGTGTTGCCGTAGGTTTTGGCGCGCACAAACGCGGGAGGCCTCAAAAAGCGCGCGAAACGGCCGCCCTCGTCCGGGCCGCGGGCCGGGAGAAACTCGATTGCCTGGATGCGTTCGGCCTCGTGGGTGGCCTGGCTTGCCGATTCGATCGCTTGGGACCCCCTCCGTGCCGATTCGGTCGCCTGAAATTGGGCATAGCGGCTGGTCGCATTTTCATGCAGTACACAGGCTTCAACTGCAGATGCTAAGGTCAGGCCTTTAATTTTTAGAAGCTGCTGGCGTAGGCCACTGGAGGCAACGCCAAAAACGATCTGGTCCCGGATCATGGACTCTGAGGTGGTGCCGTAACCGCAGGACTGCGCGAGTATGCGGAGGTGCGTCAGGAAGGGCTGAAAGAGCTCATCCTTACCTTGTAGGCGCTGCTGAAAGATATTCCTCTCAAAGCTTTCATTGACCTCAACGTTGAATTGCTGGTCGAGCTTGAGGAGGACCGTGTCATATTTAGATTTGTTCTCGCCTTCCGCGAACACCAAGGAGTTGCATACATCGATGGCGTGCTGACCTGCGGGGGTGAGGAGCATGGCAATCTTTGTTTCGTCCGAGGCGCCCTGTTTTTCGTTGGCTCGCATGAACAGTTCGAATCGCTGCTTGAAGAGCTTCCAATTGGTGCCCAGGTTCCCAGCGACTTGCAACGGCTGCGGTTTGTTGTGGGTGTCCATGGCTCAGGATGGCAGATTTGCCGGTAAGTATCGATTCACTCACTGGTACCATGCGGTGTTGGGTGCCCTGAGGTACAGACGAACCAACACGGTTGCGATTGGTACAACGCAGTTTTATTCCAACTTGTTATTTACACATCTGACTTGGTACTCAGCATGTGGTGAAAGTGTGAGTGTCTTGTTAATGAGGTCCTGGCCTTGTCCTGTCTCCAGATGGACTGGCCAGCAGGTGTTGTGTTTCTTGTCTTATGCTGTGTCTGCTCTTGTCTGTGATTGGCTGTCGTGTTATGTGTGTTAATTGGTCTGTTGGTCTGTCTATCATGATGTGTGTGTTGTGATGTGTGTTTGAATATCATGACATGACCATCTAGCGGCAGACGATGCAAGTCTGCCATGCTCACGTAAACAGCAAGAAGACTATAACAGTCTACCACGCTTCACTGCACAGCAGGATGACCATGATGGTCTATCATGCTACAATGAAGGACAAAGCGATGATGACTGTTCAAGCCCAAATGAAGGACAATGACAGTCCACCCACGTTGTTTGCACCACCAGATGAAAACTCTGACAATTTACCCAACCCTAGTGAACAGCAAACAGCTACTGAGGATCTATCCACGGTATGTGAAACGAGTGACGACAACATTCCACTTCCCATGCAAGAAATACAAAGTGACAGACCTCAGCTAGTGCGTACAGAGGCACTCGACAATCACTGTGAGACCACTGGTGATGCCGGTGACACCACACTACTTCCACCCTCAATTGCTCGAACCTCTCCACTAGTCAATGCATTCCTGCATGTTCCGACTCCAGACGTGCAGCTTCAAGAAATCTCAGCTGACTCCAGTGAACCTGCTAAGACTCCGGATGGGGAGCATCAACAAAGAACAGACCAGACTCCAGATGGGGAGCAACCAAACGCCGACTCTGATTCACGTAAGCCAGACTTTACTCCAGACGGGCAGTGCGCAACCTCAGTGATGGCATGCTCAGGGTGACAGCAGATGCCACAACGACAGCAGATGGATCACGTAACAATCACACTGGGTCAGCAATAACAAGCAGCGGCCACAGTCCAAGAGGAATACACCAATTTTCACCACAGCTATGTCCACACATTTGTTCCACACCGACAGTGCGGCCAATGACAGCTCATGCTGGACAAACCCAGTATTCAAGCCTGCAGCAGCCAGCAGTCTATGCAGCATATTCTCAAACAGGCCAGTACTACGGATTGCCCACTAATGGAATCAAGACCGAAGGAGGACTCCCGCCAGCGCAATCTGCACTACAGACTGGATGCCTTAGTTACAGCCCAGGATTTGCTGCACCACAGCCTGGCCAGACAGCATATTCCTATCAGATGCAAGGTTCTAGTTTCACACCATCACCAGACATTGATGCAAGCAGCAATTCTGTCTCCAAATCGACATGCTTCAACGCTTCTCAGCAGAATCACCCTTCCATTGATTGATGGTTTATGGACTCACATGAATGATTTGGACTTATTGTTTAATCACCGTTCCCATGACTTGTATATACCTTACCTTGTCTACCTGTTCTTTGTTCAGTTTTTCTTAAAGTGCACAGAAAACATGAACATATAAAAAAGGGAGGATGTGGTGATGTGCATCACTGTAAATACATGTAAGCTAGCCAGACACTAGAGGGAGCACCAGAAACATCACACACACACACACTCAACCAATAGATAAGTTAGATAGGAGGCGACCAATGGACATTCACGATACACAAGGAGGTGACACGACCACAGGGGGGCATTACACCAACCCATATATAAAGGACACCACATACATGATCTGCCCTTTGGCCAGTGGATACAGTCAGTGAGGAGAGGCACAGGGTTGATTCATTATCACACCCACCACGTGGAAGACAGCAGCTGGTTAGTCAGTTTAGGTAGCTATAATTGGATTCGCAGTAGTGTCGAACTCAGATTATAAAAGTGTACATAGTGTAAATAAATGTGTTGAAGTTATCTACACGTCTGGACCTTCCTTTGACAAATGCAACACAAGGAAACCGCTTATGTTACAAAGGAAACATAACAAAACAGAGAGGATCCTTTATTTTTATAACTGCTTTTCCAGCTCGTCCTTTTACCTTAAAAGATTGTGTGCACCCCAGTCTTTCATCTGGTTTTTTTCTTTGTTGTGCATCACTTGTTTACTGCACTGAGTGGTACAGTCCACCTGTTGCGCGAGCATGTAGCAACTTAAAGGAAACATTGTACCTATGCCTTTTCCTGTATCTCTCTTTAAAATTCTGTAATTTAGGTCGGATTGCTTCTCCTGATTCTGTGAACCAGACTTCTGTTTATTAGGTGTCATCTACTACGTATCAGCCCATTTAACCACTCTGACCATGTCCTGCTGAAACTTTTACTAATCCTCCTGATTGTTTCACATTTTGTGTTACCCGTAATCTTTAAAATTATGTCCTATATATTCAAGACCCGATCATTAATGTATGTTAAAAGTGTGTCATTCTAGGAGCACCAACGTATACTTTGCTCCAGCTTGAAGAATACCCATTCTCCACTGCACTCTGCATTCTGAACTTTAGCCACTTTCATATCTGGAGAAATGTTTACCATTTCCCTAGATAATAGAGGTCGATAGATTCAAATGATGGGCTGGTGCCAAGGCAGAGGCTTAATTGTTTATGCTACTGGGTCACCTTGTTCTCAAGTTGTTGATTGAATCTATGGTCCTGACTGTTTTGAATTAAACATTAGAAAGGACAGATGTTTTCAGAAAAGTAGCTGATACAGTAAGTCCTCTTTTTAAATCGTCCCATTTTAAGTTGTTTTACTTTAACGTTGGCCAGCTAATGGGGCCCGCATTCTTGTTCAGCGTGAAGAGTTTTGTTTCAAAGTTGTTTCGTTCCGGGCCTGCTGTTGGAGTGCGTGACCCGAGCAGTGCCATTGGAGTGGTCTCTGCCACTCACTAACCTTTCCTCTCACTACTGACATTCCAGTTAATGGTAATTGCTGCTTCCTGCCCCATCCTCTCACCTCCGACCTTGTGGCTTGAGGCTTCTGTACTTCCCGTCCTATCATCTCGCTGTCGACCCTCTGATTTACGTCCTATGCTGCTTGCTGCTGAACCTCCAGTTTGCAGCTTACCTCCTGCGAGTTGAAGCTGCTCTTCCTGCCTCTCGCTACTCATCTCCATGCCACCACATCCAGGCAGTGACCTAGCATTTGCAGAAGGGCTTTGCATGCAGAACTTTTTCCTAACTTCATACCGAAAGGCCTGGAACAAATTTTTAGACAAGACTAAACTTCTTTACACAGGGACGAAAAGAGAATAATGTGTTAAATTATGAAGTACCACAACAGATTTTTCTTCAAACTAAGAAAAAGAACAAAGGTCCCAGATTTCCTGAGCAGGGATAATGATGGTCGGTTTACTGCAGCACTCATAAATTCCCTGACTCAACATTGCTGAGAATTTCTTCCATGACCTTCCTATCCCGACTTCCATAGCAAAGCACAGGGAAGCAACAATGGGAAATCCTTTGGGAAATCTATCAGAGTAGAATTGGAGGGAAAACAGGACATGCCCTCTTTTTATGACATCGCAAAAAGCTATGTTAATGTTAACGGATGGATGAATGAGTTGCTGAGTGGAGTGTGTAGATAGTTGGGTGAAACGGGGAGGTGGGTGAGTTGGAGTGTCCCAGGCAGCAAGGGAATTAGAAGTTGAAACTTCCTGGGTAATTCCCATATAGGTCCACGCATCAGGGCTTCTACGAGGTCCCAACGTGCATCTTCAACCATTCATCTGTTCTCCCATGATCTGGAAAACAGAGTATTTGAACCATAATATTCACACATTGGACATGATGTAAAGTATCAAATGCAATGGGGAATAAAGAACTTAATTGGATAAAGTAAACTAACTAGTAGCTATGGAACTAAAGTAATGGTGATACAATAAAGGAGGCGATATATTGGGTGTGCAATTGACATTCTGTAGTAGTGAGATGTGCCTATAGTGAGTCAGCTGCCTATTTTACAACATCTCAATTTTCTCTTCCATTGAAGTAAATGCAAAGAAGTTTAGTGTTAAAAAGGTTAGAACAGGACTTGCTATGAACACAATTTGCACTATTGGTGCAAACGAATTGCACCTCTAATGTTTGCAGAAAGTGAAGCATGATAAGGAAAGCCAACTGAAGTGAGCAAAATAAGTTCAAGGTGCAGAGAGCATGGTCTGGTGACAGTGGATTCAGTAAATGTTAATGTAATGTATATACTGGGATTGGTGACTGTGAGCCCGCTCATTGGGATGGGCAGAAATTTCCCAACAGCAGGATTGGTAGTGGTTTGGTCAACTAAAAGCTCAATTGAGGACCATTTTCCTAGATTGCTAGCATTTTGCCAGCCAGCAGCAGAACCCTCTTCTCCCCACCCTCCTCCCCACACCTCCAGCCACATGGCGGAGGCTGCTTGATTCAAGGAGGTGTCATCCCTGTAGCTTCCCGGGGCATGGGGAAGGGAGCCACTGAGCTGCAGATTCCATAATCCAAGGTGCTTACCCTTGGCGACAAAGGCTGCCCCTGCGACACTAACCCTTTGCTGGAGTGGTTACCCCTCAATCCCCACTGCCTGTCTGCCTGGCCCTAGCAAAGAAAGAAAAGATTCTGATTCACCTGTGTGGGCATGTCAAAAAGGAGACCGTCTCTCATACTCCTTGCAGCCTCAGCCGTGGTCACATCTCTTGGTGGTGCTGTCAAGGCTCCAGATGCCAGGCCTCAGATTGGGTTGGCAGCGTGGAGAGTCAACCCACAATCCTAAATGGATGGCAAGCTTACCTGCAACCAATTATGAGGCCCTCTATGGAGATATTGTTGCTGCTTTTATCTACTTTTCTATTTTCCTGGGCTGAGGCTTATTAGATGTGCATGGCGGGCTCCACACTACAGGGAGCCTGGACTCTGCAACATAGCAGCAAAGATGTTACCACCAACTAATCATCTACCAAAGCGAGGTCTGTTACTTCTCTCTCCAGCTGTTGGAGTGCAAGTGCAGAATACAGATCACCTCGCAAGCTGCTCAGTGCAACTACTCTTTCTCTGAACACATCATTTTGGAAGTTCCATATTTGCAAACCCTTTGCTGAGGATTGGGGGAGCAGTGATCAAAAGTAATTAATAGGAATGTCGTAAAGGGTTGATAATCAAAAATCGTGAAATATTTGTCTGGAAAATCTGCAGGTCCTTTGAAGGCTCACTTGCCTTCAATTCCCCCAATACCTCTTGCTACCCACGTTTCCAATGGCACATTGGGGACTAAGTCAGAGGTCATAAAATGGCAGAGTATCTTCTCCACCCCTTCGGCTTCTGTAACGGAAGCTCCCAACAACTCTGGAAGGGTGCTCTTTGTATCACGCAAAAACCTATCCCACACAAAGTTGAATCACTTCCTAAACTGATCGCTACTATCCTATTTTTTGATTCAGGAAAAGTTATAAATTTGTAGCATATGTATTTTTTTGAGTTTCTTTCACTGATATCAGCAAAACAAGAAGGATGAACATAGTATTAATCAGTGTTCCATGTGGAGAATTTTACACTCTGCTATAATAAAGCATTCAGAAGAATCTTCTTTACTTTGGAGATTTGGAATTTGCTGCCATACAGAGTGGTTAAAGCAAAACGCATAGTTGCATTTAAGGGGGAGCCAAATAAACAACGTAGGAATGATAGAAATAGAAATATAATCTGACAGGGTTAGATCAAATGGGGTGGCAAGAAGCTTTGCTGGAGCAAAAGCACTGGCTTCGACCAGTTGCTTCTAATGGACTTCTCCTGTGCTGTAAATTCTGTGCAATACATGAAAGACTAACAAGGGCAATGTGTCGGGAAAATTGTGTTTCTTGCCTGAACATGGATCATCATTGAGCCGCTGTAAGATAATTTTGTTCTTTTAGTTGAAGGATGTTTCTGTTTAAGAAGGGTAGCAAGGATAATCCCGGGAACTACAGGCCGGTGAGCCTTACTTCAGTGGTAGGGAAATTACTGGAGAGAATTCTTCGAGACAGGATCTACTCCCATTTGGAAGCAAATGGACGTATTAGTGAGAGGCAGCACGGTTTTGTGAAGGGGAGGTCGTGTCTCACTAACTTGATAAGAGTTTTTCGAGGAGGTCACTAAGATGATTGATGCAGGTAGGGCAGTAGATGTTGTCTATATGGACTTCAGTAAGGCCTTTGACAAGGTCCCTCATGGTAGACTAGTACAAAAGGTGAAGTCGCACAGGATCAGGGGTGAACTGGCAAGGTGGTTACAGAACTGGCTAGGCCATAGAAGGCAGAGGGTAGCAATGGAGGGATGCTTTTCTAATTGGAGGGCTGTGACCAGTGGTGTTCCACAGGGATCAGTGCTGGGACCTTTGCTGTTTGTAGTATATATAAATGATTTGGAGGAAAATGTAACTGGTCTGATTAGTAAGTTTGCAGACGACACAAAGGTTGGTGGAATTGCGGATAGCGATGAGGACTGTCTGAGGATACAGCAGGATTTAGATTGTCTGGAGACTTGGGCGGAGAGATGGCAGATGGAGTTTAATCCGGACAAATGTGAGGTAATGCATTTTGGAAGGGCTAATGCAGGTAGGGAATATACAGTGAATGGTAGAACCCTCAAGAGTATTGAAAGTCAAAGAGATCTAGGAGTACAGGTCCACAGGTCATTGAAAGGGGCAACACAGGTGGAGAAGGTAGTCAAGAAGGCATACGGCATGCTTGCCTTCATTGGCCGGGGCATTGAGTATAAGAATTGGCAAGTCATGTTGCAGCTGTATAGAACCTTAGTTAGGCCACACTTGGAGTATAGTGTTCAATTCTGGTCGCCACACTACCAGAAGGATGTGGAGGCTTTAGAGAGGGTGCAGAAGACATTTACCAGAATGTTGCCTGGTATGGAGGGCATAAGCTATGAGGAGCGATTGAATAAACTCGGTTTGTTCTCACTGGAACGAAGGAGGTTGAGGGGCGACCTGATAGAGGTCTACAAAATTATGAGGGGCATAGACAGAGTGGATAGTCAGAGGCTTTTCCCCAGGGTAGAGGGGTCAATTACTCGGGGGCATAGGTTTAAGGTGAGAGGGGCAAGGTTTAGAGTAGATGTACGAGGCAAGTTTTTTACGCAGAGGGTAGTGGGTGCCTGGAACTCACTACCGGAGGAGGTAGTGGAAGCAGGGACGATAGGGACATTTAAGGGGCATCTTGACAAATATATGAATAGGATGGGAATAGAAGGATACGGACCCAGGAAATGTAGAAGATTGTAGTTTAGTCGGGCAGTATGGTCGGCACGGGCTTGGAGGGCCGAAGGGCCTGTTCCTGTGCTGTACATTTCTTTGTTCTTTGTTCTTTGTTTGCGTGAGACCATGATAAATACAAATATATTTGTGTGGAGGATAGGGAAAGGAATTGATTAGTATAACTATCTGTTATAAAATGATTGTAGTCGGGAAAATATTTATGTATAGGATCCACACAAAAATCCATCGTTGTGGTTTCCTAATCTTATGGTTTTGTATAATCAAATTCAATTTTAGGCTGTGTCTATACTGATAACGATTCTGGCTTATTATTTCATTATGATCTGTGTTAGCGTAATTGCACCCAACAAATTTATACATTTTGTGAAGGCATTGATGCAAACCATAGAAGAAATCCATAGAACAAAGAACAAAGAAAAGTACAGCACAGGAACAGGCCCTATGGCCCTCCAAGCCTGTGCCGACCATACTGCCCGTCTTAACTAAAATCTTCTACACTTCCTGGGTCCGTATCCCTCTATTCCCATCCTATTCATGTATTTGTCAAGGTGCCCCTTAAATGTCACTATTGTCCCTGCTTCCACCACCTCCTCCGGCAGCGAGTTCCAGGCACCCACTACCCTCTGTGTAAAAAAACTTGCCTCGTACATCTACTCTAAACCTTGCCCCTCGCACCTTAAACCTATGCCCCCTAGTAATTGACCCCTCTACCGCGGGGAAAAGCCTCTGACTATCCACTCTATACATACCCCTGATAATTTTGTAGACCTCTATCAGGTCGCCCCTCAACCTCCGTCGTTCCAGTGAGAACCGAGTTTATTCAACCGCTCCTCATAGCTAATGCCTTCCATACCAGGCAACATCCTGGTAAATCTCTTCTGCACACTCTCTAGAGCCTCCACATCCTTCTGGTAGTGTGGCGACCAGAATTGAACACTATACTCCAAGTGTGGCCTAACTATACAGCTGCAACATGACTTCCCAATTCTTATACTCACTGCCCCGGTCAATGAAGGCAAGCATGCCGTATGCCTTCTTGACCACATTCTCCACCTGTGTTGCCCCTTTCAGTGACATATGGACCTGTACACCTAGATCTCTCTGACTTTCAATACTCTTGAGGGTTCTACCATTCACTTATATTCCCTACATGCATTCGACCTTCCAAAATGCATTACCTCACATTTGTCCGGATTAAACTCCATCTGCCATCTATACGCCCAAGTCTCCAAATGATCTAAATCCTGCTGTATCCTCTGACAGTCCTCATCGCTATCCGCAATTCCACCAACCTTTGTGTCGTCTGCAAACTTGCTAATCAGACCAGTTACATTTTCCTCCAAATCATTTATATATACTACGAACAGCAAAGGTCCCAGCACTAATCCCTGCGGAACACCACTAGTCACAGCCCTCCAATCAGAAAAGCACTCTTCCATTGCTACTCTCTGCCTTCTATGACCTAGTCAGTTCTGTATCCATCTTGCCAGCTCACCCCTGATCCGGTGTGAATTCACCTTTTGTACCAGTCTACCATGAGGGACCTTGTCAAAGGTCTTACTGAAGTCCATATAGACAACATCCACTGCCCGATCTGCATCAATCATCTTTGTGACCTCTTCGAAAAACTCTATCAAGTTAGTGAGACACGACCTCCCCTTCACAAAACCATGCTGCGCCTCACTAATATGTCCATTTGCTTCCAAATGGGAGTAGATCCTGTCTCGAAGAATTCTCTCCAGTAATTTCCCTACCACTGACGTAAGGCTCACCGGTCTGTAGTTCCCTGGATTATCCTTGCTACCCTTCTTAAACAGAGGAACAATATTGGCTATTCTCCAGTCCTCCGGGACATCACCTGAAGACAGTGATGATCCAAAGATTTCTGTCAAGGCCTCAGCAATTTCCTCTCTAGCTTCCTTCAGTATTCTGGGGTAGATCCCATCAGGCCCTGGGGACTTATCTACCTTAATATTTTTCAAAAAAACCAACACCTCGTCTTTTTGGATCTCAGTGTGACCCAGACTATCTACGCACACTTCTCCAGACTCAACAGCCACCAATTCCTTCTCTTTGGTGAATACTGATGCAAAGTATTCATTTAGTACCTCGCCCATTTCCTCCACACATAAATTCCCTTGCCTATCCTTCAGTGGGCCAACCCTTTCCATGGCTACCCTCTTGCTTTTTATGTACGTTTAGAAAGCCTTGGGATTTTCCTTAACCCTATTTGCCAATGACTTTTCGAGACCCCTTCTAGCCCTCCTGATTCCTTGCTTAAGTTCCTTCCTACTTTCCTTATATTCCACACAGGCTTCGTCTGTTCCCAGCCTTCTAGCCCTGACAAATGCCTCCTTTTTCTTTTTCACCAGGCCTACAATATCTCTCGTTATCCAAGGTTCCCGAAATTTGCCGTACTTATCTTTCTTCCGCACAGGAACATGCTGGTCCTGAATTCCTTTCAACTGACATTTGAAAGCCTCCCACATGTCAGATGTTGATTTACCCTCAAATATCCGCCCCCAATCTAGGTTCTTCAGTTCCCTAATATTGTTATAATTAGCCTTCCCCCAATTTAGCACATTCACCCGAGGACCACTTTTATCCTTGTCCACCAGCATTTTAAAACTTACTGAATTGTGGTCACTGTTCCCGAAATGCTCCCCAACTGAAACTTCTACCACCAAGCCTGGCTTATTCCCCAATACCTGGTTCAGTACAGCCCCTTCCCTAGTTGGACTGTCTACATATTGTTTTAAGAAGCTCTCCTGGATGCTCCTTACAAACACTGCCCCGTCCAAGCCCCTAGCACTAAGTGAGTCCCAGTCAATATTGGGGAAGTTGAAGTCTTCCATCACGACAGCCCTGTTGTTTTTACTCTTTTCTAATCTGCTCCTCTATCTCCCGCTGGCTGTTGGGAGGCCTGTAGTAAACCCCCAACATTGTGACTGCACCCTTCTTATTCCTGATCTCTACCCATGTAGCCTCGCTGCCCTCTGAGGTGTCCTCCCGTAGTACAGCTGTGATATTCTCCCTAACCAGTAGCGCAACTCCGCCACCCCTTTTACATCTCCCTCTATCCCGCCTGAAACATCTAAATCCTGGAATGTTTAGCTGCCAATCCTGTCTTTCCCTCAACCAGGTCTCTGTAATGGCAACAACATCATAGTTCCAAGTACTAATCCAAGCTCTAAGTTCATTTGCCTTACCCGTTATACTTCTTGCATTAAAACATATGCACTTCAGGCCACCAGACTCGCTGTTTTCAGCAACATCTCCCTGTCTGCTCTTCCTCAGAGCCATACTGGCCCTATTCCCTAGTTCTCCCTCAATGCTCTCCCCTTCTGACCTATTGCTCCGGTACCCACACCCCTGCCGTATTAGCTTAAACCCTCCCGTGTGACACTAGCAAACCTCGCGGCCAGGATATTTATGCCTCTCCAGTTTAGACGCAACCCGTCCTTCTTATACAGGTCACACCTGTCCCGGAAGAGCTCCCAGGGGTCCAGATAACGGAAAACTTCCCACCTACACCAGCTGTTTAGCCACATGTTTAGCTGCTCTATCTTCCTATTTCTAGCCTCACTGGCACGTGGCACAGGGAGTAATCCCAAGATTACAACCTAGAGGTCCTGTCTTTTAACTTTCTACCTAGCTCCCTGAACTCCTGCTGCAGGACCTCATGCCCCTTCCTGTCTATGTCATTAGTACCAATATGTACAATGACCTCTGCCTGTTCGCCCTCCCCCTTCTGGATGCCCGCTACCTGTTCTGAGACATCCTGGACCCTGGCACCAGGGAGGCAACATACCATCCTGGAGTCTCTTTCACATCCACAGAAGCGCGTATCTGTGCCCCTGACTATAGAGTCCCCGATGACTATTGCTCTTCTGCGCTTTGACCCTCCCTGCTGAACATCAGAGCCAGCCGTGGTGCCACTGCTCTGGCTGCTCCTGTTTTCCCCTGATAGGCTATCCCCCCTGACAGTATCCAAAGGGGTATACCTGTTCGAGAGGGGGACAACTACAGGGGACTCCTGCACTGACTGCCTGCCCCTTCTAGTGGTCACCCATTTCCCTGCCTGCACCTTGGATATGACCACATTTATATAACTGCTATCTATGACGCTTTCCGCCACCTGCATGCTCCTAAGTGCATCCAACTGCTGCTCCAACCGAACCATGCGATCTGTGAGGAGCTCCAGTTTGGTGCACTTTCTGCAGATGAAGCCATCCGGGATGCTGGAAGCCTCCCGGACCTGCCACATCTCACAGTCAGAGCACTGCACCCCTCTAATTGACATTGCGTTAATTAATTAGTAAATTAAATTTAAACATTTTTTTTTTTAAAGTTACTGTTAACTATAAATGTGAAATCTAAAGACAGTACTCTCCGATCTCTGGCTTAGATACCACTCTAAATTATAATGAAGTAATTAATTAATTATGTTTCATTAGTTTAACAATGTTTAATTTTTAATTTTAGTGTAGATTCTCAACCAGCCAATCAGGTCATAGCTTTACTGTGATGTCACTTCAGTTTCCCCCCCCCCCCCACAGTATTTGAAAAGGTAATAAAAATAAAAGTAAAAATCACTTACCTTCCCAGGATGCTCTCTGGTTCTCTCCCTGCTGATTAAAAGTTACAGGCCAGAAGAAAGAGAACAAAACGGTAGGGAAAACGCACCTTCTCCCACTCTGCACCGAATTACCTCTCTGCACCAAATTACCAAGTTCCAATTCCCACTCTGGATATGCCTCACTCACTCGGGCTGTGTCTCCTTGACCTGCGCAAAGCTTACTCATGTTGAAGAAAGCTTTGGATGCAACCAGAATGTTGAGTTTCATAAACAAATTGCCTTTAACAAGAAACAAATTTGTCTTTCTTATGATAAGTGAATTGCATCATCCAATTGCATTGTATAATTATTAGTCATAACAAGCCCAAAAACAATTTAGCTATTTAGTTAAATCTGCTTGGATGACATAATGAACAGGCAGGCGGCTTGGATGACTTTTTGTCTATTTGTAGCCTGCCAAAGAAACTAGAAAGGGATTTGTCACGTCTTGGCAACCTTTGTATACATAACAGCAATATTAAGCTGTGTCAAAATTTCTGGATTTTATACTCCAGGTTACTGTTAAGGTCAGCTAATCCTCAGGAGAGAAGAAAACTGTCATGGAAAAGTTACATCACCGCAGCTAATGAATCGAGAACAGTTTAATGTAATTGGAATGAGTATCTAATTTTCATCCTAAACAAAATGAAGCAAGATAATGTAAACTTTCACTGTTGTTTGCGTCAAAAGTTGCATTTTCTGGAGCTGACCCCATGATCTTTGGCGAGATAAAATACCTAGTGAAATCAGCCAGCTCAGAATTTTCGAGTAATGCGTAATTTAAGATTAAAGTATTTTTGTTTTTGGAACTGAAGTAGGAGTTAAAAGACAAATTGCAGGCATTAACATTTAAAACCATTTTCTACATCATTTTAAATAGCGCCACATAGTTAATATTGCGTGAACCTTGAAATAAAGAGAAATTGAAGCAATTACCTATTTTAATTTTAAATTTACCCTCCAGCTACTTAATGGCATGTGTCAGGAAATTACTGAGGTAAGTTGACGAACAGATTTGAGAAAAACAGAACATTGAACTGAAGTCCAGTAAATATCCAGAGTTAAATAGGATTGGTAACGTGAATTCTAAGGGCGGGGGTTTTCAGTCCCACCCGCCTTGAGACCAGAAATCCCGAGGTCAACAGAACTTTAAATGATACGTGAAATTTTCCGTTCCCATTGTGGGCAACACAGGAAAATATACCCCTTCCTTGCAAGGTACCTATTTAATGATCTGCAGAGTGAAGGAAGCATCAGCAGTTTTTTTTTCCCCCCTGTTCCGCGTTCAACATTCGCATCAGAAGGCCAAATCTACCTGTGGTAGTACCAGGTATTGCGGTACCTAAGAGGCTGATGACCATTGGTTTGACCCAGGAGTCTACCATTGGCTGTTGTACGTAGCTCCGCCCTGACAGGCGGTGTATAAGAAACGGTGCCGTCCCAGCAGCCTTCACTTTCTGTATCGAAGCTGCTGGGGAACAAGTTCTAGTAGATTAAAGCCTTCAGTTATGAAATCACTTCGTCTTGAGTGTAATTGATTGCGCATCAACTTAATCTACTAGACTTAAGCTGGAAGGATGGATCTCCGAATCAAACCGGAGTGCCTTCAACTCAGCCCCCACGTGGAGAACTAAGCTGCAATTTTTAAACACTGGCTGGCGTGCTTTAAAGGCTACCTCGAGATGGCCGGAGGCACCCCCACAGAAGGACAGAAAATGCATCTCCTGCGCTCAAGGGTCAGCCCTGGGATCTACCCCCTTATCGAGGAGGCAGACAACTATGATGCCACGATCGAACTGCGAGAAGGACATTATATCCGCCCTGTAAATCAGGTCTACGCTCGTCACCTGCTTGCGACTAGACGGCAAAGCCCCGGGGAATCGTTGGAAGATTTCTATCGGGCGGTACTGGTGCTGGGCCGAAACTGTGGTTGCCCGCAAGTTTCGGGGAGCGAGCACACGGAACTTTTAATCAGGAATGCTTTCGTAGCAGCTATGAGCTCCTCAGATATCCGCCAAAGGGACACCCTGGGACTTAGAGAGGCACGGGCCCTGGCAGGGTCCATGGACGTTGCCTATAAAAACGCGCAGTCCTATGTGCCCGACCGCGCGGCAGTCCCCTGGGCTGCGTGGCACCCCGCAGCGGCAGCCCCACAGACCTTCTCTCTGACCCCGCAGGCCTGCGCTATGAGACGGCACGCTAACACCGCCGGGCCCCGCTGTTTCTTCTGCGGGCAGACAAATCATCCCCGCCCGTGCTGCCCGGCCCGCACCGCCACCTGCAAAGGGTGCAGCAAGAAGGGCCACACTGTGGGGGTCTACCTGGCCCGCGCCGTGTCCGCGGTCTCCAGCGACACCGGAGTGCCGCGGCAAGCCCCCCTTCAGTCCCCGACTGGACAGCGCTCACCGCCACCCCCCTATCCTAGGGCCATGTGCGACCCACGGGCGTGGCCGCCTTGCCCCCTGGACACCACGCTGGACGGGTGGGCACCGCCATTTTGTCCATCGCCGCCGCCATCTTGTTCATCCCCGGACACAATGTGCGACCCATGGGTGACGCCATCTTGGATGGGGCCCCAGGCCCCCAGCACGGCCGACTACACGCTGCCCGATCAGAACTCGCAGCTGCTTCATCTGGCCTCGGTGACACTGGACCAAAGTCGACCCCAGACACGCGCAACAGCTACAACGACGGTCTTCATCAGCGGCCAGGAGACGTCTTGCCTGATTGACTCTGGGAGCACGGAAAGCTTTGTTCACCCCGACACGGTATAGCGCTGTTCACTTGTAACCCACCCTGTAAAACAAAGGATCTCCCTGGACTCCGGGTCACACTCGGTGGAGATAAACGGCTTCTGCCTAGCGAACCTCACTGTCCAAGGCAGGAAATTCGACAATTTTCGCCTGTATGTCCTGCCGCACCTCTGTGCGGCTACCCTCCTGGGTCTGGACTTCCAATGCCATTTGCAAAGCCTGACCTTTAAATTCGGCGGCCCCTATACTTCCCCTTACTGTCTGCAGCCTCACGACCCTTAAGGTTGACCCACCTTCCCTGTTTGCGAACCTCACCCCGGATTGCAAACCCGTCGCCACCAGGAGCAGGCGGTACAGTGCCCAGGACCGGACCTTCATTAGGTCAGAGGTCCAAAGGCTGCTGGGGGAAGGGGACATCGAAGCGAGCAACAGTCCCTGGAGAGCTCAAGTAGTGGTGGTAAAAACCGGGGAGAAGCATAGGTTGGTCATTGACTACAGCCAGACCATCAACAGGTTTACGCAGCTGGACACGTACCCTCTCCCCCGTATAGCCGACCTGGTAAACAGGATCGCACAATACAAGGTTTTCTCCACGGTGGATCTCAAGTCCGCCTACCACGAGCTACCTCTCCGTAATAGTGACCGCAAGTACACTGCCTTCGAAGCAGATGGGCGGCTCTATCAATTTTTAAGAATTCCCTTTGGTGTCACTAATGGGGTCTCGGTCTTCCAGCGAGAGATGGACCGAATGGTTGACCGGTACGGCTTACGCGCAACGTTCCCGTATCTGGATAACGTCACCATCTGCGGCCATGACCAGCAGGACCACGACACCAACCTCCGCAAATTTCTCCAGACTGCGAAAATCCTTAACCTGACATACAATAAGGATAAATGCGTGTTTAGCACCGACCGTCTAGCCATTCTCGGCTATGTAGTGCGAAATGGAGTTATAGGCCCCGACCCTGAATGCATGCGCCCCCTTATGGAGTTCCCCCTCCCTCACTGCCCCAAGGCCCTGAAGCGCTGCCTCAGGTTTTTCAGCTATTACGCACAGTGGGTCCCCAACTACGCGGACAAAGCCCGACCCCTAATCCAGTCCACAACCTTCCCCCTGCCGACGGAGGCCTGCCAGGCCATCAGCCGCATCAAAGCAGCCATTGCAAAGGCCACGATGCACGCCATCGACGAGTCAAATTCGTCGATCAGAGCCAAAAAGGAGAAATAGAAGCCCAAAACCAAAATCTTGGAGAAGGACACGTAGGCTGGGTTACAGGAGAATGCATACCCTAGAAGCCCCACCTACCTCCGACGAGGAACAACTAAATTGTGTAGCGATGGTTAAATCAAAACCCGTTAAATTATCCAAAGGTTGAATGGACGTCCCACACTGATGGAAGTCGACACTGGAGCAGCCGTACCAGTGATAGGGGAACCAGTATTCAATAAAATTCGCACTCGACTCCAACCCTTATTCCTAACCAAGACCTCGGCAAAACTGAGGACATACACAGGGAAAGCACAGAGTGTTGGCACAACGCATGTAACTGTGGCTTATGGAGAGCAACTGGTTAGGTTGCCTTTAATGGCAGTGAAAGGTGTGGGGCCAAGCTTATTGGGACAAAACTGGCTAAAAGAGATCCAGCTGAATTGGGTAAACATTTTCCAGCTGGAAAATGGCCGCCAGAGTGAACTCCTGTGCAAATACCCAGAGGTTTTCCGAGAAGGGCTTGGAACAATAAAGGGAACAAAGGCGACATTGCATGTAGATCCAGAGGCAGTCCCAAAATTCTACAAGGCCCGACCAGTACCCTTTGCATTAAGGCAGAAAGTTGATATGGAAATAAAACGTTTAGTGCGTGAGGGAATAATAAAACTGGTCCAGTTTGCAGAGTGGGCGGCACCCGTGGTGCCTATCCTTAAGCCGGACGGCTCGGTCCGCCTTTGTGGAGATTTCAAACAAACGATTAATCGCTACTCACAACTGGACAAATACCCAATTCCCCGAATTGAGGATTTATATGCAAAGCTGAGTGGAGGACTCCTATTCTCAAAGCTGGATATGAGCCACGCATATCTACAGCTGAAACTGGACGAAGAGTCCCAAAAATTCTCAACGATAAACACCCTGAAGGGCCTTTTTCAGTATACAACATTACTCGTCAGCTTGTACGATATTCCAGAGGACAAGGGAGAATATATTGCAGGGGCTACCACAAGTCGCCATTTAACTGGGGGCTCGAGTAATAGTTCCAAGTCAAGGCCGTCGAGCCATACTGGCTGAACTACATCATGGGCACCCTGGAGTCTCAAAAATGAAGATGCTGGCCAGAAGCCATGTCTGGTGGCCGGGCCTGGACACAGACATAGCGGCATTGATCGGTCGGTGCCAAGAATGCCAAGAAGGGCAGAAGGTGCTACCGGTAGCCCCTCTGCACCCATGGGAATGGCCAGGTAGACCATGGTCGCGACTTCATGTCGATTTTGCAGGTTCGTTTATGGGTTCAATGTTTTTTATAATAGTAGATGCCCATTCCAAATGGCTGGAAGTCTACAAAATTAACTCTGCAAATTCAACAACTACCATTGAAAGACTCCGCACCTCATTCGCAACTCATGGTATCCCGGAGGTGTTAGTTTTGGATAATGGATCGGTTTTCACCAGCCAGGACTTCACAAAATTTATGAAGTCGAATGGCATTCGGCACATAAGGATGGCACCGTACCACCCGGCATCGAATGGTTTGGCGGAGAGAGCCATCCAGACCTTAAAAGTCGGGTTGAAGAAACAGTCAGCAGCATCATTGGACACCAAACTGTCGCGCTGGCTATTTGACTACAGAACAACCCCACCGCCATAACGGGAATAGCAGCGGTGGAGCTACTCATGGGCTGACGACTCCGAACCTGGCTGAGTCTACTATTCCCGAATTTAGGAGGCAAAATAGAGTGACACCAAGAGGCCCAATGCAGGGGCCACGTCAACACTCGCCGAGAAAGGCAGTTCAACACGGGTGAAAATGTATGCGGCAGAAATTATGCGCATGGCCCCACATGGATAGCAGGAACAGTCAAGGTCAGGACAGGACCTGTGTCGTATGAGATACATGTGGGAAAACATGTAATAAAGAAACACCTGGACCAGGCGCGGGCCTCAGATTTGTTTCCTCCTCCGGAACTGACTCAGACCAGCATACCGAATACCGTGGAGAGTCCTCCCTGACAAACTATTAATGCCCCTCCAACACCATTGGTGAGGACATTGGACTCGGATATGGACACCGTGGATGATGCCGCAGCTGTACCCCTGCTGCCGGAGGAAAGGGCCGAACCGCCCCTCAGGCGCTCACATCGGAAAAGACGGGCACCTAGCCATTATACCCCCCCTATGCCGGAGGCTGAAGTGGAGGAGCCGGACCCGGCGCAAAAACGAAGCAGGAGACCCATGAGTCACGAGGACCATGGGGGCTCCTCGGAGGGGTGTAATGACTTTGGCCAGGTTTTTCAGATTGGCCAATTAGAATACAAGTTCCCTGATTAGTGGCCCAATCAAGGAACCCCTTTCTGTGTACATAACAGGGAGTGTCAGATCCTCTGCACTCCCGGTGTAGACAGCAGACTGAATGGTCATGGTTGTTTAGCTGTTGGGTTTGTAAATAAAAGGAATTCTGATGATGGGCTTTCTCCCTCCGTTGACTTATTACACAGTCCTTTTTTTAAAAATAAATTTAGAGTAACCAATTATCTTTCTTTCTCCAATTAACGGGCAATTTAGCATGGCCAATTCACCTAACCAGCACATCTTTGGGTTGTGGGGGTGAAACCCACGCAGACATGAGGAGAATGTGCAAACTTAACACGGACAGTGACCCAGGGCCGGGATTCGAACCCGGGTCCTCAGCGCCGCAGTCCCAGTGCTAAACACTGCGCCACATGCCGCCCGTTGCTGTGCAGTCCTGCGATGATTCCATTCTATTATCCTAGATCAACTCCATCTTGTTATTGTTGACAGGCTTCCAGTGTGACTTGTGCCTCTATTGGAAACCTGTCCCTGGGAAGGGGAGAACATTTCAGCACAGTTACACAGTTAAACTGGCTGAATTATTCTTGGTGAAGTGTAGAATAGAATATGAAGCTGTGTGGGACGAGTGGAAGGAAGTCCAGGCTCTATGAAAGAAGTATCCTTCATGGGATCAGCATGTCCAACAACCTTCATATAGTTACTTAATCCTGGAAGAGATTTAACAACCTAACCTGGCTAGCCAAACTAGGAGGACGCAACCACAGTTATAGTATAAGGGTCTGGCACGTCGAGGATTGATGTGGAACTAAGTACAGTGGCGCGATTCTCCGAAATGGAGACAGAGTGTTCGCGCCGTCGGACGGCGCAAAACGGGCGTGGGCAGTACCGATTCTGGCCCTCACACGGGGCCAGCACGGCGCTGGAGCGGTTCACGCAGTTGGGCCGTGCCAACCCACGCATGCGTGGGGGGCGTCCTCAGCGCGTCGGCCCCGACGCAACATGGTGTGGGGGTTCTGGGGCCGGCTGCGTAGTAAAATAGGGCCGGGGCTGGAGAGGCCGGCGCCCCGATCGTGGGCCAGACCGCATTTGAGGCCGCCCCCGGTGAAGGAACGCTTTTCCCCGCCCCACAGGCCGCCCCCCCGACCCTTCGCGCAGAATTCCCGCCAGCAGCTACCATGTGTGAACGCCGCCGGCGGGACTCTGCCGTTTCTGCGCGGTTGCTCGGCCTATCAAGGCTGGAGAATCGCTTGCCGACGTTGGACCGGCGCCGCAGGAAAAAATGGCACAAATGTCGATTCTCCCATACGGCACAGCATGGGAGAATCGCGCCCAATACTTCCAACACAGTGATGTAAGAGAGCACATGACTGTACCCAGGGTCAGTGTGGTGTTGGATAAATCCATGTGCAGACCCAAGCATGGAGACAGCTCCTAGCTTGCACCCTTTTTTTATATATTTGTTAATAGTTTTCAGAGCCAATAAAGGCTTGCATTTAACCTACTTCAGAACACAAAGACTTCATTAAAACCTACCGAGATACAACCAACATCCACAACTTGACCCAATACAATGTTAAAAGCATCTTTCACATTTCCACCTACGTTGTCCTGCATACCATATCCTACTTCTCTAAACCATCCAGAAGGGGAGCACAAGAGCCTTTGCACCCCTTTTATTCCCCTGCAAGTGTTCTTTCACTCGTAGCCTAATGAAGCAAACAGGAGCTGTCTTAGGTAGTAACATATTCCCTACGCCCTTTTAAGGAAGGAAGGAAGGATAATGCTGCCCAGACGTAAAAGTGGAGCACAGATTTTGGCAAGTTGGCGATTTCCTTGGAGAATGTTTTGCATAATAGTTTTTATATGGTCCACATGTTTGGGTGTAATGGAGAGGGAAATGTGTAACTGCACTGATGTACTGGTTTTTCAAGACGGAATATGTTGGTTTGTCTGTATGTATACTGGTTGCAGATGGAACTTAGGGAAAGGATGATTTCTGCCACAAATATCTTGCAGCTGGCACAAGACTCCCATGCGCTTTACCTTCTTGCAAAAGCCTGCCCATTGTCTGCTTATCCTGCTGGGATTATTCTCCTAAAACGTCCCCCTCCTGGGAAAGCATCTAGCATCCTCTTTGAAGTGACAAATTGCAGCGCACAGCACCTTGAGGCCAGATACCCTGGCAGGTTGCTTCATTGGAAACATCTCTTGAGAGACAGAGAAAATTCTGAATCGGGTTTATACTGACAAAAGGAAAATGGTACCACTTTTTGATCCACTGTGTAGTTACTCTGCCACAAAGCAGGATGCAAATGGTGAAAAATCTCATGTGGAAGAATCACAGAGTGTAGTCCTGAAGAATGCTATGTATCCAAAACGTGATGTGAGCTGCGTTTTTGTGAACACCAGATGTTTATTTTAACTTTTTTAAACAAATGTTAATACTCATAGTTTATAGCCCAATGCTAGAATGTAGGACACAGCAAGACTTTCTGAACTAAACATGCCGGTCGATGCTGATGAAATGGGCTTGTGCTCTATTGTCCAAAGATACAAAACACAAAGCGATCATAGATTATCAGTTGTTTGCTTTCAGCACCCTTACTTGACCTCCAGCCTATTTGCAAAATTAATTAGTCAGATTGTGCCACACCTACTAAATACAAGATGTCATTTTTCACAATTGTGATTGATTGAATCAATTAGGCAAACATTCTTCACCATGATGTTCAGTGCATTTCCTAATGTTTTAATACCAGAACTTGTGCTGCCCAGTGGACTGTATCAGTTGTAATATAGTCTGAAGTCAAATCACCAAGAAATCTTCCCCTAAACCAGAAAGGGGTCAAGATATTCTAAATGGTGAACAGGGACTTAGGCAGACTTAGGTGGGTGCTATTCAGGTCAAACTAGTGTCTCAAGTTATCGCTCGGTATAATCCATATCTTCCCATTAGATTTTGTTTACTTACCACTCAATAGCTCTACTCACGGGTCAGGCTTTTCTAAGTAGAGTAAGTAAACTTTCTGATAACCACTCTTTCAGGTTATCAATTTAACTTATGAAGTTAAAATTCACCACTTCTATTTTTAGAATTCCTCCTGTAGCAGAAAAGGGTCAAGATATTCTAAATGGTGAACAGGGACTCCTTTGAGTCCCTGACTCCTAGGCAGACTTAGGTGGGTGCTATTCAGGTCAAACTAATGTTTCAAGTTAGTTACTGGTATAACCCATATCTTCCTTGAAGATTTTGTTTACTTACCACTCAATAGCTCTACTCACGGGTCAGGCTTTTATCAGTAGAGTAAGTAAACTTTCTGATATCCAGTCTTTCAGGTTATCAACTGAACTTAACTTTATTTTCAAATTAAAAGATTAAAACTACTTTTTTTTAAAAAGGCGATAAAAGATCTTTTCTTTTGATGCTTTGGGCCAGTTGTAAGACCTTCAGCTCTTCCTTGTCAATCAATATTCATTTAATTTTGGGTCTTCTGATGTATTTTCTGGGCTGCTTGGTTTTTTAAAAGTGAGCCCCACAGCCTTTCCTTCTTCCTTCCTCCAGCTCTTTATTTACCTTGTTCTTTGTCGCTGCTGGCTCCTTGTCCGCTTTGCAGAGCCATCCACCCAGCCTCCGCACGCTGTTGGCTTTTTAAAAGTTCTGCTCCGGTTGTCGGCTGCCTTCCTCTCCGGCTGCCTTTCTCCAACGAACTTCTAACTGCTTTTTCAACTGCCGTTCCTTTTAAAAGTAACGTCAGCCACGAGTGCTAGCGCGTGGCTCCAACCTGCGCTCCCAACCGCCAATTTTTTTTTAAAGTTTAACGGCTGCCACGAGGGTCAGCGCACACCTCCCGCTCGCCCAACATCGGTCCCCCAAACAAAAATCTCACGTTTTCCCAGGATAACATTCATGGGCCAAATGCCACATTTTTCCATTTTTTCATTACAAGTCGCATAACATTTTAAGATTTTCAAAAGCTATTGAACTAATTTTCCAATATAAATTATTCCCAGGAAATTCTAAATCAGAATTGAATCAATGCTCTGCTGTCAAGAAGCTGGTTGGACTGCATCAATTGGTTGTCAAATCCCCTTTCTGTCAGCTGCTCAGAGGTTTGAAGTACCATTCCAGGAAGATATCCCCAGACAGATTTTCCACCTGTCATTTTCTCCCCCAACCATATCCTGATGCTTCTGTGTTTGGAAGGCCTCAGAGCTGCCTGGAATTGGCAATCAAACATCACTCTTGGCATTGAGTGGTCATACTTTGTTGCTCAGTACCAGTGTACCTCATATTGAAAGGGGATTTACACATGGTGGCAGGGCGCATGGCTGAGGTGTTAAACAAATACTTTTTCACCTGTCTTCACCAAGAGTGCAGGTACTACCCAGGTCATGGTGACAAAGGAGGAAACTCCGTTACTGAAACGGTTCAAAATTGATAAGGAGGAGGTATTGGATCAACTGTCGCTACTTAAGGTAGACAACGCACCGGGACTGGATGAGTTGCATCCAAGGATATTGAAGGAAGTGAGAGTGGAAATTGCAGGAGCACTGACTATAATCTTTCAGTCCTTCCAGACTCATAGGAGATGCTGTTTGACAAGTGTCATGTGAGAGTACCTTTAAGAAATGGGTGTTTATAAAATAGCTGTAGTGGATGTACCTTTAAAAAATGGGTGTTTATAAAATAGCTGTAATGGGTGCACCTTTAAGAAATGGGTGTTAATCGGATGGCTGCAGTGATGTCAGAGAGTGGGTAGAGCTGGGCTGTCTCTGCTTTTACATTTGCTTTGGGCTGTCTGCTACAGGGTGTATTTTTAGTTTCATTTTGAGAGCTGGATAGCTGCAGTCACAGCAAGAAAGTGTATTAGTCTCTCGCTCTGCAATCTAAAGGCTGTCTCCAGATCTTTTGGTGATTTTAAAAAATGTTGGAAGAATAAACTCAGCAATTACAAACCAGTCTATTTCTTTTTTTTCCAATTAAGGGGCAATTTAGCGTAGCCAATCCACCTACACTGTGTTGCTAACTTTGCCTTGGTTCAATTGCTCTGTTTTTTAAATCTTTTATCTCGAGTCGCCAGGTATCTTTATGATACCGCCACGAGGTTCAAGTCCGAGTAATGATCAATAATCCAATACACCGATTAGTAAGGTTTAAATCAAAGCACATTTATTATACACAGTAATCACTACTCATGCACAAATTCTACGTTTAAGCTACTTCTACAACTAACAGGCCTATACTTAACTTGGAACTGGCCCACCAGGTCAGGGGAACAAATGGCCTTTCGTTCGGGTTCTGAGCCGGCGGGATTCAAAGTTGGTACAGATTGGTAGCTAGGAGCGCCTATCTTGTAGCGAGCATTGAATTAAGACTTACGAGTTCGATCTTCACTGCTCCGGTCACGGTCAATGTTGGTTCGTTGTTGCTGGGTGACCCGGGCAGGACGAAGAGCGGGAAGATGTGGATAAGAAGAGAGCGATTTGAACTTGGGGCTCAATTCTTATAGTCCCCATGGGCTTCCCGCCTTTCGGGGCAGACCCTGTACCTGGTCCCAAGTGATTGGACTTTGTCCCAGTCGTTGGTTCGATTTTCTCCAATGCTGGAGCGGTTCCCTGATTGATGGGCGGTCTTGAGGTGTTCGTTCACCTCCTTTTGTGGAGGCTCCTGCTGTCGCCGAAGAGTTTCGATTTGCTTTGTGTGTCTAAATGTTGCTCATTGTTCCCGGGGATTGCTCATTAGTATGCAGATGGCTGTTGTTTTGTTATGCTGATGGTTGCTGGTATCGATATTGTCTGGCTTTTCCAGAGGTAAATACACAGCCAACCTGCAGCTGCTGGTTTTTGTCTTGTTGGCTGACTTTCCCATCAGCCTTTGCCGTTCGCCATTTTAAATCGGGAGTTGGCCATTTTAAGTGGCTACAACTGCACATCTTTGAGTTGTGGGGGTGAAACCCACGCAAGCACGGGGAGAATGTGCAAACTCCACATGGACAGTGACCCAGAGCCGGGATCAAACCTGGACCTCGGCGCCGTGAGGCATCAGGGCTAACCCTCTGCACCACCGTGTTGCCCGAGACCAGTCTACTTCAATGGTGGGGAAGCTTCTAGAAGCAATTCTTCAGGATAGAATTTATAGTCAGATAAACATTGTGGCTAGGTCAAAGGTGGCTAAGAGCAGGTCAAAGGTGAGGAATCCTATGATCAGTAACTCACGTCCTGACTCCCGAAAGCATGTCCAACATCTACAAGGTACAGGTCCAGTGTGATGGAATACTCTCCACTTTCCTGGGTGAGTGCAGCTCCAACAGCACTCAAGATACTTGACACCATCCAGGATAAAGTAACCGGCATGCTTGGCACCCATTCCACAAACATTCACTCCCATCACCACGAATGCCGAGTGGCAGCAGTGTGTACCATCTGCAAGATGCACTGCAGAAATTCACCAAGGCTCATTCGGCAGCACCTTCTAAACCCACAACTGCTACCATCTAGAAGGACAAGGCCAGCAGACACATGGGAACACCACCACCTGGAAGTTCCCCTCCAAGCCACTCACCACTCTAACTTAGAAATACCTCATCATTCCTTCACTGTCGCTGGGTCCAAATCCTGCAACTCCCTCCATAACATAAGGGGCTGGTTTAGCAAGGGGCTGGTTTAGCACATGGCTAAATCGCTGGCTTTGAAAGCAGACCAAGGCAGGCTAGCAGCATGGTTCAATTCCCATACCAGCCTCCCAGAACAAGTGCTGGAATGTGGCGACTAGGGGCTTTTCACAGTAACTTCATTTGAAGCCCTACTTGTGACAATAAGCAATTTTCATTTTTTCATTTTCATAACAGCACTAAGTATACCGATATGCTACCATGGGCAGCACAGTAGCACAGTGCTGTTGCTTCTCAGCTCCAGGGTCCCAGGTTCGATTCCCGGTTTGGGCCACTGTCTGTATGGAGTCTGCACATTCTCCCTGTGTCTGCGTGGGTTTCCTCTGGGGGCTCCGGTTTCCTCCCACAAGACCCGAAAGATGTGCTGTAAGGTACTTTGCACATCATGAATTCTCCCTCTGTACCCAAGCAGGTGCTGGAATGTGACGACGAGTGCTTTTCACAGTAACTTCATTGCAGTATTAATGTAAGCCTACTTGTGACAATAATGATTATTATTATTATACCACGGGGAAAACAAGGTAAACGAGGCAGGAGAATGGTCATAATGCTCATTCCGAGAGCTGGTGCAGATGCAAAGGGTTAAATGGCCTCCTTATGCACCATAACAATTTTATGAATGTTCAAAAACTACCAATTGTGCTGAATAATTATAAGTCTAAAAGTGCAATGTGATTTGTGGTCAATTCGGATGTGTTGCAACATTTATTCTCCATTATGGCTGACAATTTTAAGGACTTTGCTGGCCATATAAACATCAAAAATGTATTTGCACCTTTCACATAAACATCCCAAGTGTTTCACAGAGGTGTAAGAGAGAAAAAAGAATGCAAAGCTAAAGGAGGAGAAACTGGAATGCTGGCCAAAACCTGGTCAAATAAGTTGCTTTTAAGAATGATGTGAAAGGAGAAGAAGGAAATTGGGAGGCTGAGGGATTTTGGAAGGACATTATAGAACTAGCAGCTGCGGATAAAGCCAGCAAGAGTGGGGACTAACTTTGGAGTTTCACAAGGTTCAGGAAAACAGAGTTTGGAGATGGGTACAGAGATAAAGAGGGATGAGACCATAAACACAATGATGAGGATCGCCGCAACGGATCCACAGCAAACGTTATCTCCCTAACCCTACAATCAACACTCAAACTCCTCGACAACAAGGAACATCCCCCCCCCCCCCCCCCCCCCCCAACCCATCTACATCAATGGCTCTGAAGTGGAGATGGTCGATAGCTTTAAGTTCCTGGGGGTCACCATCACCAACAGTCTGTCCTGTTCCACTCGCGTTGATGCAACAGTGAAGAAAGCCCAACAACGTCTCTACTTCCTACGGAAGCTAAAGAAATTCGGCATGTCTGCATCGACTCTTACAAACCTCTACAGATGTGCATTAGAGAGCATCCTATCCGGCTGCATTACAGCTTGGTATGGCAACTGCTCAACCCAAGACCGCAAGAAACTGCAGAGTGTGGTGAACTCAGCCTAACGCATCACAAAAGCCTGCCATCCTCCCATTGATTCTGTATACACCTCCCGCTGCCTCAGAAAGGCAGACGGCATTGTCAGAGACCCCTCACACCCAGGCTTTGTTCTCTTCCAGACCTTTCCATCAGGCAGAAGATACAGAAGTCTGAAGACCCACACATCCAGACATAGAAACATCTTCTCCCCACAGCTACTATACTCCTCAACGATTCTCCCTCGGACTGATCTGTTCCCAGTAAGAACACTATTCCCGTCACCCTATGCTGCTCTTGTGCATGTATTTGCTTTGTTTGGCCCTTGTTCCGCACTGTAACCAATCACTATTTGTCTATGTACTATTTGTCAAAATACTCTGTTGATTATTCTTTTTGTCTACTATGTACGTACTGTGCACATTCCCTTGGCCGCATAAAAATACTTTTCACTGTACTTCGGTACATGTGACAATAAATCAATCAATCAAATTAAATTTGAAGTTTTAATTAACTGGCAGCAAATAGCTAGGATTGAAGTCATGTGTGACAGATACAGTCAGCAGAGATTGGAGGATGTGAGGCCAGCCAGGAATCTATTGGTATAGGCAGTTGGAGCGAAGAAAAGCATGGAGGAAAAGCTCACCAGGGAATAGGCTGAAGCAGGGTTGACGGCAGTCAATGATATGGACAAAAAGCATATTTTGTTTGAATTCATTTACGGGATGTGGGAGTCGCTGGCAAGGCCAGCATTAATTGCTCATCCCTAGTTGTCTTCAGTATGTGGTGGTGAGCTGCCTTCTTAAACAGCTGCAGTCCATGTGGTGTAGGTTCACCGACTGTGCTATTCGGGAACGATTTTGACCCAGCGACAGTGAAGGGAGAGCGATATATTTCAAAGTCAGGGTGGTGAGTGGCTTGGAGGGGAATCTCCAGGTGGTGGTGTTCCCATGTATCTGCTGCTCATGTCCTTCTAGACAGTAGTCGTTATGGGTTTGGAAGGTGCTGTCTCAGGAACCTTGGCGAGTTACTGCACTGCATCTTATAGATGGTTGATACGGTTGCCACTGCTCGGTAGAGGATTTTAATATTTGTGGAAGGGGTAGCAATCAAACTTCTTGAGCGTTGTTGGAACTGCACTCATCCAGGCAAATGGAGAGTATTACATTACCCCCTGACTTGTGCCCTGTAGATGATGGACAGGCTTTGGGGGATCAGGGAGTGAGTTACTCGTCATAGGATTTCTTTGGCCTTTGACCTGCTCTGGTAGCCGCAGTATGGCTCGTCCAGTTCAGTTTCTGATCAATGGTAACACTCAGGATGCTGACTATGGAGGATTCAGCGATGATAATGCTATTAAATGTTGTGATATGGTACGAATGGCATGATGGGAAGACTGGTCAATGGGAAGACAGGTCAAAATGTTTGATACAATGTAAGAAAGGTTGAAACTACTCATTCCAGCTCACCAGGCCCATGTAAAGAATGCTCACAGTTCACCAGACCCCTGTAAGAAATGCTGCCCTAACCATTTCAGACTGTAAGACTGATAAGGCCAACTCTGCATAACTTGAAGTCTGTAAAGATCAGCGAAGGTCGAGCCATTCCAAAACACCGGACCTCGGTAACTCCTGATAAAACTAACTCGTCATAACCCAGGGCCGTAGGAATTAAACAAGATAAGTTCAGGCCTCCAAGGACAAGATAATGGTATGAGTAATGTGACCAAAAATGGTCTGTTCTATGCTTCCGTTTGTATTTCCGATCAAATTCCTGACGATACTGTTGTCACACAATCTTGATAATGATAATGTATAAATATTGAGCTAATTCTCTGCGAAAGCGTGGAACGTGCAAAAGACTCAGCAGTTTTGTTGACTGCTCTCTGACTTCAAGTTTCAGCCATTACTGCATGCAGTCGTTTTGTAAATAAAGTCTTGTTATTTTTGGCTTAACGAGCGTGTTGAATCTTTCTACTACAGAAGCGGGAAAATATTGACTTTAGCAATGTCAAGGGACGATGGTTAGATCCTCTCTAGTAGGATATGGTCATTGCCTGATACTTGTGTGGCGCGAGTGTAACTTGCCACTTGTTCAGCCCAAATCTGGTCCAGGTCTTGCTGCATTTGGGCATGGACTACTTCATTATCTGAGGAGTCCTCCCAGGGATAGAAAATATGGCCTCACACACAGCTTGGGTGCCAAGGTCTGATTTAGGAGTACCGTTGGTTGAAGTGGGGGATGGAGTCAATGGCATGTATACACACTTTATGAAGGGGGCTGAAGCAAATGAAATCTGTCTTATTGTTTATGAAGAAGAAAAGGGGTCTGCTCCAAAGTTGGCCGTCTGACATCACAGAGGCCATCGAGAGGTTAAAAGAAGCAATGGAAAATTAGAGATCAGCGGCCTTCATACCTATATATGGCAACTGATATTCTTAAAGGGCAACATATATACGAGGAGGAGAATGGGTTCAAGGAGAGATTTTTTTTGCAGAACTCTTGAAGTGACAGCACTGATGTAGGAAGTGAAGTCATTGCTGAAGATACGCTGGCTATGATTGGATAAGTAAGAGTGGAACCAAGTGAAGGAAATCCCTTTGAGAGGGGCAGCATTCAAAAAGTGTCGAAGGAGAATTGTCAACCATATCAAAGACTGCAGAGAGGTCAAGTGATTATGCAACATGCTGACAGTCACAAAGAATATATATTATTTAGAACTTTGGTTAGATTAGCTTCACAAAGGGGTAAAATTCAGGTTGAATAGATTCAAGCAGGATGCAGTGAGAAGGGTGGACCAATATTTGGGAGGCAGCAACATTTTCAAGAACTTTGCCAAGGAGAAGAATATTGGAGGTAGGCAGTGTTTGCACACATCTAGGGGTCAAGGTGTATTTCAGCAGAGGGAGGGGTGGAGCAGGGGAAAAGAGCAGCTTTTGAAGAGTAGGGGGTCAGTACTTGATGAGAGGGAACCGTTTGCAATATCAGACAACATGAGGCCAGGAACGAAGGGCATGTGGCCAATTCATTAGAATGGGATCAAGGGAGCAGCAGTTAGATGCCATGAACAAAACGAGTTTGGAAAAGTCATGGAGGTTATAGTAGGTAATGAAAGAGAGATAAAGAAAAAGAGAAGGGGTGGGGGAAGGATTAACATGGTGGAAAAGAAGAAAGGGGTAAACGGTAGAAACTTAATGAATGATCCCAACTTGGTGACAGAGAAATACATGAGTTCCTTACACTCTCAGAGGTGAACAAAGAGAGGAGGGGAGAGGGGTTTAAGGGGTTTGCTAGGAGTGGAAAAAGAAGCAAAGGTTTGCTTTGCATTTCTGAATGACCTTGGAATAATGGGTGGTTTTGGCAGTGTAAGGTAAACACACAAATGATTGCTGTTTATCTTGTAACGTGGTTTAGTAATGATGATCAGAGTTTCAATCACCTTTTTCTTTTAAACAGCCAGATTATCATAGAATTTACAGTGCAGAAGGAGGCCATTCGGCCCATCGAGTCTGCACCGGCTCTTGGAAAGAGCACCCTACCCAAGGTCAACACCTCTCCCTATCCCCATAACCCAGTAACCCCACCCAACACTCAGGGCAGTTTTGGACACTAAGGGCAATTTTATTATGGCCAATCCACCTAACCTGCACATCTTTGGACTGTGGGAGGAAACCGGAGCACCCGGAGGAAACCCACGCACACACTGGGAGGATGTGCAGACTCCGCACAGACAGTGACCCAAGCCGGAATCGAACCTGGGACCCTGGAGCTGTGAAGCAATTGTGCTAACCACTATGCTACCGTGCTGCCCCAAATGTAATGATGGATGGTTATACTTGTGTACCAGATTTGCTAAGGTTTATGCCTCTGGGTTTTGAGGGAGTGAAGTTGGGGGCCTAACCAAGAGGGACGACTAGATTGGGTGAGAATAAAGATATTGCTGGTGACGAGAACGTCAGAGGTAAAAGTGAGGAAGTGGTTCAGCAAATTGCCAAAGATACAAGTTTGGTGGAATACAGGGTCACAGTCTGTATGCTGCTGGGAGCTTGAGAACGCTGTTTTAAGTGACTTGGTAGAGAGTGCTTTCCAGGGATGGATTCAAAACGAAGTGGGATTGGTAAGGGGCGCAGTATGTGGGTGTTACGAGTCACAGTGAGGTGGTTTGGAAGGTACGTTGTCAGTGACCAGGGCTGTGGGAGATTGGTGGCTGTGAAAATGGAACAAGGCGATAGAGGATAAGATGCTCCTGGATGAGAGGAGAGATGAAGCTGCGACTAAATGATAAGGGTTACACCAGCACTGTGGCAGTTGACCGCCGAACGTGTTTGGAAGATTAACCGGGTGGAGAGACTAAGGGTTGGTGTCGGGGAGGATTCTCCGTTTGGGAGACTATGGCCGGGATTCTCCGTTGCCCGATGCCGGTATCGTAATTCGCGATGAGGTGGAGAATTCCTTTTGACCCTGAAATCGGGTGCGGTACCTGGGGCGAAATTCTCCGGAAACGGCGCGATGTCCGCCAACTGGCGCCCAAAGCGGCGCAAATCAGATGGGCATCGCGCCGCCCCAAAGGTGCGGAATGCTCCGCATATTTGGGGGCCGAGCTCCAACCTTGAGGGGCTAGGTCGGCGCCGGACGAATTTCCGCCCCGCCAGCTGGCGGAAAAGGCCTTTGGTGCCCCGCCAGCTGGCGCGGAAATGACATCACTGGGCGGCGCATGTGCGGGAGCGTCAGCGGCCGCTGACAGCTTTCCACGCATGCGCAGTGATGAGAGTCTCTTCTGCCTCCGCCATGGTGGAGACCGTGGTGGAGGCGGAAAGGAAAGTGTGCCCCCACGGCACAGGCCCGCCCGCGGATCGGTGGGCCCCGATCGCGGGCCAGGGCACCGTGGGGGCACCCCCCGGAGCCAGATCGCCCCGCGCCTCCCCCAGGACCCCGGAGCCCGCCTGCGCCGCCTTGTCCCGCCGGTAAGGTAGGTGGTTTAATCTACGCCGGCGGGACAGTCATTTTAGCAGCGGGACTTCAGCCCATCCGGGCCGGAGAATCGAGCGGGGGGGCCCGCCAACCGGCGCGGCGAGATTCCCGCCCCCGCCGAATCTCTGGTGCCGGAGACTTCGGCAACCGGTGGGGGCGGGATTCACGCCAGCCCCCGGCGATTCTCTGACCCGGCGGGGGGTCGGAGAATCTCGCCCCTGTTTTCAGATGCTCCACCCCTCCAAAACGGCGTCATCGGGAATATGCCGCATGCCATTGGGCCCGCCTCAGGACATCACCTGAAGGCCCTCCCGCGATGCTCCGCCCCCGACGGGCTGACTTCCTGATGGCACGGGACAAGTGTGCTTTAAGTCTTCGTCAACCTCGCGTGGCGGCTGAGGACTGTGTCCAGCGCCACTATAGTCGGGCGGGGGGAGCCATTCCGTTGATCGGGGGGCTTCGGCAGGGGCTGGGGGGACAGATGGGGGGTGGTCTGGGGTGGCGAGGGGGGTATAGGGGGCGTTATCTGGCAGGTCGGGCCCACACACGGCCGGCGCCATGTTGTACGTCGCGACCACTGCAGGTTGTCGCTGTACGCATGCTCGGCCACGGACCCAGCCATTCTCCGGTCCTTTTTGGCACGGGAGCCAGGTGCTTTACCCGGCGCCACTGCTAGCCCCTCACCAGTTTCGGTGAGGGTTCGGCGCCAATTTTGGCGTTGTAAAATGACACTGTTCCCACACAGGCATCGGCACTTAGCTGCAAAATCGGAAAGTTCAGCCCTATGTTCTCCCGCCTGAGCTGAATTGCACCAGTTTTACGGTCCCCTCGCGGTTGTAAAGCAGGTTGCAATTCAGTGTTCCACGCCATGCAAATTTATGTATGGTGAGAATATGAGGGATTCCCGAGGGAATTCCGCTATTGGGCAGCCATCTTGATAGCGTGTCCCGCGGCCGGCCACCGGCCACCCCCCCGCCATACCGCATATTTGTAAACCCCCCCCAAACCATACAGGTGCCTCCCACCCAGATTGCCTGGGAGCCCCCCTACCCCCAAGTATGGGGGTGACTCACTCCAGGGACCCCTGTAATAGGGGAACCCCTCCCCCAGGGATTCCAGTAACAAGGGGACCCCAGTAATAGGGGCCCTTTCTCCTGAGACTCCTGAAATAGGAAGACACCACCATGTGACCCCTTTAATAGGGTGAGCCCCCACAGGGGTGCCCATATCAACTAGATGAAAGTGCACTAAGTGTATTCCAGTCAGTCAAGCGTGTGATTTCACTGCACTTACCTCTCTTTTTGGGGTTACACACTTAGGCCACTGAAACATGAATGGATATGAATGGATCAAAGCTACAGATTATTTTAAGAGCTGTCAATCACAAACCATTACTTAAAAGACAGGAATGGATTGCAGATTTGCAGATAATAGATCTGTAGGAACCAGATGCAGGCACAGCTAATCTCCTTCAGGGAATGGACACGAGGAGCTGCAAGGTAAGTATTACAGCTCAGATGCTTCCCACAGCCCCCGTCTGCATTGCTCTCTAGCTTCCTGACATGGGTCCCTTTTCTGTGGGGTCTTTGAGGGGGGAGGGTGTCTGTGTATGTGGGGGGAAGGGGGTTGTGCAGGTGGTTCCTTTAGGCAGGGCCCCCCTATCACAGGGGCCTCTGAGGGGGTCCCCTATTACAGGGATCCCTGGGGGGAGGGTCACCCCATATTGGGGATGGTGGGGCAACCAGGCAATCCACGGGTTGGAGGCTGCTGCGTGGTGCGGGTCGTAGTTTCAGGGCTGATTTGCGGTTCGGGGAGGGGGGAAACAGGCTCAGATGCTCTCTATCATCGTGGCCCTGGCTTGGTGGATCTAACGCTTCACGATTGCTGAGACCACAAGTGAAACTTGCCTACGTGATTCCTGACCGCGGGGACCGGAGAATCATGGGAGGGCAGAGCATAGGGTGTCGTTCTTGCTAAATAGATGCAAATGGGTCATTCCGACCTATTTGCTTTTATTTCCATGCTCCCGCTGGTGTACAATGTGGAACTCGTTCACACCACCAGCGAGGGTCAGAACATGACGTTTGGGTCGGTGCCTAGGGCCAATCCTGAAATCTCTTGATTCGTAGTCACATTTGGTTTCCATTGCGCCACTGGCCATAGTAGTGTCTGGGGCCAATCCTGATTTTGCTCCGACGCCCATTGGGAGACGCAATTTGGGCGTCCCGGGTCGGAGAATCCCGCCCGTCATCTTTCAAGAACTACAGTAATTCCTAAATACCAAAATCCAGGTTCACCAAGATTATAGTGGATGAACAGAATCCAAAAATATAATATTTAAGAAATGTGGAGTGGAATTTAAATTCAATTTCAGTGGGTTTGCAAAACAAGAGCCAGCAAATTGGTCACCTCTTTTATTTAGTTAGTTAACTTTTATTTAGACAGGTAAGTCAATTGAGAAACAATTCTCAAATACAATAATCCCTCCCAGTAGGACAGAAGGTAGTAATCGACTGTCCATTAGACATCGCACCAACCTTTCCTTTATAATGGCAATGTCTCTCTGTGAGACTGTAGAATGGAAGCTAGGGGAAATGAAGAAATCTCAAACGTGTATTATAAAAGGGTCTCTCCTTCAGCTGAAGCAATGTTGTCGGGACAAGGTTGAAGCAGTCTTACCCTGTATATAATTGCACTGTATGTGACCTTAAAGTGCTTGGTGCTGACACAGAAAGCAATGAAAACCCTCATTTTGAACAGGATTTGTGACACCAAACCTATCGACTCCAATGACAAGCCTTATACAGTTAATTAGAAAGGACATACAATTGGCATACAAAAATGCAATTCATACAAAATGAATAACCTTTACATATGAACTCCATTTTTGAATGTTTATATAAAATTAGGTTTGACATTAGCCACAGCTTAATGGCCTCCTAAAGTTGAGTGGTTCAGCTTACCCCTTTAATTGAAAAGATCCTGATGGAATATTTTAGATGTTATTGAAAAGGGTACTCAATAATGGTGAAATTGAATTAATGGCTCTCACTTCAAATGCATGTCTACTGTATTTTAATTATGTTGCATATATGATCAACTTCAAGGTTTAAAGGTTTCAATTAGACTGTTTTGGCCATAAGTATTAAATCTATGATTGCTACTTTTAACAAGATTGTTTTATTTTGTTTTTCCAACTTCACCATAGTAAGCCTTTTGTTTAGATCGCTTCTCTGTTTAAAGGCTTTTATATAAAATGAACAAAAATTTGGCACAGTTTTCAACCAGTGCAGCTGTGAACTATAATGCTTAAAGAACCTTTTAGACAGGGCTTTTTAAACTCTAGTTCTCGTCAGACAATGTGAAAGACTTGGCATACAGTTTTATGTATGTTGTCTGTCGTGATTTCACTGTGTACAAGAATATAATGGAACCGCTTGGCATGGTATTTTAATATAGCCATTTGGTTTGATGTACATATTGACGACTATTATATTTTGGTTCAGTGCACCAAATTGTAATGCACTGAATTGTTAAGTGTTTGTAAAGAGACCAAAACTAATTATCACTAGTAGGTCTGTAATAAATATTGAATAGATGAAATAAACTGGTATTGCTGAAGAAAGCGACATACTGTCAAGGCTTTTCATTTTGCACTCATCAGGACAGATGCAAGAATACAAAGGACGCTATTGGGGACTCTTGCGGTTGGGCTTGGATGGGGGGCGGGGCTGAACCGTTTCAGGTCAGGGGTCGCCTCTGGGCTACTCTACTCAAGTGGCTAGCACGGGGCAGCACGGTAGCATTGTGGATAGCACAATTGCTTCACAGCTCCAGGGTCCCAGGTTCAATTCCGTCTTGAGTCACTGTCTGTGCGGAGTCTGCACATCCTCCCCGTGTGTGCGTGGGTTTCCTCCGGGTGCTCCGGTTTCCTCCCACAGTCCAAAGATGTGCAGGTTAGGTGGATTGGCCATAATAAATTGCCCCTAGTGTCCAAAATTGCCCTTAGTATTGGGTGGGGTTACTGGGTTATGGGGATAGGGTGGAGATGTTGACCTTGGGTAGAGTGCTCTTTCCAAGAATCGGTGCAGACTCGATGGGCCGAATGGCCTCCTTCTGCACTTTAAATTATATGAAGTATGAACTTATGATAGGTACATCTCTTCAAAGTAAAGAACCTTTAAAAGATTTCCTTGAAGATATTTATATATCTGCCGGTGCTTTATTGAACCATCTAATGCAGTGTTTTTCAAACTTTTTTTCTGCCGACCCGTTTTTGCAAAATAGCCGCCTCTTACGACCCATGCCATGTTATGGATTCAATAAACAATAGATTCTCCAGAGTCACTTTTTAAAACACCACGCTCATCGTTGGCACTCGATTATTGAAAGTCAAACATTTGTAATGAAAATATATTTCCTATTTTTGTTGTTATTTGGAGATCTAAATAGCTTGTAATAAAAATATCTGCACAGATCAGTAAGCAAGACCTTTGATCGCAGACTCCTGAGGTGTTTGAAGGGGGAACGAGGCAATTGTTGGAAACACGCCTGGATTTTGGGCTGATGGGGAAGGAAGGAGACTCACCATTGATCGCAAATTCAGTCTCACAGAGAGAGCGACTGGTCTCCGAAAGTGAGCGGCGAGTGGCTCCTCATTTTAAATATACATCAAATGCACACGCAATGCAACTTTAAACATAGATCTGATTGACAAGGTTAAGAGTAACAGAAACTCAACAGACAAACAAGATTAACTGTCGCAGAAATTCAACCAACACTGACAACGTTAATGGTAACAGAAATTCAAGATTAGTTGACAATGGTAACAGTGGCAGACATTAATCATGCATTCGATTCAGAACGTTAACCCTGAAATCGGTCTCTTTGTGTGATTATTGACTCTGTGCTTCCGCTGAGCTCTACTTGAACAGATGCATTTGCCCCCTGATTAGGATGGTTGGTGTTCCCAAACCCACACCCGTCGCCCCAGAGCGGGTTCAGAATGGGGCAAATATAAATCAGCTTTGTGAAAATGGGCCAATTGAAAGGTGGGGAGAACCCCACAGGAATTATCGTCTAGAGCTAGATCCTGCATAAGGGAGTACTCTGGCTATGAGTTACTGACTGGGGTACTTGTGAATAGATATTCCAGTCGGCAGTTAGTTGTTTTCGGGTGGGGGTGCAGGCCTGGAAAAAAAAGAGCGTGACACACTGCTGGAAACTAACGTTGTGCAGAATGAATGAAAATTGCTTATTGTCACAAGTAGGCTTCAACGAAGTTACTGTGAAAACGCCACATTCCGGCACCTATTCGGGGAGGCTGTTACGGGAATTAAACCGTGCTGCTGGCCTGCCTTGGTCTGCTTTCAAAGCCAGCGATTTAGCCCAGTGTGCTAAACAGCCCCAATGAGTTTCTGCAGGAAATAAATTCAAAGATATTTCTATTAAACTCTTCAGTTGTATGTGCAGGTGCTGACTAACCTGGCTGATCAGCTGCTGCAGAAACGGGAGTGCCTGCAGGAGGCTGTATCGGTGGTGGTGGCTATAAGAGTGACCCAGGGAGGCAGAAAGTCCACAGCACCGGCCTCTACCTCAGTCTAATGTGGCCACACACCGCACTATAACCAGAATTCACCCAGGGAGAAAATGGGGAAAACGGTCAGGAGATCCCCGAGGACCATGTTTGGAGACCTTTTGGCAACCCATTTTACATCATCCCGCGGTCCACCCGTGGGTCGCGACCCCCAATTTGAAAACACTGATCTAATGCTTAAAGAAGGTTTTGGGCACTATAAAAATATGCATTAATTATTGGAAGCACAATGAATTACAAGTATAAATTTTGCACAGTATAATGTTATTACATTTATTAGCCAGGATCATGATTCAAATTTTGAAGTTCGAGTTACAATCTTAGAATGCCCTTTGACATGATTCACCATGAGCAAAATCTCTATAAGATCAAACTAGTTTTTTGAAGGAATAGGCTACCATCACAAAACTGAGCTGTATTAGGTTCTGCTGCTAGCCTTTTCAATAAATGCACCCAGAGCACATTGAATGGCCTTGATTAAATACATCAACTGTTTATGTTTAAAATCAAGTCCATATTATGATTGGATTTGATTGATATTGCCAGAAAGCTGCACCTAATTCTGAAGTACTCGTTCATCCCAGTGGAGCTACATGATGCACTGTAGCTTCACTAATTCTGGGAATGTTATCTGTGGAAAATAGCTGTCAGATTTGAAAATGAATGCATTAACATAGATGAATATTGCGGAGATTTTCGCAAACTATCTTTTGTGCAAAGGTCATGGAATCTTTTTGTAAGGAATTCTATTAGATAATTAAACAGCTGACTTGAGTTAATGGTCTGAGAAATGCAACTGGAGGTAATATGGTTAAAATTCTTTTTGTGCATTCTTATTTTCGAACATGCCATGTGTAAATGGGGAGAAACCACAATTATATTACATAAATGACAATATTGCAATGTTCTGAACCAGTGAGGAATTTATCTATCAACTATTGTTCCATGATTTATTCTGCTCCCTATTATTAAAATAATATCATTTATTTTAATATATGTAAATTGTTTCTATCTGCCTTTGTTGTGCGCCTTCATATCAAGTTAAAATGTCCTTCACCCATGTGAAGTATTGCCCAAAGGCAGGTCTGACCCACAGTGCCATGGTCTCTGCCATGGTTAGGGCAAGGAGGCAGGCCCCAAATTTAACCCAGCTAGAATGGGGATCGAACCCCATGCTGTTGGCACCAATCTGGTCCACACTGGCCATCCAACCAACTGAGCCAGGCAGCATCACCAACCCCCTCCTCTCCCCCGCACAAGGAGTCTGAGTTGCTATGAGAACATACATTTTTAAATGCCAGACATAGCCTGGATAGTGATAGTTAGAGGCTCAAATTTCTTTGTATCAGATGGCTGACTAGGAATCTCTCCTGCTCTTCCTGCCTGCCATTGACATCTGGTGGAAGAATTTGCAGATTGCTGTTCAACCTGTTTGGCTACATTACGATCGCACCTTCCTTGGCCACCAAGTCCTGGAGTGGGACTTGAACCCAAAGCTAAGAGCCACAAGACCTCCTTTGTCTACATACAATCTAAGTTTTTGAAAATGAAACCTAGAAAGACATTTTATTTTATGTGTTTTAAGAAAGTGTACCAAATCTGTAGGCGTTTGCTTTTTAAGACCTAATCTGACGCATTTGAAGCAAAAACATTACACATGATCTGCTATTAATGTGCTTCAGTTGTACTCTTAATTTGTTTTTGTCTGTCAGTAAAACAATATGCATTTTTTAACCTTTTTTTCAAATTCAGTATGGGAATGAATCATGACAATGATCATCCACCCTGTGCAGATGGCCTCCATATCATGTCTGGGGAATGGATCAAAGGTCAAAACTTGGGTGATGTATCCTGGTCCCAGTGCAGCAGAGATGATCTGGAAAGATTTCTCAGGTATGTACATACCAGATTTTTATTGCTACTGAAATTAGGTCTGTAGCTGTTATTTTGTTGCAGCAATTTAATACAACAGACTGTTGACCTTTAATGAATTTAATGTGAAGGACTAGTTTATCAGCCAGTTTTTTCTTGAGTTTCTGTTCTTAGATTTATAGAGAAATGTGAGAGATTTATTTAAAGGCACATCCAATTGCTTTAGTTTCGTCTGGTGGCATGCCGAATAACAGACTTGTGTCAAATTTGCTAATCATTAATAAATTTAGCATAATTGGTTGATATATTTGAGTGAAAAAAGTACGAATCAGTTTGCAGTGTGCCACCAGAGGAAATTAAATTCCTGAGTATATTTTGAGTGTGTTTATCCATGTAGCCATTTTAAGATTTTAAGTCACTAAGCTGTCGACATAATGCATTCCATTAAAGAAAACATTCTGAAATGAAACATTTATCACATTGTTAACTTCTAATATCGTAGTATTTGTAATCACATTCCCATATGTCATAAGACATTTCCTGTGAATGGTTTTTAAAAATATATTTATTCAAGACTTTTAAACAAAATATAAATATACAAAATATCAAAAGAACAACGAAACAGCATCAGAAGAACATCACATCGACCCAACAAACAACGTCAGCCCTCCAGCCCCCCGACACCAACCCTCAACCATGTCCCACCTTTCCCTTTTAACCCCCTCATACTCGCTGACCCCTCAATTCTCCTTGAAGAATTCGATGAACGGCTTCCACCTCTGAGTGAACCCTTCCACTGACCCCCAGAGCGAACTTGATCTTCTCTAACCGAAGGTCTTCTGCCAGGTCGCTCACCCATACCACTGCCTTCAGCGACTCCCGAGTCCCTTCAACATGGCAAAATCCATCTCCGGGCTATCAGGAAGGGGATAAAGGCCAATACACTGGCCTAACTCTCCTGCCCTGCACTCCCCAGTCTGCAGACACACCAAACATCGCCACCTCCGGACACAGGGACACCCTCACCCCCAGAATCTCGAACATAACATCCGAGAACCACTGCCAGAACCCCTTCAATCTTGGTCATGTCCAAAACATGTGGACGTGGTGTGTGGGCCCCACCACGCTCCGCCCACACCTATCCCCCACCCCCTCAAAAAACCTGCTCATCCTCGTCACCGTCGTGTGGTCACTATGCACCACTTTAAACTGGATGAGGATTAACCTTGCACATGAAAAGGAAGCATTCCCCTCCGCAAAGCCTCAGCCCATGTCCCAGCCCCCACCTCCTCTCCCAACTCGTTCTCCCATTTGCACTTAAATCCTCCACCAGGGTGCCCCCCAACCATCATTCCTTGTAAATATCCGACGCCTTCCCCTCTCCTATTTCATCCTCTGACAGAAGCTTATCTTGCAGCACCAGAGGTAGCAATCCGGGGAAAGATGGCGCCTCTCTCCTCAGAAAAGGCACCTGCAGGTACCTAGGCAACTCAAACAATCTCTCCAACTCCTCCAGCCCCACAAATTTGCCCCCTATAAACAAGTCCCTGAAGTACTCAATCCATTTCCCGTGAATGTTGATAACTCCACAATTTGTTAGAAAATTGGAAAGCCGAGCATTTGAGCATATTCGATTTGATCACCTATGCTGCCTACCTGTATTTCTGTAGTGAGTGCACAACTACCAGTTGTAACATCAGTTTTTCTAAATCTCAAAAAAAATGTGAGTTGGTTCACTGGTCAAATTACAGTCAAGAAATTTGTTGACACCACCGGTTTCACAGGTGTAAAACGGACACCTAAGGATCCAATATGGAAGGTGGCACTGAAAGTATGTGAGCTATCATATTGGTAAAGGGAGAAGTGTAGGCACCAGGACCTGCACCTGAAACAGGTAATAAGCCCTTTGTACAAGCAAATTACGGTTGCCAGCCTGTTTTATGTATTCCTGGAAATTTAATCATGTGACATTTGATGAAATGGCATTTCCCTCTGTTTTCAAATGTTATTGCGTTATCTTAGTTGAATGTCTTTCTATCACCAAGTCCTGAATAAAATATTTAAAATTTGTTTTTTATGAGATGAATAACATCATTTCCTCAGGATTGCAGGCTGTCAATGCCCTATTGCTAATATCCACTGCCACCCCAATGCTTGCTGCATGGCTGGCAGAAAGCTGCTGACTTCAAGTGGGGAAATTGAAGTTAGCCTTGTGGTTGACTTTGTGTAGCTCTGGCCCTAGAAGGCTTGTCTTTGGATTGTACCATCCTGACCTAGGTAGCAACAGCCTTGGTAGGCTGGCTGAAAGATACTTGCAAAGTGGCAGTGGTGGGAGGACGAGCTTATCTCTCACCTTGAGAGAGCACACTAAGTAGGTTTGTACACCATGGCACACTGCTACGCCTTTGGAGTGGTATCTCAATAATCTTAGTCATGCTTTAGAGCACATATAGTGGAACGCTCAGAGACCATGTTTGCAGCAGTCAAATGGGTGATGTAATAACCCCCACGAGATCCACGGCCCGATTGATCTCCCCCTGGGGCTTGTGTAAATGAGCTCCCACCACTGAGGGGCGGAGGCCTAACAGCGGGGCCTGTTAAAACCCAGCGATAAAAGCCGGTTAGGAAGTGAACCAACATCTCCAGATGGTCCTGGCTGGGGCTAAATGTACTCCCCACTGTTTCAACCATCAAGTTACATCATGGTTAAGTTCACAAATGTGGTTATAGAGTTGCGCATCAATTCCACATTGAACTCTTAGGTTCTGTACCACACTGTGTACGAAGTTTGTGCAATGCTCTTCCATACTACTTGTCGTTAAATGCTTTCTGGTAGGCCTGTCAATGTACCAAGAATTTCAGTGGCATGTTATTGTTTATTGCGAGGGGAATTGAATGCAAAAAGTAATGAAGTTATGCTTCAGTTATATAAGGCATTGGTGAGACTACATCTGGAGTACCGTGTACAGTGTTGATTTTATTTAAGGAAGGATGTAAATGCAATGGAGTTAATGTTTACTCGACTAACAACTGGAATAGATGGGTTGTCATATGAACAAACATCGGTCAGGCTAGGCTTGTATCTGCTGGTATTTAGATGAGTAAGAGGTGGCTTTTAAAACAGGTATGATCCTGAGGGGTTTTGACAGAGCGAATGTGGGGCATCTAGAGCTACAGGCTACTGTTTAAAAATAAGTGGTCACTCATTTAAGATGAGATGAGGAGCAATTTTTCCTGAGGTCAAAAGTCTTTGGAATGTCTTCCTCAAAAAGTGGTGAAAGCATACAACAACCTGGCACAGATTGGGTACAAATGGGGGAGGCCTCCTGTAAAGGAACGACCTTCCGGGACCTGGCTACAGCAGCACACCCATCCCCCTCAACAAGAGGGGGACTATAGACCGATCCGGAGGACGGCAGAATGTGTAAAAGGTCAATTGAATGAAAGACAAAATAAACCTCTCTGTATAATAAAGTAAATTAACGCAGGTAAGAAAAATGTGATCTATATATACAATTGTTTATAAATATGAAAAGTGCCAATAAAAAGATTTCCAAAGAGAAGAAAAAAGTGTTGGAAGCAGTAAGTGTTAAAAGCCTGGGTTAGTCTGTGTGACTGGTGCAGTCGTGTTTTCAATGAATCTTAGTTTAAAAGGCAAGTATATTTTAGGAGTCAGGTGTGTAATTAAACCATTGTAAAAACTTGGACTAAATACATTTTGTTTTGATGAAGTGGATTCCCTGTGGAGTTAGATTTCATATTGATAATATGATGTTGTTGGGTGGAGCTGAGGTATCAGTTTTGTAGGAAAAGCAGGTCAGTGCAGTTCTGGATGAAGCTGTGACCACAAGTCAGGCAGCTTGCTCTCTGCTGTTCAGTTAAAAGAGATCAACCGTCTTTAAAACAGTGTAGACTTGTTTGAGAACAAGGGGGGAGCTGAAATGAGCTGGTTTTGAAGTTTAAATATGGAGTGACTGGAAATGGCTCTTTCAGTTACAAACGTTTTCCTGGGTGTGGAAGAAGTTACTCCACTAAAGTTAGCACAGGTTGAAAAGGAGATTGACAGCATGCTTAAGAAGAAGATAATCAAAGTGAGTCACTCCGTTTGGAGCTCATCTATTGTGATGGTACCAAAACCAGATGGAACACAATGATTATGTGTGGACTATAGAAAAATCAATGCAGTTGTGAAGTCAAATTCATATCATGTTCCTCATTGGGAAGAATGTGTTGAAAAGATGGGACAAGTGAATTTTATTACCAAACTTGACTTACTTAAAGGATACTAGCAAGTAACTTTATCAGACAGGGCAAAGGAAATTTTGGCTTTTGTGATGTCCAATAGTCTGTAACAGTTTAAAGTCATGCCATTTAGAATGAAGAACGCACAAACAACATTCCAAAGATTCCCCAACAAGGTCATTTCTGGAATAAACAATATGTACCGTGTACATTGATGATTTGGTGCTGTTCAGTCAAACGTGGAAGGAGCATTTGGAACATTTAAAGGAATTATTCGATCAACTACAGGAGTCTGGATTGGTGGTCAATTTGGCTAAAAGTGAATTTGCGAAAGTTCAAGTCACATTCCTAGGCCATATAATTGGATGGGTCAGATAGCCCTACAGAATATGAAAATGAAAGCTATTCCGATGCCATCAAGGAGGAGAGAAGTTCTGAGATTTCTGAGCATGAGTGGTTTCTATCTGAAGTACGTGCCAAATTTTAGCAGTGTGGTTGCTCACCTGACTGAACACCTGAAAGCCTGAAAAAGCACAGGAAATTTCAATGGACGATGGAATATGAAGAGACATTTAATAATCTGAAAACTGTGTTAACCATCGCACCAGCGTTGATGGCACCTAATTATGCCAAGCAATTTAAGGTGGCAATTGATGTGGGTGTTGGTGCTGTACTGTTGCAGGAAGACAATGAGAGAATCGAAAGGCCTGCTGGCTTTTTTTCTCGGAAACTAAGTATTCATCAAGAAAAATATTCGACCATCGAGAAGGAGACATTGGGCTGGATTCTCCGCTGTCGGGATTCTCCATTTCGCTGGCAGCCTGGGGATTTCCCGACGGCGTGGGGCTGCCCAAAATGGGAAACCCTATTGGCCGGCTGGCAAGGGGGAGAATCCCGGGGGGGCATCGCACCAGAAATCTGGTATGGCGGGATGGAGAATCTCGCCCATTGAGTTTGGTGTTGGTGTGACACCATTTTGACATTTATGTTGCTAACAGTTCATGAGAGACAATTGTACATACAGACCATAATCCATTTAAAGTTTTTGCAAAAGTTCAAGGATCGAAATGCAAGACTGTTCAGATGGAGTTTATTGTTACAACTATTTAACTTAAAATTCTACATCTGGCATGAAGAGAATACCTAATTGCCAATGCTTTAACATGACTTAGAAGTGTGAGAAGACTGGAATGTTCAAAGGTGGAAAAGAAAGACTGAAACGGCCTATACTCATGTTTAGGTTTGCATGTTAAAATGTAATATGATGTGTAAGGTAAAGGTAAAGTCACCATAGTCCCAGGTGACCATACGCTGCTTTATGATATGTATCTTATCGAGTATTAGTGATGTTCAATAATTAAATCTTTTTAGAGTTAGATGGCTTTGGAAAAATCAAGCCATGTTTTATTTGCTGGTTCATTTTTTTTTAAGGGGGTAGGTGTGAGGAATGTAGGAATTTCAGATGTATTGTATTATAGGTATTTGGTGCAGGAAGGGTTAAAAGCCTGGGTTAGTGTGTGTGACTGCTGCAGTCATATTTTCAAAGAATCTTAGTTTGAAAGTTGCCACCCAGGTTGATAGGGTTGTGAAGAAGGCCTATGGAGTGTTGGCCTTTATTGGTAGAGGGATTGAGTTCCGGAGTCGGGAGGTCATGTTGCAGCTGTACAAAACTCTGGTACGGCCGCATTTGCAGTATTGCGTACAGTTCTGGTCACCGCATTATAGGAAGGACGTGGAGGCTTTGGAGCGGGTGCAGAGGAGATTTACCAGGATGTTGCCTGGTATGGAGGGAAAATCTTATGAGGAAAGGCTGATGGACCTGAGGTTGTTTTCGTTGGAGAGAAGAAGGTTAAGAGGAGACTTAATAGAGGCATACAAAATGATCAGGGGGTTAGATAGGGTGGACAGTGAGAGCCTACTCCCGCAGATGGAAATGGCTGGCACGAGGGGACATAACTTTAAACTGAGGGGTAATAGATATAGGACAGAGGTCAGAGGTAGGTTCTTTACACAAAGAGTGGTGAGGCCGTGGAATCCCCTACCTGCATCAGTAGTGAACTCACCAACATTGAGGGCATTTAAAAGTTTATTGGATAAGCATATGGATGATAATGGCATAGTGTAGGTTAGATGGCTTTTGTTTCGGTGCAACATCGTGGGCCGAAGGGCCTGTACTGCGCTGTATCGTTCTATGTTCTATGTTCTATGAAAGGCAAGTATATTTTAGGTGCCAGGGGTACAATTAACACATCATAAAAAATCTTGTGCTAATTGAATTTTGTTTTGATTAAGGGGATTGATTCCCTGTGGAGTTAATTATATTTCAGCTTGGTAATTTGACTTTGTTGCTGGGTGGAGCTAAGGTATCAGGCAGTGGGTACAAAGGCGGCAACTTCTCAAACACCCACAGCTTAATTAGACCATGACCCCAGAAGCATCAGCACTTCTTCAGGGGTTAGAACTTGTAACTCAAGTAGGTTGTGATTCCTTTATATTAAAGAGTTTCCTTTTACAAGACATGTGGATTTGCTCTAAGTGTCAAAATGAAGGTGGCAAGATGGCACTGTGGTTAGCACTGCTGCCTCACAGCTCCATGGTCCCAAGTTCAATTCCAGCTTTGGGTCACTGTCTGTGTGGAGTTTGCACGTTCTCCCCGTGTCTGCGTGGGTTTCCTCTGGATGCTCTGGTTTCGTCCCACAGTCCAAAGATGTGGAGGTTAGGTGGATTGGCCATGCTAAATTACCCCTTGGTCTCCAAAAGGTCAGTTATAGAACATAGAACATAGAACAATACAGCGCAGTACAGGCCCTTCGGCCCACGATGTTGCACCGAAACAAAAGACATCTAACCTACACTATGCCATTATCATCCATATGTTTATCCAATAAACTTTTAAATGCCCTCAATGTTGGCGAGTTCACTACTGTCAAGGTAGGGCATTCCACGGCCTCACTACTCTTTGCGTAAAGAACCTGCCTCTGACCTCTGTCCTATATCTATTACCCCTCAGTTTAAAGTTATGTCCCCTCGTGCCAGCCATATCCATCCGCGGGAGAAGGCTCTCACTGTCCACCCTATCCAACCCCCTGATCAGTTGTGTTGGGAGATGGGGTAGATCATGGGCCTGGGTGGAGTGTTATCATAGATTATCATAGAATTTACAGTGCAGAAGGAGGCCATTCGGCCCATCAAGTCTGCACCAGCTCTTGGAAAGAGCACCCTACCAAAGGTCAACACCTCCACCCTATCCCCATAACCCAGTAACCCCACCCAATACTAAGGACAATTTTGGACACTAAGGGCAATTTATCATGGCCAATCCACCTAACCTGCACATCTTTGGACTGTGGGAGGAAACCGGAGCACCCGGAGGAAACCCATGCACACACAGGGAGGATGTGCAGACTCCGCACAGACAGTGACCCAAGCCGGAATCGAACCTGGGACCCTGGAGCTGTGAAGCAATTGTGCTATCCACAATGCTACCGTGCTGCCCTCTTTGAGAGTGTTGCTGTAGACTCGATGGGCTAGGTGACCTCTTTCTGTACTGTAGTGATTCTCTGAATTTTATTCCTTGCAATCTGTGAGCATTCTCTAAATAGTGGGGGAATGATGGCAGCTGTAAGGGAGCAAGGGCATGGGAACTGAGGCATCAAAGGGCAAGGAGTGCAGACTGTGAGGTATGATTGACGATCAGTGAGGACTGGGATTTTTTAGACTGCAAACAAACATTGAGGCAGGGAGTGATGTAATCTCATTGAGGCTGACAATGTTAATGACACCAAGCTGACATGCCTCCCCCTCCTTTTTGGTACCATGTCCTTAGAGGGCATTGAGAAACATGAACTTGCATTGAGGGAATTGAGAAACATGAACTGGTCAATGTACTCAACAAAGTACTGCAGTGGTTTGCCATTGTCTTTTACAGTATGGCTGACTGGGAAACTCCTGGTCTTACTGTTTGCCCTTTCCAACGACTGCAGACTCAATGGGCTGTATGGCCTCCTTCTGCACTGGAGGGATTCTATAACCTATTCCGTGATCTAAAATGTATTGGAAGGATGAAAGAGCTGATAATCAACCATGTTATGAACACAGCACATTATGATGCACCTTCCATGGGTATCAAGTCCTGAAGTGGGACTTAAACCCTGAGCTTTTGATCCAGAAGCAGGGATGCGACCCATTGAGCCACAAGATCTCTTGACCTACTGGCTACCTAATTTAAATTGGAAGCATGTCCTGTATCATGGAGGTAGCACTCACCCCATTGACACTGCGCCAGCAGTTTGAATTTGTTTCCATGCTGCCTACTGCTAATATGAAATCCTTTGCTATTTTTCACTTAAAAGTATATATCCGCACATATATGCTCCTGAAAGCTTGCGATGCTTGTTTGGTTTCTAAAGAACTCAAATACTGTTAGGAAAACAAAGATAGTTTTAAAGGATTTATATTTGTATTGATAAACATTCGAAATAAGGTATGGTTTTGAGTGGGTTTCATTTAATGTGTCTGTGCCGAGAAGCTTAAAACCGATAGTTAGATTCATGCTGGACAAAGGTGTTTGTATGTGTGAGGGTTTGTTAAGTTCCAACTGTGTTCTTTATCTTAAAATAACTTTAGAGTACCAAATTCATTTTTTCCAATTAAAGGACAATTTCGCGTGTCCAATCCACCTACCTTGCACATCTTTGTGTTGTGGGGGCAAAACCCACGCAAACACGGGGAATGTGCAAACTCCACATGGACAGTGACCTAGAGCTGGGATCGAACTTGGGACCTCGGCTCCGTGGTAAACACTGCACCACTGTGCTGCCGCAACTGTGTTCTATTATATTTAGAGAGGGATTATATTATATAAAGAGATGCTTAGCAACTGGAGCTTTGTAACCTAGAGAAACTTTAAATGTTAGTTTTAGTTTAATTTGTGGGAAGTTGGAGACAGGAATGAAAAAATGAAAATGAAAATCTCTTATTGTCACGAGTAGGCTTCAATGAAGTTACTGTGAAAAGCCCCTAGTCGCCACATTCCTGCGCCTGTTCGGGGAGGCTGGTACGGGAATCGAACCGTGCTGCTGGCCTGCCTTGGTCTGCTTTAAAAGCCAGCGATTTAGCCCGGTGTGCTAAACCAGCCCCGACACTGGGGAGTGAACAGCTCTCAAGTCTACCAGGTGAAGCTGGACAGGATAAGGGAATCGCAAAGATGCCAGCTTCCTCAGGAACAAGATACAATCAAGATAACCACGGAATTGGGTGGAGTCAAAAAAACAGAGACCGAGGTATTGTTCAGAAGAATTCAAGGAAGAGAAAACCAAGTGTTCTGAGTCAAAGGTAAAGCTATTGTGAGCAGTTTGCACAGCAGTCAAGACAGAAAAAAATCCTAAAGGGGTTGGTGTGAAATCCTGGTCTGAATCTGCTGTCAAAAATGGAGTAGAAGCTTTATTTAAAAGTAACATTTGGAAAACCTGGTCTGGATTTCAGAATGCAAGCTGCTAAGGGAAAGCATTATTATGAAAGAGGATTTTAAAGTGTGTTTTGGGGATTAGAGTTTGGAAACTTTCACGCGACAATCATCTGGGGGGGGGGTTCTGATCCACAGTCACTTGGGTTTCATAGAATTTACAGTGCAAAAGGAAGCCATTCGATTCATCAAGTCTGCACCGGCCCTCAGAAAGAGCACCCTACCTAAGCACAGAATTCCACCCTATCTCCGTAACCCAGCAACCCCACCTAACCTTTGTTTTTTGGGCACTAAGGGCACGTTAGCACGGCCAATCCACCGAACCTGCATGTTTTTGGACTGTGGGATGAAACCGGAGCACCCGGAGGAAACCCACGCAGACGCGGGGAGAAAGTGGAAACTCCACCCAGACAGATTTGCCCTCATTCATCTTGTGTGCTTAAAAGGGACATAATATTAATGAGAGCATAGTTGTTTAAGACATACTTTGTAATTCATGTTAATCTTTAAACATCTTTAATTTCTGACATGGTGAGGGGCAGTCAATGACTGGAAGGCCCAAGCTAATAATAATAATCTTTATTATTGTCACAAGTAGGCTTACATTAACACTGCAATGAAGTAACTGTGAAAATCCCCTAGACGCCACACTCCGGCGCCTGCTCGGGTAAACTGAGGGAGAATTCAGAATGTCCAATTCGCCTAACAAGCATGTCTTTCAGGACTTGTGGGAGGAAACTGGAGCACCCAGAGGAAATCCACTCAGACCACAGATGTGCAGACTCCTCACAGATAGCGACCCAAGTGGAAATCGATCCCGGGAGCCTGGCGCTATGAAGCAACAGTGCTAACCACTGTGCTACCATGCTGCCCTACTGCAGGGCGAGTGCTGCCCAGTAATTTCAGGCCCATTGTGTTTAATGTCTATATGTGGAGCAGCTGTCCTGTCTGGTATACTGAGTCTAAACTATTTGTAGATATGCTTGATATCACCGCCTCCTACTTCCCGCAAAACACAACACTCTTGTTCAATTAAGTCAGGATCACCCAAGCAATCATGAGTTGTCAGCTCAATAAGTACAAACTGCTGCACCTCAATGAGCTCAAAAAGGTGAAATTTGAGCTCCACAAAGACAGAAGTCATGCTGTGTTTGTCCATGTAAATGTCATACCAGGATTAACACTCTTTGTTTCTGATTCAAATGAAGCATGATTGGAAGTCTTAACTGGAAACCTGTGTTTCTTTGTGGGTTTCTGATTTGGGAAATCTACTAGTTGGCCGCAAAAAAGTCGGAACTCCTTTGTCCTTTTCTGCTAATAGGCTTTCTAAATTTCCCAGAACCAATGAATCTTTGGTATATGCTTCCCAGACTACTTGTCCCTTACAATAAATAGGAAAATGTTTTGTGATGTGGTATGTAAAAATATCCTTTACACCAGTGGCATGGGTGTTTGAACCTCTTCAGATAACTCTGTGACAGGCACGAGTGTGCTAGATCATTTTTGGCTGAGATTTGTTACGGTATGCCAAATTTATTTGACAGCACACCTTCTGTCAAATGTTATCTCCTTCCTGAGGTATCGACATACCTAAAATCCTGGTTCTGGCAGCTGACAACGATGTCACTGAAAATCAGAATCCTTGATCACAATCTGGTTTGAAAAATTGGCCATTTATTTCCATATACTCAGTCATATTTTTACAGACTTCTGCAAATTATGTGCAATGGTGACATGAATTCCAGTCATTGATCTGTTGTTGCCATGTCCCTTTTATATTTAACGTAGAGTCACAATTTTATTCAGAGCTCAATGAGTGACAATTTAATAATAATCTTTATTGTCACAAGTAGGCTTACATTAACACTGCAATGAAGTTACTGTGAAAATCCCCTAGTCGCAACATTCCAGTGACTTTTCGGGTACACGGAGGGAGAATTCAGAATGTCCAATTCATCTAACAAACACATCTTTCGGGACTTGTGGGAGAAAACGGGAGCACCCAGAGGAAACCCACGCAGACACAGGGAGAACGTGCAAACTCCGCACAGATAGTGACCCAAGCCAGGAATCAAACCTGCGACCCTGGTGCAATAGCAATATTTCTGCGCTACATTCGTGGAAAATCTGCTGAGAGACCCTAATTGTTAACGATTCAAGCCCATAATCTGCTTATTCTCATGTTCTATTAACAAGTTCTAAGCTCTCATGAGAATGCTCTGCTCTATTTCATTGTTCAGGTGATCCATAATGTTCTATTCATCCTATGTAAAATGGAAGGGCAAAATTTAAGTGAATTAACACTTCATTTGAGCCAGGTTTAGTTTCACTTCATTGAAGAAATAGATTCTACAGAATATTGCTCCTGGGTAAGTAATTACAACATTCATTGGGTATATCATACTTTTGCTGTAGACTCTCACTGCCAGAGGAGAAGGCAGAAAATCACAAAGGTGCAGTCCATGACTTTCATCTCATGTTGTAAGCTAATTGGTGTAATTAGACAACTCTATTATCATTATATCATGTGACTACCAGAATAATAGAAAGTGAACTGGACAGGAAGGTAACGTTGCGGTAGATCATCCGTGATCTTATTGAACATTGCAGCAGGCTCAAAGGCTTACTTTTTTTTCGCCTATTGCTTATGTCCTTCTGATCTTATGAGCTGGATGAACATTGGTCCTTTTTCAGTTCACAATTCCTGTGCTCCATTATTGAGCTGATGTAGTTTTCTGCTAAGTGCTCCTGGAAAGCAGGGCTCTGTGGTGGGAGCACGGCAACTGTATGTTTCACCCATTGGGAAATGGGCACGAAGCTCAGAATGGATTGGGAATCGTGGTGCAGTGACTTCCACACATAAATTTCTGGGATGTTCTCGTGCTAATTTTTAAAATCTATCTCTTGATGTTCATTACTTTTGACAATAATAGCGAATGTCTACTTAATACATTCATATGGTGTTCCTCTATTTGCTATTTTAATGACAGAATGAATCATTTTAAAACAAATTGGAGCTGAGCTTGTAGTGCAGGGAGCTTGCAGGTTTTATAAGACTTTTTCCTCTTTGGTTGTCACAGTTAGAATCTCAGGACCAAATTTTCATAATGACAGGGAGCCTCTCCATCACAGCAAGAATGGCAGGCATGTGTTGAATTCAGAAGCTCACTGCCAAACACAGCACCGACAACTTTCCGGGGGTAGAGCTGGACCCAGGTTGGGGTTTGCACATGCATGTTTCATGGGCGCAACTGCCCTTATAAAGCAGCTGCTTTTGGTATCATAGATGTCTGAAACGTGACATGCACAGAGCAGATTTGATCTTTTTGGAGACATTTGGGGAGGTGCAGGTACCCCTGTAGAATTTGCTTTGAACTTGTTTTAACTGCCCCAGAATTGGCAACAACTCAAACTGTCTTGCTTTAACCCAAGGGTGTAGGAGAGTGTGTCTGCTGGATTTTCAAGCCCACGATTTGTGAAGCCAGGTTCCAGTAAGAGCTTTGTGCTTGAGAAGAGCACATGGCAGTTTGTGTGAAGGAAGATACAAGATGGGCATGACACCCTTGTACATGGACATCAATAAAGCCAGTCAATGTAAGCAGCAGGAGGCCAGAGGGAGGGCAGAAGGTCGGGAGGAAGAGGCAGTACTACGTGCACAAGGAAGAAGGGGGAGGTGAGGCAGATGCAGGAAAGCCAGATACTATGCAGTGGGAAGGATGTACAGACCCAGGACATCCTATCTCAATATGATAGAGAACCAGTTCTGAAGGAGACTAAGTGAGGTGGTGACAGAAAAATATTGCATAATTCTACAACAACTCAAACCACACTTTATGGTAAAGATGATCATCGCTCTCAATTTCTATGCCTCAGAATCTTTCCAGGGACCATCAGGAGATCGGTCTAGGGGCCAAAACAAGGTTTCTTCCAAGTTTGGGCAAGATTCCCTGACAATTGCCAAGATATATTTCCAAGTCAGGATGATAAGTGACTGGGAGGAGAACTTGCAGGTGATGGTGTTCTCGGGTATCTGCTGTTCTTGTCCACCTCGATGGTAGTGGTTGTTGGTTTAGAAAGTGCTGCCTCAGGAACCTTGGGGAGTTCCTGCAGTGCATCTTGTAGATGGTACACACGGCTGCCACTGTTTTTTGGTGGTGGAGGGTTTGCATATTTGTGGAAGGGGGAGCAATCAAGTGGGTTGCTCTGTCCAGCTTCTTGATTGTTGCTGGAGCTGCACCTATCCAGGCAAGTGGAGAGTATTCCATTATACTCCTGACTTGTGCCTTGTGGATGGTGAACAGACTTTGGGGGAATCAAGAAGTGAGTTACTCGTCATAGGATTACTAGCCTTTGATCTGCCCTGGTAACCACAGTATTAATTTGGCTAGTCTAGTTCAGTTTCCGATCAATGGTAACAATCAATGGTATTGATTGTGGGGATTCAGGATTCAGCGATGGCAATGCCGCTGAATGTCAAGGGGTGAAGTGTAGATCCTCTTTTGTAGGAGATGGTCATTGCCTGGCACATGTGTGGCGCAAATGTAACTTACCACTTGTCAGCCCAAGCCTGGATATTGTCCAGGTATTGCTGAATTTGGACATGGACTGCTTCATTATCTGAGGAGTCGCGAATGGTGCTGAACAATGTGCAGTGATCTGTGAACGTCTCCACTTCTGATGTTATGATGGAAGAGAGGTCATTGATGAAACAGCTGAAGATGGTTGGATCTAGGACACTATCTTTAGGAAGTCCTGCAGTGATGTCCTGAAGCTGAGATGATTGACCTACAACCACAACGACCATCTTCCTTTGTGCCAAGTATGACTCCAACAGCAGTGAGTTTCCCCCCGATTCCCATTGATTCCAGTTTAGCTCGGACTCCTTGATGCCATACTCAGTCAAATGCTGCCTTGATGTCAAGGGCAATACCCTCCCCTCACCGCTGCATTCAGCTCTTTTGTCCATGTTGGAACCAAGGCTGTATTGAAGTCAGGAGCTGAGTGGCTCTGGCGGAACCCAAACTATGCATTCGTGAACAAGGGTTATCGCTGAGAGAGTGCTGCTTGATTGCACTGTTGCTGACTCCTTCCATTACTTTGCTGATACTGGAGAGCATTAATTGGCTGGGTTGGATTTGTCATGTTTCTTATGTACAGGACATACCTGGGCAATCTTCCACATTGCCGGGTAGATTCCAGTGCTGTAGCCTTGACTCGGGGTGTGGCAAGTTGTGGAGCACAAGTCTTCAGTGCTGTTGTCGGAATATTGTCAGGACCCTTAGCCTTTGCGGTATCCAGTGCCTTCAGCTGTTTCTTGATATCACATAGAGTTAGTCGTATTGGCTGGAGACTGACCTCTGTGATGCTGGGGACCTCAGGAGGAGACCGAGATGGATCATCCACCCGGCACTCTGACTGAGGATTATTACGAATGCCTCAGCCTTGTCTTTTGCATATATGTGCTCGGCTCCTCCAATATTGAGGATGGGGATATTTGTGGAGCCTCCTCCTCCAAAGAGTTGTTTAATTGTCCACCACTAACCACAGTTGGATGTGGCAGGACTGCAGAGCTTAGATCTGATGCGTTTGTCGTGGAATAGCTTAGCTCTATCAGTTGGTGCTTATGCTTTTTGGCACACAGGTAGTCCTGTGTTGTAGCTTCGTCAGGTTTGTGGTGTTGGGTGCTCTGGTGCACAGATGAGCCAACACAGTTGTATGTGGTACAACTCTATTTTATTATAACTCTTATAATACAGTTCGTTCTGGATACTCTGCACGTGCTGTCTCCCTGAGTGTGTTTGGCAATAGATGTGTCCTGGTTCTCCTCTGCAGCTCTTACTGACCACCAGGGGTCGTGTCTGTGCTTTTATATCTTTCTGTCATTGGTTGTGGTGTTGTGTGTTCTGATTTGTCTGTTGGTGTGTCTATCATGATGTGTGTGTTTGAATATCATGACATCCCCCCTTTTTACAAAGACAAGTGCCTACGTGGTTATAAATATAATTGTGTCGTGAGTGCATCTAAGAGTGTGCGTTTGTGTTGTGTACAGCGTGTGTTTATGACGTAACTATTTACATGGGGCGATGTCGGGTGCGTCACACTAACAAGGTTGTACCATAACAAAACTTGGATGCGAGAGAAAAAAAAAAACTTGAACATTGGTCCGGTCAGACGATATCTGGAACAATAAACAACAACAGGTTATAATACAGAAGTGTTTGACTTTTTGAACGTATTAACAGCGTTATAAGTCCAGTCTAATGGGTGACCGCCTCAAGAATGGGCTGGTCCTCAAGCCGGTTCAGCTGTGGAGATTTGGGGTCACACTGGTTCACCTTGGACTGTTGGAGGTGATGCTGTTGCCGAAGTCTCTACTTTACCATTTGTTGTACTTCAAGCAGTGCTTGGTTTTTTTCATTCTTGCAAATATAACATTCAACATCTTTGTTAGTGGTGCCCTGGCTGTGGTTTGGTTCTGGTGGCGATGGAAGGGGCATGATCCGTGGCATCTCCACGAAGTCATCCTTGGGAACCAGTGGAGGATCCAGCGTGTGCGTACGGTGCAGTTGCGAGCGTGGAAGGCGGCACAAAGCCCGCTGATTGCGCCTACGCACCAATCCATCCGCCCTGCATGCCAGGAACAAGGTGGAGTCTGTTTTCTTTTTATGTTTGTGGTGGACGGCATCTTGTAGCCGATGGGTCGTTGCCATCGAAGTAGCACCATCACTAATATCATGCAAGGCGATGACTGTGCCAGATGTGGAAGTTGGCCAAGACCGTGTACGCTGGTTCCGGCCTTCTGCTGTGCCGGAAGGGCGACTCCGCAGAGAAACGTCGAAGCATGTCGCCTTGGAGAGAGAATTGTTGCTCGCATCAACGTCTGGCGATGGCGCGAATTGGTGTGTCCATCTTGGACCGCCGGTGCTGGTTGCCACTGCCGACCCAGTGGGACTGCCACGCGATCCATTCCCTGTCGCCGTGTCATCTGCCGTCACCCTGAGCGTGCCATCGCCGAGGCCGCGACACCGCCCGTCCGGAGCAAGGTCTGGCGTGCGCAAATCAGAGTCGGCGCTTGGCTGCTCCCCATCTGGAGTCCGGTCTGCCTTCCGCCGATGCCCCCCGTCCGGAGTCCCAACAGGTTCACTGGAGGCAGCCGAGATTCCCTGAAGCTGCACTTCTGGAGTCGGAACATGCAGGAATGCACCAACCAGTGGAGAGGCTCGAGCCATCGAGGGTGGAAGCGGTGCGCCGCCACCGCAGTCGTCAGTGGTCCCACCGTGATCGTTGAGTGCCTCGGTACGCACTAGGCGAGGTCTGTCACCTTGCACCTTTTGCATGTGAAGTGGGATGCTGTCGTCACTCGTCTCACATCCCGTGGATAGATCGTCATTAGCAGCTTGCTGTTCACTAGGGTTGGGTAAATTGTCAGAGTTTTCATCTGGTGGTGCACACCATGTCGGTGGACTGTCATTGTCTTGCCATTGTCCTTCATTTGGGCTTTTCTTCTTTGGTACTTTAAATCTTCCCCCAGACATTGCAGAACCTTGTTTATTACCCCCAAATTCTCCCATATGTATGGTCTCGAACATAGGATCCACTGTTTCTATCGACATTGTACCATTTTCCAAAGAGCATTCCGTTTCACTTTTCTTCTCAGGTACCTCATATGTAACTTTGTTTAATGTACATGCCTTCATGGTCTCTGGGTCTGATTTTGCTGGGACTGGCATGGTCACAGTCTCTCTTTTACTGTTCTCAATTTCCCACATTATACTCCCCATACATAACTGCTTAATCACTGGGGTTAGTGTGGTACAATGGACAATCGGGTCGACCTTATCTGCATCTTCACCATTAGTGGAAAGCACACTTGGTTCACTTGAAACTGCTGTGGGTTTTAAATTCGTTATCTGGCTACTCGATGTCGGTGTCCTCAGGATTGTTGCTCCAATGTTCTGCTCAATAATCAGTGGAGTGTGTATAGGTTCAATGCAATTAATGTTCCCCTCCAGGTTTGAAGAGTCATTACTGACTAACTGCTGGTCTCCGAAGTTGGGATTTTGCGGCATTGTGTTGAAGGGAGACATTTGTCCCTGCTGTAGATATGATTCAGGTTGTGTTATTTCCATTACCTGAGGATCAATGTCTTGTCCATTTTTTCGATCCGTACTAAAACACTGGCAATTCTCAATCTGCTCCTTGCAAGTTAAACATTCAATTAATTTCGTTAGCAAATCCTCAGCATCCTTCTGTGGCCGTGCAGCATTATTAATCTCTGTTCGGCTACAATGATCCTGAAGGTCAGCGCATAAACCTTTTTTCTTCGGGCTTGGACGAGGCGATTCCTTTGGCTTGTCTTCAGTTGGGCTTGAACAGTCTTCAGCGCTGTGCCCTTTATTGTAGCATGAGAGACCGTCATGGTCATGCTGCTGTGTAGTGGAGCATGGTAGGCTGTTATAGCCTTCTTGCTGTTCACGGGAGCATGGCAGACTTGCATCGTCTGCCGCTGGTTGGTCAGGAGAGGTTGCTAGACCCTCATGGTCTTGTTCCAGCAAGGACTGCGCTCTGGAGTCTTGCGTTCCTTCCATCGTGGAGTCCGTCCACGAGCTCTCTGTGGAGGCTTGTGACACTGGAGTCACTTCTTGTTCGTGCAAGGACTGCGCTCTGGAGTCTTGCATTTCTGCAATTGTGGAGTCTGTCCACGAGCTTGCTGTGGAAGCTTGTGACACTGGAGTCACTTCTGGTTCATGCGAGGACTGCACTCTGGAGTCTTGCATGTCTTCTTTCATAGAGTCGGGAACGTTGAGCGGGACGTGGACCACGCTCTGTGTGGCAGCAGGGCACTCTCCGTGTGCTTGCACCGCTCCCTGTCTGTTAATGTCAGGCTGCAGCATCATCCGGTACTGATAAGTTGGAACGTCATATCTGCTGGATTGAAGATCCTCAAATCCGAAAAATGAATCCGCATCTGCGTCGGATTCAATGTGGGGGCCGCCAATGTGCAACACGAAAGGTTCGTCCGAGTCATAGTCATATAGGACCACGGAGCTATCATTGGGCTCGCGAGGTCCGGAAACACTGTAAAAATCATCATCGAAGTATTCAAGGTCGGAATCATCGGCTTGTGCGTAGGTAACTGCTTGTCGGAGGGTTCTTCGGAGGTTAAATTCATCTCCTGGGTCAATTTGCGGCACTGTGCTGTCATTCCAGGTGAAGGAAGGTTGTTTTACAGCTTTAACAGATTTTTGTTTTTTTGATTTGGGACGTTTCCCTTTTAAATTGGATTTGGGACATTTCCCTTTTAAATTGGTGCAGTCTGTGGCCTCTGACATCCTGACGCTCGGTATGTAGCACGTAGGAAGCGACTGCGCATGCTCAGATCGCTGTTCCTTTACCGATGGCCGTTTTCTTGACTGCGCATGCGCAGCATCTCGCGCATGCGCAAACGAAACTTCCGGTTCTGCGCACTTCTCGCGCAACTGTGCTAGCGTTATACCTTTAGCAAGATGGCCGTCGACCTCGACCCAGCCTTTTCTCAGGCCCGGGATTTCGGGCTCCGGGATCCCAGCCACGAGGTGAGTACTGCAGCTTTTCTTACCTTTAAGTCCCCATTGGATTGCGTATTCTTCACAGTACTTGGCGAATTTGCCCATGACTGCCTGGTAATCGTGCCTTTGCTGCCTCCTGAAGAACCTGAACCTTCTGAACATTGCTCTTGCCCTTGCACCGGCGACGATGAGGAGAAATTCAATTTTTTCCTTATCATCCAGGTCCTTGAGTTCAGCTGCCGCCAGGAACAACTCGAACATTTGCCGGAATCGCCGCCAGTTTTCGTGGAGGTCGCCGTCGCACTGGAGCGCCTGCGGAACCGGGAGCTTGTACATCATGCCTGGGCACTGCTGGTTGTCTCTGTACACTGAGGTATGCCGGCAGGTATCGATCCACTCCTGTACCATGTGGTGTTGGGTGCTCTGGTGCACAGATGAGCCAACACAGTTGTATGTGGTACAACTCTATTTTATTATAACTCTTATAATACAGTTCGTTCTGGATACTCTGCACGTGCTGTCTCCCTGAGTGTGTTTGGCAATAGATGTGTCCTGGTTCTCCTCTGCAGCTCTTACTGACCACCAGGGGTCGTGTCTGTGCTTTTATATCTTTCTGTCATTGGTTGTGGTGTTGTGTGTTCTGATTTGTCTGTTGGTGTGTCTATCATGATGTGTGTGTTTGAATATCATGACAAGGTTGACACCTAATTTTTCAGCATTCTTGGTGTTGTCCCTGGCATTGAACCCTTCATTGAACCACGGTTGATCCCCTGGCTGGTGATAGAGTGGGGGATATATTTGCTGCTGATTGGATAATGAGCTTGACATCATTTAGCATTCTGTCATTGAGTCTTGGCAATGAACCACAATACTTCAGAATATCTGTGCCAGGTAGTGATGGCAAGATAATGTTACATTATTTCCTAGGGGAGCAATGATGGGCCATCTGTACCAAGGTCAACTATGACCTATGATCATGAAAGGCACTATATAAATGCAAGTATTTATTTTATGATCAAGTAAGCTGTTAAAAATTACCATCTATGCTCACGCTGGAAGAATGGTCATTTGCATGACATACTGGAGATTAGCAAGCACTTACGGAGCTGTATGTCACTATGAGTTTACAGTGCAGAAGAGGAGAAAGAAAGTACATTTTTAAAAATTTTGTTCGAATATGGCTTTGAATTTCCTTCTCAAAATGGTTTATTTGTGATCAATATAATTTTTCAAATCCTACCATCTTAGTTAGTTTATCCTTCCAACGTGGGATTTCCAATTAAGAAATTGCTGTAACTTACCAGAACACACACTATTTAAAATGTGGAATGATGGTTATACTTTTTCCTGTGTGCATGCTTTTGCAGCCCTTTTTCACGCTACAGTTTATGTTGCATTCATTGGGCGAAGGTCAGCATTGTTAGAAAACAGAACACTTTTCATCTGGTGATATTGTTAAGTACATCATGCACAAGGGATCTTTTTGGGAGCAGCACACATGCTTAATACTGCCCAAACAAAGCAATCTGTTGTCAGTATCTGGCCGCATTATCGCCTATCAGTGATGGGTAGAATTCATCACAGTGTTTTGGACAGAATTTAAACAGAGACACTCTCTGTTTCAGACTGTTACCAGCATTGGACCTGACTTCCAATAATGATTGTTGCTGTACTTTCTGCCTTTGTGGGAATAACTTTGGGGTTGTGCTGACACAGAAGAGCAGATTTTACAACCATATGCTCCCAGTGGACAGCTTCAACTGGAGCATACATTTATTTTATAATCCTATTGCATTATTTGTTCCGATGTAAAATGAAAATGTTATTACATTATTGACGTGTGCAAGGCTCACACTTAAAAAAATAGAAAGACCATTTGGCCCTTCGAGCCTGCTCTATAATTCAAAATGATAATGGCTGATTATCAAGTTCAATACCCTGATCCCGCCTTTCCCCCCCCCATATCCCTTAGTTCCTTAGACCCAAGAGCGATGTCTAATTCCGTCTTTAAATTACACAACATTTTAGCCTCAACTACTTTCTATGGTAGTGAATTCCACAGATTTACCACTCTCTGGGTGAAGAAATCTCTCCTCACCTCAGTCATAAAACGTTTACCCCTTATCCTCAAACTATGACCCCTTGTTCTGGACTCCTCCACCATCGGGAACATTCTTTCTGAATCTACCCTGTCTAATCCTATTGGAATTTTATACGTTTCTATGAGATTCCGTCTCACTCTTCTAAAGTCCAATAAATATAATTCTGATCGATTTAGTCTCTCCTCATATGAATCATCCCAGGAATCAGCCTGGTAAACCTTCGCCGCACTCCCTCCTGTCTTAAAGAATGGTATGAATCCAGTTTTATTTTCATTAGATCCTTCAGGGTAAAGAATTGAATCAGAAAATAAACTTGGGTTTCAATGTACCCCAAATTAATCAAATGAAAGTCTTTTGGGCTGATTACTTCACGTGTCCAAACTGCGTGCCATCATGCACTATCCTCACCCCATTACCAAATATTTGCCTTTGACAACCCTGTTATGTGTGTCTCATGAGTGTATAATTCAATTTTCACTTCCTCTTACCTGATATACATTAGGGGGTAAAAGTTGGACCTTGCCAAGCCTGTTTTTTGGACAGAAAACAAAGGTAAAAAGGACCAGTTTCGGAAAACCCAGTCCACGCATGTGTTGCAAACTCTGCCATCTTGATAAAGATGGCTTGGCATCTGCCCAAAACAGATATTGAAGCTCTTGAATTACTGTAGGACCTAATGAAAATGTTATGACCCTTATGCCAAATTGGTCAATCCTAAGCAGAGCAGCCATTGGACCTGCTTTGTTTAGAATCATAGAACGGAAGAGACAGCGATGCCCTGGAGTAGGAAGATGGCGGCGCCCACTGGCCGCATGGGGACCGTGGAGAGGTTTGTGGTGGCGGTCCGCATTCGCCGCCGGAGACCGCGGCAACCGCACGGGCGTGGCATACCCCCACGAAATGGCCCTATTTACCGCATCCCTTGCAGGTGGATGCGTGGGCCGGGCAGCGCAGGCGGGTGTGCTTGGCCTGCCCGCAAAAGTAGCAGCGGGGCCCCCCGGGGTTGCCAGGCCACCTTGCAGCACAGGCTTGTGGGGGAATGGGGGATGTCTCGGGGTCAGCAGTGGAGGGGTTCCATGCTACCCAGGGGGCTGCCGCGCGGTCGGGAATGTAAGCATGGGCATTTCTGGAGGCCACATCTAGGGAGCCTGTAAGGGCCCGTGCCTCCTTGAGACCTAGAGTGTCTTTTTCTAGCAGTCGCTGGCGGATTTGTGAGGATAGCATACCTGCCACGAAAGCGTCCCGGACCAAGAGTTCAGTGTGTTCGCTCGCCGAAACTTGCGGGCAGCTGCAGGTTCTCCCCAACACCAGGAGTGCACGGTAGAATTTTTCCAGAGATTCTCCAAGGGTTTGTCGCCTCGTTGCTAGCAGGTGCCGGGCGTAGACCTGGTTTACCGGGTGAATATAATGTCCTTTTAGCAGCTCTATTGCTGCATCAAAGTCTTCCGCTTCCTCGATGAGGGTTTAAATCTCTGTGCTCACCATTGAGTGCAGGACCTGCATTTTCTGTTCTCCCATGGGTGTGTTTTCGGCCATCCCGAGATACCCTTTAAAGCACGCTAGCCAGTGCTTGAAGATTGCCGCTGAGTTTGCCGCGTGGGGGCTGAATTGCAGACACTCCGGCTTGATTCGGAGCTCCATCCTTTTTTTAAAACCGTACAGTACCTGTACTTTTTTCTGTACCTGAGTTGCTGGGGGAAACATTCAGCTTATTAAATTGATGCACGATCAATGACCACTAAAGCGAGGTTGTCGTCCAACTGAAGACTTTAATAAGGTAGATGTTTCCCCCAGCAGCTCAGGTACAGAATGAAGGCTGCTGGGGCGGCACGGGCTCTTATACCCCGCCTAGCAGGGCGGAGCTACCATACATCTTGACCAATAGAAAGCATACAGTTTCCACCAATGGTGCTCCGGCATACCAGGTACTGTAATACCTCTACTACCACAGCGGCTGCGGCTGGATGATCCTGGGATCCGATGGGAGAAGTCTGACCTTGTGGAAGGTAGGTGGTTGGATCTGGCGGGGTCCAGGGTGCTGGCGGGGACCAGGGCACTGGTTACGCTTCTGGTGTCGCGCCTGGCAGGATCCCGGGCACTGGTTGAGGTAGAGAGGTTGCTAGGGGGGCATGTTTGCGATCCGGATGGGTCCCAGCGTTCTGCAGGCACGGGAATACCTTGCAGCGCGTTCGGGTCCTCGCGTGGGGTCTCTGCCATTTTTGGGGTGGGCAGGGGCTTCCTGAGGCAGATTGGGCTGAGTCCCGTGGTCTGTTCCCTTCCTGGCGCTCCTGGGGTCGGGTCTTGAAGTAGGCCCAGTCGGGCCTCCACATGGAATTTTCTTTCTTCCATCTCCAGGTTGGTCGGGTTGCTGGGCGGGCCTCTCCGGGTCGGGTCGCTGGGAGGGTCTCTCGGGGTCGAGTTGGGCCGGGTCTCGTCGTCGGGGGTCGGGTCGGGAGCTCCGGGGCCTGGGCTGGGCGATCCGGGGCTGGCGTCGTTTGTTAGGCCGGGTTGGGAGCTACGAGGTCCGGGTCGGCTCCAAATCGAGGTCAGGGCTTCACTTCCGGTTTGGGCCCGATCCACTTCCGGATCGGGTCAAAAAATCTCTACGGAGGAGGGCCTCGAAGCCTGCAATAAAAGATAAAAGAGAGAAGTTAGTAATAATGTTAGTGTTGAATTCAATTTTAAAAGATTAGAACGAGTATAGGTGAAGTAAAAAGTGGATCTGTTGGGGAGAGCTCGCAGAGAGTCGCCTCGCTCCAGTGCCATCTTCTGTACATCTTAATTGTGTTTTGGATCTTAAACTGGATAGGTCGAATTCCAAGTTTCGGAGTCCATCTGGGGTGGTGAAAGAGTAATTGGTGTTCATAGAACAGATTGCTGTGGTGGGGGGGTGGAGGTAGACCTATGGAGCTTTAGGTTTCTGAAGGATAAGGAGTTTCAATTTTTTTTTCTCACGTACCCCGGGTCTACTCCTAGTCAGCAGTGCCACCCAACGCCTCGGAGTGGCTCTCAGAGCTGTCCAAGGTGTTTTTTTTTGTTCATTGGACGTAGGCATCGCAGGTTGTGTCAGCATTAATTGCTCCTTAATTGCTGTGGGTCTGGACTCGCAGGTAGGCCAGACCGGGTAAGGATGGCAGATTTCCTTCCCTAAAGGACATTAGTGAACCAGATGAGTTTTTACGACAATCAGCAATGGTTTTGTGGTCATTGGTAGACTCTTAATTCCATGTTTTTATTGAATTCAAATTTCACCATCTGCAGTGGCGGGATTTAAACCTGAGACTGGAGAAGATAAAATTCTTGATCAGAGGGTCCGAGCAGAGATTCCACGACACATGGCAGAAGTTCACAAATCTCTTTTACGACCTGTTTGCAACCAGCAACAAAGTAGGGAGGGGGGTGGGGGGTGGGATGGGGAGGGGAGCAGATAGGAAGGAGTTGAGGAAAACATAGTCAGCACTTCGAGTTTTCGCAAATGTCCTTTATTTAACACTAAGTTCGTGGAGGGAGTTAGAGTGACCACAGTCCTTCTAATTGTCCCCACCTTACAAGAGTATAGCAGTACTTTATATGGTTCAATAAGCAATATTTAGAAAAACGAGGCATTTCTTTGATAAGCCGAGACAGAAAAGCGAGCAGCGTTAAACAACAAGCCTTGAATTTCTAGCCTAAGAACAATAATAATTGTCTACTGTCAGCAACAATGTGCAGCTGTGCACTTGTTTACATAGTCTGACCTTCTGCCTATTACATGCAGAACCTCTTGACTGAAATAAAGCTAATATACCCATCATGCTTTGCCAAGTGCCTATTGCCATGAAATATAGTCAAGCAGCTGGTTAAGAAGGAATACAGGGTATCAAGGCAACTAATCCGCCAACTAAAGTCCCTTCTACAGAAGGGGTGGGGGTGGGGGGAGAGCAGATTGGAAGGGATGTGGGGATAGGAAGGAGGGGGTAGGAAGGGACTGATGGAGGGAACGGAGTGGGGGGGGGGGTGCAGGGAGTACCGCTGGGTCGAAAGGGAGCTTGCGTACATCAGATGAGAGATGGAGAGGAAAGCCATACGCTGGAGGGGACACAGAGCCCTCCAATACATGGAAAATTGAAGGCCATTCTCACCTCCCACGAAGACTAAATGGGGATGGGGGAACAAGACTCTCTCTTCTCTTCTCTCTTCCGCCCCCCCCCCCCCCCCCACCATCAAAACAACCCCCTGCCATCAAAACAAGTGTAAATATAAAGAAAGTAAAGAGTTCCGACATTGATTGTAAATACAAATGTAAGTAAGATAATGCGAGCACGGGAACCTGGGACACAAGCAAAGTGACAACCTGTTATACAGTTGTTTATGAAGTTGCTGTTGCTTGATTTCTTCTTTTGTGTTTTTGCCAAAGGCTCTGTCTCTTGTGTATAAATCTTGTTCCTATATGTGAAAAATCCCAATAAAAATATTCTTTAAAAAGAAATTGGAAATAAAGATGAAATTACAGAGATAGAAGACAATGGACAGCCAATATTTTGCAAGGCTAGGACAGTGCCTTATGCGCAGTTAGAAGCGGTAAGTAAAGAGCTGAATAGATTAGAAACAACAGGGGCAATTAATGTGAAGAGCAGTGAATGGACTGCACCCATTGTGGTAGTTCAAAAAGCAGACAGGTCCGTTTGGATTTGTGGAGATTATAATCCAACAGTGAATAAGGTGACTGGGAATGATGCCCACTGTCTACCAGTGAAGATTTGTTTTCTAAATTAGTCAATGGAAAGGTGTTCAGTAAGATAGATTTGTCAAATGCATATTTGCAATTTAAATTAACGAACAAGAGCAATTAATTCCTTATCATTCATACACTCAAAAGGCTTGAACCACTCTATGAGGAATGTGGGAAATTTTTATATAGATTATATTATATATATATATATATCTGTTGCAGTAATAATAAATAACCTAGGTTAAGGTAACCAATCTGTGTGCCTGTAATTAATATGTTGTAAAAGTGAGATAATCATTTATTCCAACCATGTACCATGTACTTGTTTATCTGTATGGGGTTAATGGAATACTGTGTATTTAGATGGTTCCATGTGTGGCAGATAATTTGAGACATTGTGTTTAGGCTTAGGTAAACAGGTCATGGGATATGAGTGGGATAGAGATGATGTAATTAATGGGAAGAGCCAGGTTTGTAGCAAGCAGTTTTGGCTGTAGGTTTTGTTTAGTCTGGCAAGAACAGGATTTCCAAGTTCTGCCTGAAAGGGTCTCTCACTACTTTGCTGAAAGGAAATCTCTATACAATAGTACAGCAAGTACCCTTGTGCTTTAGACCTTTAATTACAGGTAGCTTTTGACCTATAATTGGCTTTGTTTAATTGGATTCACTGAAGGTATAAGTTAGTAGTCAAAGTGTTTTGTTTTATTTAAAAAATTGTTTAACCGTTAATTTAAAAAATACTTTGTGATATTAATATGGTTACACCTGTGTTAATAATAAAGTTTGTTTTAATATAAATATCAATATCCCTATTTGTCAGTGAAATCACTACTGGAGCAAATTATTCTTTTCTCACAAGTTTACAAATTGAAAAATTGTCGGGGTTTCTCGTCCAGTTTCCTAAAATAAATTGGGGTCTGGTCCAATACCATAACAAGTGCGAAATGTTTACTGCTCTCACAGTGTTCCAGAGGATCATGGATCAGGTACTAAGTGGGATGAAAAGAGTCTGCTGCTTCTTGGATGACATTCATATTAACAGTAAGAGAGAGAAAGAGCCGATTGTAAAGTTGATCAAAGTCCAGAATCAACTTCAAGAAGATAGCATCAAAGCTAAAATGCACAAGTGTTGCTTCATGGCTGTTTTTTTCTGTGAAGTGGAGCTTATGCTTCTCAGGGTTGTAAGCTGGTTCAATAATGCATTAAATATCTCTTTAAACATCTTCCATTGTTCTTCAGTTTATTTTACCCATCAGCAGACTTTCCCAGTTTACTGCGACAGTCTCCGTTTCATGTCATTAAAGTCGGTCTGACCTAAATCTAAAATTCAAGTAGCTGATTTGTGCTTTTCACTTTCGAACATTACATCAAACTCGATCATGTTATGATCACTATTTGAAAAATGTCCACTCACCATAATTAAATCCGGCTCCTCACTGATTACTAAATCCAATATTGCGTGTCCTTGTTACATCCAGGACATATTGATGTGGGAAATTATCCCTGACACACTCCAGAAATTCACAACCTTTCTGACAGATACTTGACTGCCTCTCCCAATCCACGTTAAAATTAAAATCCCCATTAATAATACTTTGCCTTTATAACACACTTGCCTAATTTTTACATTCATATAATCTAGCAATTCTGAGCTGTTACCAGGGGGTCTATACACATTACAGTTATAGATACTTTACTGTTCCTCAGTTCCATCCGCAAATTCTCCACCGTGTGCTTTCTCCTCGTTATATACTCTCTCAACAATGAATTGATTTTGTTTCTAATAAGTAAGGCTACTCCCTGCCGCCCTCTGCCATTTTTCCTATCCACCCTGTAAGCCTTATAACCTTGTATATTAACTTCCCAATCCTGACCATCCCGCAGTCATGTGTCAGAAATGACTACTATATCATAACCTCCAATTTGAATTTGTGCCTGCTGCTGATTTAATTTATTCCTTACACTCTTTGTCTATAGAACTCTTATGTGGGCCATGCACTCTAACCTGTCCCTCATATAAAGCTGATGCTTTATTCATCCGTTTATTATTTCTCTCTTCTGATTTAATCAGTATACTTCTGATAGTTTTGCCATTATTTGCCGTACCTGAAGTAGGATTCCTGACAATTTCTTTACTCTCTGTTCTGGTGACTTGTTTTTGAAACTGTATTGACTTCCCCCGAGGATTCCCTCCCCCACCCCCCACCACCACCATTTACTAGGTTTTTTTTGATTTTTTAAAAATACATTTAGAGTACCCAATTCTTTTTTTTTTTCAATTAAGGGGCAATTTAGCATGGCTCATTCACCTACCTTGCACATCTTTTTGGGTTGTGGAGGTGACCCACCATTTACTAGTTTAAAGTCCTTGTGATCACCCTATTCAGCCTTTCCGCTAGGACACTGGTCCCAGACTGGTTCAGTTGGAGCCCATCCCAGCTCCTTTCTGTCCTAATACTGATGCCAGTGCACCACAAAATGGAACTCCTTTTCCCGCACCACTCCTTTAGCCACGTATTTACTTCCCTGATTTTCTTATCTCTATGGCAAATTGCAAGTGGCTCAGGTAGCACAAGCGGCTAGCACTGTGGCTTCACAGCGCCAGGGTCCCAGGTTCAATTCCCACTGGGTCACTGTCTGTGCGGAGTCTGCACGTTCTCCCCGTGTCTGCGTGGGGTTCCTCCGTCTGCTTCGGTTTCCTCCCACAGACCAAAGACATGCAGGTTAGGTGGATTGGCCATGCTAAATTGCCCTTAGTGTCTAAAAAGGGTTGGAGGGGTTATTGGGTTACGGGGATAGGGTGGAAGTGAGGGCTTAAGTGGGTCGCTGCAGACTCGATGGGCCGAATGGACTCCTTCTACACTGTATGTTCTATGTTCTATGTAATAATCCAGATACTATAATTTTGTTCCTAATTCTTCATAATCTCCAAATAGAACCTCCTGCCTACTCTTGCCTATGGTGTCCCAGGGAACTAAGGTGCGCCTTTTAACTGGCCTCCCCTTAGCAGTTCCGTTGCCCCCATTTCCTCCTAGCATCTCGAGCTACTCACCTTGCTCGCGAAAATCCAGGCCTGTGACTCTTAAGTAAAACTCCTCACCATTTTAGCACCACTTCCTGTAACCTTTCCAATGTTTGGGAACTTCAGAAGTACAATAATCCAAATAGTCAAACACAGTTCAGGCATCACCCAGGGCAATATGCTACTTGTCTCAAAAGGTTGCTGCACTGACCTCAACGACAATAGTCAGACATACTCCAGGATGTTCCTTGGAGGAAATTAAAATGTTTTTCAAAACTATATGGGGCTGGTTTAGCATAGTGGGTTAAACAGCTAGCTTGTAATGCAGAACAATGCCAGCAGCGTGGGTTCAATTCCCATACCAGCCTCCCTGAACAGGCGTCGGAATGTGGCGACTAGGGATTTTCACAATAACTTCATTGAAGCCTACTTGTGACAATAAGCGATTATTATTATTATTATGTTGTAACTGATTGCTTCTGATATAGTCTTTTGGAACAAACATCAATTAAACACATCAGTAACTGAATCCCTGGCATTGCCAGTACTTTGTAAAGTTTCTTAGACAATCAACAGAGGTAGAAAATAACACTGATTTGATTGTCCAGTCTTCTGATATGATTGGTTCAAGCAGTCTGCAGTCCTGATTTCCAACCGATTGGAGTAACTTTGGCAACATCCACTCCCATCTTGCAACTGGTCAGTTTGGTTCCTTGCAATCCAAGTGAAATGTTACTTTCTCACACGTAAAGCATTAACAACCTGATGGGTTTTAAATGGGTTGAAATTATACTTGCAGCTTGATAGACAAGTAAAATATTTTGGTTATTTGTGAGGTTTCCTGACCAGCAGGATCATCCAGTGTAGGTACAGTCAGTACCTCAAGAGCAGCTGCATTCAAACAATATAGCTGTGATTGCATAACCAGCCACATGTATGTTGCAGATTGTTGAATGGGTAGGAGAGCAAAGTGAAGCTACAACTACGACAAAATTGCTATTTAGTGAAAAAGAAAGGCTTGCACTTGTATAGAACCTTTCATAGCCACCTCTTGGCCCAATGCACCAATTAAGTACATTTAAAGTCTGGTCACTTTTCTGATGTAGAAATTATGGCAACCAATTTGTGCACAGTGTGCTACCATCAACAGCAATTGTAGTCAGATGATATGTCAGTCAACAGATTGATTTAATTGAGTGACAAAATAGGCTCATGTAGCTGAATAGTCTGCTCTTGTTCATATGTTGTTAGATGGCACGGTGGCACAATGGTTAGCACTGCTGTCTCACAGCATCGGGGACCCAGGTTCAATTCCGGCTTTGGGTGACTGTGTGGCATTCCCTTTGGTGCTCTGATTTACTCGCTCAGTCCAAAGGTGTGCATGTTTGGTGGATTAGCCATGCTAAATTGCCCCTTAGTGTCCAAAGATGTGCAGATTAGTTGGGGTTACGGGGATAGGGCGGGGTAGTGGGCCTAGGTAAGGTGTTCTTTCGAATGGTCAGTGGAGACTTGATGGGACGAATGGCCTCCTTCTGCATTGTCGGGATTCTTTGATTCTATGGCAAAATACCATGTTGGTGCTGCCTCGCGGCGCCGACGTCCCAGGTTCGATCCCGGCTCTGGGTCACTGTCCGTGTGGAGTTTGCACATTCTTCCCGTGTTTGCGTGGGTTTCGCCCCCACAACCCAAAGACGTGCAGGCTAGGTTGATTGGCCACGCTAATTTGCCCCTTAATTGGAAAAAATTAATTGGGTACTCCAAATTTTAAAAAAATACCAAGTTGGAACTAACCTGTCACTGGAAGAGTGTTTTAATCCGAGCTTTATTTGGATAAATGCCTAAGTGACATCTGCATTTCATTACTTGCAATGGGACTTGGTTGGATAATGACCTATCATGTCCAAAATTATAGATAACAGAGGCTGGAAAACTCGACTAGCTTTGAAAATCAACAGACTGGATTTAACGCTCCCACCGATGGCTCTGAAGGCAGGAGGGGCAGTTATACCAGTGGCAGGAGTGATGTTGAGCATCCTACCCCACCAGTGAGACAATTGAGGTTCTTGGGCAGAGTGTAATGCCCTCTCTGTGGCATGTTTGATGCCAGCACAGTTAATCGGCTGTGAGAGTGATCTCTGTCTCCATCCCAATTAAGACCATGGTGGGTTGGCCCCTTGCTGGTCTTTCCACCCTGCTGACAACTATTTAGAAGAGCAAATGAAGTTCAGTATTAAAATAAACCTTTGCGAAAGCTCAGTTAAATTTCGCTGAGCACCAAATCTAACTATTTTAATATTCTAGGTCAGATCAACCCTGAAGTAAGGCAGAATAGGCTACTACAAATGATTGTTGGTGTGTGGTCTAATTGCTCTTGACATTACACAAATTACTCAATGGTCCATAAAAGTCAATTCTGTACTTTAGAGCGTTCACTCTTAGAAGATTAGTCAAAAATAATTTTGCAGATGACTGATTGATACCCTTATGACAAAGTAATTGTAGCCGGAGCACTGGTATGTGAGCAGAAACATTAGTTTAATTGACTCATCCATCGACTCGACAGGAGACTCCATCAGGCAATTTGATTAGAACAAAAAAAAAGGCCGATTGTAAAATGTTATTTCTGATGTTTGCCCCTTGCATGCAACTTTTCATCAAAAAATAGAATTTCTATATTCATTTTGCTTCTTTTAAACTCAGGAAATAAAAACAGGACTTGCCCATGGGATTCCCATTCACATAGTTGTCACTACATTTGAGAAGTTTTAAATCTAATATGCGATTCTCAGGAGTCGCAAATTCAATTATTGTAAGCCAGAATTTGCTGTCAAAGAAATAAGTGAGACTAATGGTACTCTCTGCTATTTGTGTGTAAATGATGGGGCTATTTCCGCTGAAAGCAGACGTGTGTTTGAATGCGAATACCAAGAGCTGCTGTCTGACTTTGTGCGCTGCTCTGCCATAAGCTTTGCGAAAAGAGCAGTTATCATTTGCCTTACTACTTACATGCATTGCATGTAATGAAGGCACTGTGTTTGTGTTCGATCTGGACTAGTCCACCTCACATAATTAGTGAGCGCGAGTGCTCTTCTAATGATCTGATGTTAATTATAGCCAATCGAATATTCCGGCATCAAAAAAACCTCTTAAAAGTCTCATTCCTTTAAATTTCGCATTTTTGGGGGCGATTTTAAAAATATCAAATCTTTCTGACATTTCTTTTCTTTCTCTCTATTCCTCTCTTCATTCAATTTTTATTTATTTCCATTTATTTTTCTTTCTGTGTCTGACCTGACATTTAATTTCCAGCACCCCCATCCTTTAATTCACCGTCCTCCTCAGTTCTTGTGCAGTTTATTTTGCAGTCTTTAAATTAATTGGTTTACATTGTTCACTGACCGATATCAACTTGCACCCTCAGCAGCTTTGTAGGTAATCATCTTTTGAGCTGAAGGATGCAAGGCACAGGTGTAACTATCAGCAGACACTGTTTGATGTCTTGCCACAGGTTAACCTTTGTCCTCGGCCTAGAACATGGGGAAACACTGTAATTCAATGTTAATCTATGATTAATCTAGGACAAAGGTTCGGCACAACATCGTGGGCCGAAGGGCCTGTTCTGTGCTGTATTTTTCTATGTTCTAACATTATTTTGCATGCGGCATTTAACATTAAAATATTTTCCAGTTGAAACACTATTTCTTTACCAGATTAGGGCTAGTGTAAGAAACCTATGACTCTATGCTCACCACCATTTTGAAAAATAAACGTAGTCCTTCAGAATCAAACAGTTTAAAGACACTAATTACAAAGCAGATGCTCAAAATATGAAATAAAAAACAGGAAAAACTCATTAGGTCCGGCCTTACATTACAAATGATGTGGAGATGCTGGTGTTGGACTGGGGTGGGCACAGCAAGAAGTCTTACAACACCAGGTTGAAGTCCAACGGGTTTGTTTCGAATCACTAGCTTTTGGAGCGCAGCTCCTTCCTCAGGTGAATGGTACATTACAAAAGCATTCTTCTGTGATACACTTATGTGAATAAGTTAAACTCCAAGGGCTAGGAGCCAATCTCATTTGAAATGTAGTTGAGCAGTAGGAAATGGAGTGATGTGGTGGACAGGGAAAATCATGTTAAAGTGGAGCTTGCATTGTAGGTGGGGGAATCAAGAGAACCGGCGGATGGAGGACCCCTGTGTTTGCGTTACTTTCTACTGCTATCCTGTGGCCCTTTGACTTATCGCCAAAAGTCAGGCTGTATCCTCACTAGATTTCTTGCCGCTATGGTCATCTCTGGAACATTCATCACCATCTGCCCAAGAACCCACACCACAATACCCGAAATGCAACTAGCCTGCCCCCTGGTCAGTCTCCTTCCTAAACCAGAACTCATTGCCTATCAACATAAAATGTGACACCTGGCATTCAATGATCACTACCCCACCATGGAACATCATACCACCCACTGCCTCCCACCCAAACAGACAGAACGAGAAAGAGAAAGAAGCAGAAAGGAAAAGAGAAGCAAAAGGCAAAACAGGAAGCAGTGGGAAAAACAAGAAACAGACGAGCCAAAATACAGAGAAAGAAACAGGAAGTGGGGAGGGGCTGAAAGAGAAGCAATAATACAACAATCACACCGTAAGCCATCTCTAAGCACAATAGAATCACAGTTAGAATTGAAACCAAACTCCAAACAAACAAACACCATTGTCCAGCATGAATCTAACTAAGTTTTACTTTTCAGACACAAAAACGCTAAATTAAATCCACTATACCTTATTTTTAATGTTTACCAATACAAACCCTTAAAACTACCTTTGTTTCCGAACAAATCAAGATTATTTAAATGTTTTACAAGGTAAATTGACTGATCCTGGACTCCCTTATATATAAAGGTTGTGGCAGTTTTTAAAAAAGGGCAAGGGTACTATGGATACAATTCTCCAAACCATGCTCCTTTCATGTGCAGATGCTCAATGGGTACCAGGTCTGTGAATTTATCGAGGTATTTCTTCAACGTTTCGGTGCAGTTAGATCTGTAGAATTATGGGGTTGAAATCATAACACTCCTGCTGCAAATTTCTTTGCATTTTGTATAAACTGTAACAGAGCAAAATGTACAGAATTTGTTTGTTATAACGTACAAATTTACATGTATTGGCAGGTCAAAGGTCAGTAATTGTTTACTGCACACAGATCCTCAAAGCCTCAATTCAGTGATGTTGTCATCCAAATTGCCAGGAATGATCTACACAGCAGATGAACAATGTCAGATTCTGTTTGGTCCTACAGCTTCATTCTGCAAGGAGATGCAGGTAATTATTATCTTGTTAGACTGGTACAAAGTCCTGTCATGTGTCCACTATGCTGTCTCCTATCCATTGATTCTTGTAGAACATGGAACCAGCATTGTTTGAGTCTCTGAGGTGATAAAGTAATAGTGTTTTAAATTGTTAAATTTATGTTGTCACGTTGTTATACTGCACATTATTGGAGAATATTAAAAGTGGGCAGATAGACACAGATGTCGTTCAGTGTGGAGAAAGATGGGGCATTTTGGAAAAGAGAACAATGAAAATGTGTCCTAAATGTTAAAATTCTTAACATAATGGAGAAAGAACGGAATGTGTATGAAGTGGTTTGATTTTTATTTGAGATGGAAATAGGGAGTCTGGGAGCCAAAATGCCTGCACCTCCAGCCCAGCCCCTGGGTATGAGGCCACATTAGCATTTCTGGAAATGGCGCAGAGGTCAGTTGATGGGAGCAGAAAATCAGGACAGCGATAGGCTCCCACCAGGTCCCAATAGAATGGTACTTGGCAAGATCAGTGAGGAAAGGGACACTCTGAAACAATTGCTGTCAGGAAGGGGAGACTCAACGTACCTTTTAGAGTTATAAGATTTTCAGATGAAGGTAATTTTTTTCCAAGTTGTTTTGGTCTCTTCTGGGCACTCTGTGGACTGCTGCCATTATTTCAGTTTACAAGGTTCATGTCAATGAAAAGTAGTATTGGCTTTGTGCCAAAATTGAACTGCAATTCAAATAATACCTGAAATAAGTCAGAGAAAAAAACTGCCTTCTTCAAATATAAAGGGTGCGATTCTCCACTCCCACGCCGAAGTGGCCGCGCCGTCGTGAACGCCGTCGAGGCTCACGACGCCGCGAAAAGGCCCCGGTCCCGACCGATTCAGGCCCTGACAATGGGCTAGGATCGGGGCCACGTCATCTACACGCGCCCGCGTAAAAGCGGCGCCGCATAGATGATGCGGCCGGCGCCGCATAACGGGCGTCATCCGCGTGGTTGCCGTCCTCTCTAAGTCCGCCCCGCAAGAAGATGTCTGACGGATCTTGCGGGGCTGCGGAAGGAAGGAGGTCCTCCTTCAGAGAGGACGGCCCGACGATCGGCGTACACCGATCGCGGGCCACCCCACATCTGAGGTACCGCCCGGTGCAGAATCCCCCCCCCCGCAGGCCCCCCCCCCCCCCCCAGCGTTCACGCACCACTCACGACTGCAGCGACCAGGTGTGGACGGCGCCGGGCGGAACCCGCCGTTTTGGCCTGGCTGCTCGGCCCATCCGGGCCTGAGAATAGCGGGGTGCCGGAGAATTGCCATTTTCGGTGTCCCCGGCGATTCTCCGGCCTGCGGCCTGCGAAACACGACCGGGCCGTTCCCGCCGCTTGGGAGAATCGCGGGAGGGCGTCGGACCGATGTCCCGGGAAATTTTGGCGCCCCAGGCGATTCTCCCAACCGGCGTGGGAGTGGAGAATCGCGCCCAAAGAGCTTGCATTTATAGGGTGTCCCATAATAGTTCACAGCTACTCTACTTTTGAAGAATAGTCACTGATGTAATGTAAAGAAGCACAGCAGCTAAACTGTGAACAGCAAATTCCCACAAACTGCATTGAGATAAATGTCCAGATTTAGTTGTGTTGTTTGATTAATAAATATTTTCCATGACATTGGGTAAATCCTCTATTCATCTTGAAGAAGTCCCACAGTATATTTGATATCTACCTAAGAGGGCAGACAGTGGGCTCGATTCAGAAGCCTCGTCCCGCCCGACGTGGTGTTGGGACGAGGCCGTTGAATCTCGCGAGAGGCCTTCATCGAGAATCATGACACTCGAAACATTTCGCACGATTCAATGGAATCAAGTGGCGCGTCTCAATTTGGATATCACTGGACGAGATCCAGGCCCGCATATTTAAATGATCCATTAGGGTCACTTAAATATGTGCTCGTCCAATTCACCCGGGCCCCAGGATTCACCGGCCTCACTAATGAATGCTCAACCGGGCACCGGTTGGTGCTGGTTCACAAAGCTGTGAACCAGTTGTGATGGCACTTTGGGGGGTCTCACAGGGCAGTTGAGGCCCCTGAATGGTCAAGCACTGGCCAGGATGGCACCCTGGCACTTCCTCTGGCACCTGTGCACCTTGGCCCTGCCAGCCTGACACCTTGACACTGCCGCCCGGGCACACAGGCAGTGCCACCCTGGAACTGCCAGGGTGCATGGGTGGCACTGCCAGGCTTGCAGGACACTGCCAATGTGCTAGTCTGGCAGTTCCAAGGTGCCTAGGTGCCGTGTTGCCCATGCCAGGGTGCATGCCTTGCCCATAGAGGTGGGGTGAGGCGGGGCTTGAGTTGGGTGAAATGGGGGGTTCCTGAGGCTGTGGTGGAGGCACAGAGGGGACTTGAAAGATTAGAGCTGCTTTCAAAAATAGCGCTCCCAATCTCAAGAAATCCGGCAACCACAGCCTCCCAGCAGCACTGGCCAGCTCGCTCAGCTTTCCAGTGCAGGAAATTACTTAAAGAGTGGCCTTGACGGGGAGTCCTTCGCCGAGGCCAAAAAACAGCATAGTACTGTTGAAAAGCAAGTTTTTTTTTTTCAGCGCTGCAGTCGCCAAGAAATACTCTGCTAAATGCGCCGTTCAGCACACTTGAGCTTGAGTCCGCTGAATTGCACCTAGTGATTCAGTTTAACAACTGAAGTGAATGATTATAATAACTGTATATTAATTGTCTTTATTATTATTATGCAGGTAGTGGGCATTAAACATTAAATAGGGATTTATTTGTGCTCTTATAAATAGGAACAGACTGAAACTAGTTATTGAGTTTGGAGGTATGTTTGTAATGTGTATCTCTATAATGCTTATGAAAGTGTACAAAGATTAGCTCTTGTTCCATCCTTCACTGTCTAAAATATAACACTGGTATAGTGCTTGGCGCAGAGACAACAATCGTACCATTAATATGACAATATGATCGCAGTTGCTTTAAGTTTCATTATTAGTGAGCACACACATTGTCAGCGGCTGAGGTGGCAGCGTTCCTACCTCTGAGTCAGGTGCCTCCAGGTTCAACTTCCACGACAGGATGTATTGGTCACCATAAGACCAGAGGAGCAGAATGAGGCCACTTGGCCATCGAGTCTGCTCCGCAATTCAATCATGGCTGCTATTTTTCTCATCCCCATTCTCCTGCCTTTTCCCCATAACCCCTGATCCCTTATTAATCAGGAACCTACCTATCCACTGGTGCAGCCAAGCCAACCAGTATCGGTACTGGTCCCTAGCCTGGATAAATGGGGAGGGGGTTAGGAAGGGCGTCAGACTGTATAACGACCCACCAGATCAAAAAATGATGGTTGATGTGGATGGAGTTGGAGAGCCAACAATGTGGCAACACCAGGTAACATAGGAAAAGCTAAAGGAAACAGTATTATTATTTTATTATTTGTATATGAATGATTAATTTGTAAGAAATCCAGCTGTCACAGAAGTTAAAATAACTTTTTTTGCATAATTATAGGAATTCCATTCTTAGTTTGATGTTAATAATAAAGTCTGCTTTAAATTTAGAATTCTCTTAGTCCTATTGAGAAAAATAAACCTGACGTGCTGTGGATTAATGAAAGGGAAGTCACACATTACAAATTTCCTGGAATCTCCTGAGGCGGTGGCTAAATGAACAGATAAAGGAAATGTGACTGATAGTTACTTTGACTTTCAGAGGCAGTTGATATGCGCCCTGACAAAAGGATTGTAAGAAAGCTTCAGCCTCCTGAGATCAAAGGTGAAATTTCAAATTGGATAATGAACTGTCTTGACAGTAGAATGCAGTGGATGAATGGAAACAATTTTAAACATAGCAGCAGTGGCTGGTGAAGCTTGCATTCCTAATATTTATAACCATAACAAAGGTTTTTCTGGCAGAATAGTTTGAGTTTCACTTGTCATGAGAAAGTCACTTTAAGAAATATTCGGCTGCTCATGTTACTGAGTGATGTCAGAGTGTGGGTGGAGCTGAGTTCTGGCTCTGTTTTTTAGTTTCACTTTGAGAAAAGCTTGGGTGTGTCTGTGTCTTTTTGGTTTTGTTTTCAGCATCGGAGCTGCAGTCAGTCAAAGCAGCTGTACTGCTGTTCTCTCTGCCATGAAAAGACTATCTCTTTATCATTTGGTGAATTCAGAATTATAAATGTTTTCAGTAGTGACTTTAACCTGATGTGCTTCTGTTAAAGGTTATGTTTTTTGTAAGTCTTCTGGATGTTAAAAGGACAGCGTAAGCATTACTTGGTGTTGCACTCTTTGGGGGTTGTATTTGAATGAATGGTTGCTAAGATGGTCACTGTTTGTTTTAAAAAGGTTAATTGAGTTCATAGAATAAATATTGTTTTGCTTTATAAAATACTTTTCCATTTCTGCTGTACCACATCTGTAAAGTGGGCCGTGTGCTCCCCATACCACAATCTATTAAAAGTATCAGGTGAACGCCATGATACACTTTGGAGTTTTCTAAACCCTGGCCCATAACAAATAGGGGGCTCGTCCGGGATAAAAGTCTATCTATTGGATTGGCTTAGTGAACTTAAAGACAGTGAGGGATGAGCATATTGTGGTTGCTTTACAGGTGTGGTATTCTAGTTTAAGTAGGGAGTGTGTTGTGCACAATGGCTCTTTCAGAGGCTCAGAAGTTTTTGGGGGTGGAGACGGTCACACGCAGTGCCTTACGGACAGAGACTAAAAACAGACTGTTGGATTTGGCAAAAACATTGCAGTTAACATTACCTGACAAAATGCGAAAAGATGAGGTAATTACGGCGGTGGCTAAGCATTTAAAGTTGCCTGAGATACAGTTTGACTCAGTGGAAATGGCAAAAATTCAGTTACAAATTAAACAAATGGAACATGAGAAAGAATTAAAGCAGCTTGAATACGAAAGAGATAGAGAGGAAAAAGAAAGAGAGAGAGAGGAAAAAGAAAGAGAAAGGGATATACAGATCAGGGAAAAAGATAAAGAGAGAGAGTTTGAACTTCAGAAAATGGCCATGAAACATGACAGTCAGTTAAAATTGATAAGTGTAAGGGGAAATATAGTTGGTTGATAGTGATGAGGATAGTGAGAAAGAGTGTCATAGTCGAAGGCTTGGTGAGGATCTATTTAAATATGTCCAAGCTTTGCCAAGGTTTGATGAGAAGGAGGTAGAAGACTTTTTCATTTCATTTGAGAAGGTAGCTAAACAAATGAAATGGCCACAGGACATGTGGGTATTACTGATTCAAACAAAGCTGGTAGGTAGGGCTAGTGAAGTGTTTGCATCACTATCAGAGAAGGTATCTGAGTCGTATGAGGAGGTGCAAAAATCCATCTTAGGTGCATATGAACTAGTGCCTGAAGCTTACAGACAAAGGTTTCGAAATTTAAGGAAAGAATTTGGTCAAACATACATGGAGTTTGAAAGGCTCAAACAGAGTAATTTTGATAGGTGGATAGGGCTTTGAAAACAGACCAAACGTATGAAGCTCTCAGAGAAATTATACTTTTGGAGGAGTTTAAAAATTCAATTCCTGACGTAGTGAGAACTCATGTGGAAGAGCAGAGGGTTAGAACTGCGAGATTAGCAGCGGAAATGGAGGATGATTATGAATTAGTTCATAAATCAAAGCTTGGTTTCTGACATCAGTTTCAGCCTGTGAGGGATAGAAACTGGGGACCTGAGAAATACTCAAGTGGTAAAGGTAAAGGTGAACTGATGGGAGATAATCAGGAGAGTGTACCTCAGATTTAAAAAGAAATCCAGGAGGGTGGAAAAGAAATGAAAAGATTCAAATGTTTTCACTGCAATAAACTAGGCCATGTAAAGTCACAGTGTTGGTGGTTGAAGGAAGGCATTGGGAAGGCTGATGTGGTAAAACAGGATAAGACAGTGGGGTTTGTTAAAGTGTTAAAGGAAAGCCCAAGTGAAGTGAAGGAGGTGCAAAAGATTGTACAGCCTGATCAAGAGGTGATTGATAAGAAGGTGCCAGATCTCTTTAAATAATTTACTTGTGTGGGTAAAGTTTACTCATGTGTATAAGGAGGAACAGGTAAAGAAGTCACATTTTTAAGAGATAAGGGAGCTAGTCAATCTTTAATGATAAGAGATGAGGAGTTATATAGTTTGGGAAGAATGTTGCCAGAAAAGGCGGTAATATGTGGAATTCAGGGTGAGAGGAGTAGTGTTCCATTATATAAGGTAAGGTTGGAAAGTCCATTGAAGAGTGGTAAAGTGGTAGTAGGAGTAATAGAGAAACTATCTTGTCCAGGAATACAGTTTATCTTGGGTAATGATATAGCTGGATCACAGGTCAGAGTGATGCCTACTGTGGTTGATAAGCCAGTGGAAAATCAGACAACTGAAGTGTTGAAGGACGAATATCCTGGGATTTTTCCGGATTGTGTAGTAACAAGGTCGCAAAGTCACAAGTAAAGACAAGAGGAGAAATCAAAGAGTAAAGATGAAGTTGAAGTGCAATTATCAGAAACAATTTTTGATCAGATGGTTGAAAAAGAACAAGAACAGGTGGAGGATGAGGTGGATATTTTTAGTTCAGGAAAATTGGCGGAGTTACAACAGAAAGATGTGGAAATAAACTGAATGTATCAGAAAGCATACACGGAAGAGGAATCTGAGTGTTTTCCAGAGTGTTATTACCGTAAAAGTGATATTTTAATGAGGAATTGGTGACCTTTACATAGGCAGGCAGATGAAAAGTGGGCAGAAGTTCATCAAGTAATATTGCCGGTAGGGTATAGAAAGGAGGTGTTGCGAGTTGCACATGAGATACCAGGGGGAGGTCATTTGGGAATAAGGAAAACTCAAGCTAAAATCCAGAAACATTTTTATTGGCCTAGACTACATAAAGATTGTAGTTTTGCCAGTGGAGATAAGTTTTAGTGTTGTTACCAGTGGTTGGTGAACATTTAAAAGCTAGGTTTTGTGGACCTTATCAGATTGAAAATAAATTAAGTGAGGTGAATTATGTGGTAAAAACACCAGATAGAAGGAAGACTCGCCGAGTGTGCCATGTGAATATGCTTAAAAGGTACTTTGAAAGGGAAGGAGAGAAAAAGGAGGAGGTTTTAATGATTCTAACTCAAAGTGACGAACCAAATCTAGATGACTGTGAATTTGACATACCTCAAATTAAATTGAAAAATGAGGATGTTCTTAAAAATTGGGATACATTGTTAAGTTACCTTCCAGAGGAAAAACGAACTGACCTGAAAGAGTTATTGCTATCACATGGGTAAGTTGGTAGAGATAAATTGGGAAGTACTAAAATGGCTATACATGATGTAGATGTGGGAAATGCTGTTTCAATCAAACAACATCCAGACAGACTTAACCCTTTAAAATTGGCACAGGTTAACAAAGAGATTGAGAGTATGCTTAAAAATGGCATAATTGAAGTTGGTTGCAACCAATGGAGCTCACTCATAGTGATGGTACCGAAACCAGACGGTACCCAACGGTTGTGTGTGGACTATAGAAAAGTTAATGCAGTTACAAGAACGGACTCTTATCCTATCCCACGTTTGGAGGATTGCATTGAGAAAGTGGGACAATCAGCTTTTATTTCCAAACTGGATTTGGATTTACTTAAAGGTTACTGGCAGGTACCTTTATCCGAAAGGGCGAAGGAGATTTCAGCTTTTGAAACTCCAGATGGTACATACCAATTCAAAGTTATGCCATTTGGCATGAAAAACACCCCAGCCACATTTCAACGGTTAACTAACAAAGTCGTTTCAGGATTACCCAATTGTGCGGTATACATCGACGATCTGGTAATTTTCAGCCAGACATGGAAAGAACATTTAAAACATCTGATGGAGTTAATCGATCGACTTCAGGAGGCAGGTTTGGTGATAACCTAGCCAAAAGTGAATTTGGAAAAGCTCAAGTCACTTTCCTTGACCATACAAACGGACAGGGTCGAATGGTCACACTGGATGTGAAACCAACAGTTATTGAGGAGTTTCTGATACCCTCAAGACGAAGGGAAATAATGCGATTTCATGGCATGAGTGGATTTGATCGAACATTGGTGAAAACGTTTTGTAGCGTACTTGCTCCACTGATGGACTTGCTGAAGAAATGTCGAAAATTTCAGTGTACAGCGGACTTTCAACAGGCATTTGACTGCCTGAAAGCTGTGATAACCAATGCTCCTGTGTTGGAGTATTTCAAGGGACTCTGTGATCAGATTGAATTAAAGTATCTGACTTTAAAGAGAAATGCCGAGGCGTAGAGAAATGGATGGATCGTGCAGAAACCTTCTTGTCCAAAGAGACTGTCAATCGAGAAGGATTCCTGTTGGAGGAAGAAGAACAAAAAAAAAATGGACTATATTATTATACATGTTGGCGTGTGTTGTTTTTTGAAACAAAAAAGTATATACACTGTGCATTTCTTAAAGGATAGTGAAAAGGTGAAAAATGAAACCATCTTGAAGTTGATGGTTTATGTTTTTTTCTTGGGGGGAGGTGTCATGAGAATGTCGCTTGAAGAAATGTTTGGCTGCTCATGTTACTGCAGTGATGTCAGAGTGTGGGTGGAGCTGAGTTCTGGCTCTGCTTTTTGGTTTCACTTTGAGAAAAGCTTGGGTGTGTCTGTGTCTTTTTGGTTTTGTTTTCAGTGTTGGAGCTGCAGTCAGACAAAGCAGCTGTACTGCTGTTCTCTCTGCCATGAAAAGACTATCTCTTGATCATTTGGTAAATTCAGAATTATAAATGTTTTCAGTAGTGACTTTGTCTGATGTGCTTCTGTTAAACATTATGTTTTTTGTAAGTCTTCTGGATGTTAAAAGGACAGCGTAAGCATTACTTAGTGTTGTACTCTTTGGGGGTTGTATTTGAATGAATGGTTGCTGAGATGTTCACTGTTTGTTTTAAAAAGGTTAACTTGAGTTCATAGAATAAACATTGTTTTTCTTTTTAAAATCCTTTCCATTTCTGCTGTAAAACACCTGTAGAGTGGGCCGTTTGCTCCCCATACCACAATCTATTAAAAGTTGTGGGTCAGGTGAACTCCATGATACACTTTGGGGTTCTCTAAACCCTGGCCCATAACACACTTCACATCTCAAAGTGTGGAGAAGGAGTACACGCTGAGGAGCAGAACATTGTTAAGAGAAATTCAAGAGAGCTTGTGCCTGAACAAATACAATCAGTACAATTAAGTGTGGTAGCCTTACCATGTACAACATTTCAGCAACAGAACAACTGGAATATAATATTTGACCAATCGTTGAAATTGGCTCAACAAAGCAGTAAGTAAAGAAAATATGGGGCCTGTATTCGCAGAGTAAAGGAGACTCTGTGGGGACTGATAAAAATAGCAATAGGAACCTGATTCCGGGATTCATGGCCACATTCCTGACGCTTCCAATTTTCACTGGCATCGGCAATGAACCCGTACCCAGCATTTCTGGCCTATCTTGCACCATTGTCCGGGGTGGGAGGGGGGACGGCAGTTGTAGGCATCCCTTGTATTATTGTGGAGTCGGCTTCTCAAGGACATGTAATTCACAGCCTCCCAGAGGAGTTGTGAGCTATAGTCTGGATGTGGAAACCCTTTGAAAAATAACTTCAAAAGGTTTTGCGGATGCCCCCCCCCCACCCAACGCCTCCACACCCCATCTTCAATGTACGTTCACACCCTCCATGCCAACTCATGCCCTCCTACCAACCCCCAATTGTCCCTTCATGCTAATTCACTGCACTCCCATAACCATTCACCCAATATACACTGCATAGCATCAATTAACCATGTATTAAGAATAGCATGTGTTAAAATGCTTTAAAAAACATACAAAAGCTGCGTCAAACAGCACCCCCCCCCCCCCCCCCCCCCCCCGGCCGCGATTTCAGCATCAAAAGTGATTCTGACACCGATCGCCGATTATGAAATCAGCATCGGGGAACGGAGATTCCCGCCCAAGGTTTCTGGTTGCACTGGGACTGTACCCACCAGACCTGCTGAAGTTTGTGGAGTGAGGAGCAGTGCACCTAATTTGCATGGAGTAGGCAGTTGAAAAGCTTTGCCTGTGCTCCCTGACCCATGCCATTATAAAATGCAGGGCACAATTGATGTTGTGTGGAGGTGGCTAATAATTATTGTCCAGGCCCAAGTCATGTCCACTCAGCTCAAGTGACAATCATAATGTTTTTTCTTTTCTTTTCTGATCTGAATCCCTTAATGGCGCCCACTTTCTTCCACTTAGAGGTTACTCTACCTCAACAAGCTTGGTGTATTGCGTTCAGAGAAACAAAAAATCCCAACTGAGCCAGGCAAGTGGGTTGGCCTTGCATTTGGTTCTGTTTCATGAGATACCCTTTGCCTTATAAAGGGTGGGGAGAAAATTCCACCTCTTACAAGTCTTGTGGGAAACCGGGACAAATAATGGAACCTCAACTGCGTCTGCACTGTCTTGCAGGCGTGGTGGTGGACTTCTTCCAACTAACCACAGGAGACTCAGGTAACTATAGTTTATTCATGATTCAAACATGGGGAGGAACTACCCCAGATAAACTTCTGAAGCAGCACTCTCCTCCAATACAATTCTCAGTTCTAATACAGTTCTGTCCAACAAGTCACAGATACGCACCTGACTGGTCCATTGATATCTTCCTGCAGTCTACAGCAATCCTTCTCACTATTAATCACATGGTCAATTTCTGTGTCATCTACAAATTTATTGATAATTCCCCCTACATTTATGTCCAAATCATTAATGTAAACCACAAAAAGCAGGTGAGTTGGTACTGAAACTGTGGAATCCCACTGGAAACAGCCTTCCAGTCTCAAAACAGCAATATCCAATTATCCTTTGTTTCCTACTGTTGAGTTGATTTTGTATCCAGCTTTCTAGTGCCCAGTGGATCCCAGGGACTTTTATATTTTTAACCAGTGACTGACTGACAAGTGATGACTGATAGTTAACTGCCAAGCTTTGTTTAAATTCAAACCAGGCAGGTTAACTCTGGTCAAGGCATTGCCCTGGACAATGAACCAGAATGCATAAGTGCGCCACACTATGAGCCTAGTGGCAACCTTAAATTGGGTATCAGTGTAATGCTAAGCATGCTCAGGAATATTTAGCAAATATTATCCGATTTTGGAATTATATTCAGTGTTGGATACTGTGTTTTGGGTTTTGCAAGAATGGGCTAGTTGGGTACGGTTCATTTACCTGTTGTAAACAGCTTAAGACACATGCTGTTTGATATGATTATCGGTCTTTGGGGCATACGAGCTACATACCTAGCATCACACCGACACTGAAATTCATATACCAGATTACTAATGTTTAACGACAGCATTCTGTTAGTAGCAAACACCACTCTTGTTGCTATGGATAGTAGCAGCACGAGATGACTAGCTTCATCTGGTGCTGCAAGTTATATGTATTAATATACAAGGCCCTGTTCTTTGTAGACAGATAGAGCATATACACACATTGTGTCTATTTCAACTAAACAAAATAGGCCACAGCCATCCTCTGGTTCATTTCCCAGAGGTATGCTGTGACCAATCAGCCAACCTGAGCGATTTGACTTTAAACAAAGCATGGCAGCTAACTGCCAGTCATCAGTAAATCGGTGCATTCTCCATGGCAACATCTCTACCAATCAGAGTCTACTTGCCAACCAATCAACACTCTCCTCTCATGAAGGAGAAATTGCTCTTCACTTTATATTTGGTGACCTTGTGAATTGTCCTGATGAGTGCAAGATGAAAATATTCAACAACATACCTTTTGACAGCAAGAACACATTTTTAAAAAATATAGAACATCATCAACCTGTCACCCCTTCCTGCACCATATCAGTGAGAGAAATGAAGAAACATACATTTATTTTATATTCAATAGTAAACGTAGCATTTCACTCACAAAGAAAAGGGGGCCATTTTGGCTTTGTGCAATAATGTAATATTGCAAATAACAAATCAGTAAGTTTTTAAGTCCCTGGAAATGAAAAATCTTTAGTGTTAAAACAGGTTGTATCACCCATTTTACACCATCACACAAAATCAAAATAACTTCCAAACAATCATAGAATTTACTTCCATGCACTTCCAACAGAGGTTGCCGGATGGTCGTGAAACACTGGTTATTTCTTTCCACTCCACGATTCAGAGGCACTAAAGTCAATTGTAGTGACCTCATTGCCAAGCTTGCTGACGGAAACCAATTCAATACAGATCACAGATCTTATAAATTTGATAAAACGTTGGGAGATTTGAATGAGTATCTGAACTCTACATTCAAAAAGCACTTTGGAGTTTATCAATTGAGAAAAATGCGATTCTGTTAAGAGATATCTTCTGCAGAAAATATCTTTGAAGTGAAGAATATTTAAGTTTATGTAAGTTGCCTTGGCAAATTCTCATCAAAATATTCTCAGCAAATATTCAGTTTCTACTTACAAAAAGAAAGAAATCTTAAGAAGTCAGAAATGGTTATTTGTCTTTAACTGGCCTTTGATAAGGTGCCTCACGGGAGACTGCTGAGTAAAATAAGGGACCATGGTATTCGAGGCAAGGTACTAACATGGATTGACGATTGGCTGTCAGGCAGAAGGCAGAGAGTTTGGATAAAAGGTTGTTTTTCGGAATGGCAACCGGTGACGAGTGGTGTCCCGCAGGGTTCAGTGTTGGGGCCACAGCTGTTCTCTTTATATATTAACGATCTAGATGATGGGACTGGGGGCATTCTGGCTAAATTTGCCGATGATACAAAGATAGGTGGAGGGGCAGGTAGTATGGAGGAAGTGGGGAGGCTGCAGAAAGATTTAGACAGTTTAGGAGAGTGGTCCAAGAAATGGCTGATGAAATTCAACATGGGCAAGTGCGAGGTCTTGCACTTTGGAAAAAAGAATAGAGGCATGGACTATTTTCTAAATGGTGACAAAATTCATAATGCTGAAGTGCAAAGGGACTTGGGAGTCCTAGTCCAGGATGCTCTAAAGGTAAACTTGCAGCTTGAGTCCGTAATTAAGAAAGCAAATGCAATGTTGTAATTTATCTCAAGAGGCTTGGAATATAAAAGCAGGGATGTACTTCTGAAGCTTTATAAAGCATTAGTTAGGCCCCATTTAGAGTACTGTGAGCAATTTTAGGCCCCACACCTCAGGAAGGACATACTGGCACTGGAACGGGTCCAGCGGAGATTCACACAGATGATCCCAGGAATGGTAGGCCTAACATACAATGAACGTCTGAGGATCCTGGGATTATATTCATTGGAGTTTATGAGGTTGAGGGGAGATCTAATAGAAACTTACAAGATAATGAATGGCTTAGATAGGGTGGACGTAGGGAAGTTGTTTCCATTAACAGGGGAGACTAGGACCCGGGGGCACAGCCTTAGAATAAAAGGGAGTCACTTTAGAACAGAGATGAGGAGAAATTTCTTCAGCCAGAGAGTGGTGGGTCTGTGGAATTCATTGCCACAGAGGGCGGTGGAGGCCGGGACGTTGAGTGTCTTTAAGACAGAAGTTGATAAATTCTTGATTTCTCGAGGAATTAAGGGCTATGGAGAGAGAGCGGGTAAATGGAGTTGAAATCAGCCATAATTGAATGGTGGAGTGGACTCGATGGGCCAAATGGCTTTACTTCCGCTCCTATGTCTTATGGTCTTATGGTGCCCAATTGATATTTAACTTTGTTAATTTGCGGCAATCCAAATTGTGTCTTCTTTGCGGGACAGAGTTGCAACCTTCAGGCAAATTTTATCCAAAAACATAAAAGAACTTACCTAATATTTTATGATTTTAAAACTTCTTTTGACTGTCTAGATAATCGAGCAAGAACCAGCTCTCAGCTTCTAACGCTCGGAGGTAAATTAGTTCTTCTATTTCAAAAGTGTATTGTCTTCACCAGATTACAAGACTATTATATTCGGTCTACTACACCAGGTCACACGTTTTCAGAATTCAAGTAGCTATAAAAATCTTGCTAATCTCTTTTGATTTTAACCAAACCATTAAGTACTTGGCTTCAATGAGATTGTTCAACTGTGTGTATTAACTGTTGAAATTGTATTGCACAAATTCCTGGAACTGCAGACTGAAGTAATCATTTCACTGGTATATAAAGTTTAAGATGCTCAGCTAATTTTTCAAATGCAGTGGACTATTCCATATGTCTGAAGTGAATCCAAGCTTTATAAACCTAAACTCAAGATTTCTGAGAGGAATTCACCAATACTTCCTCATTCACTTCATCATATGAAGGGCCTTTGATTCTGATTGTTCAACTGTGACTTAAATGTATTAAAATCCTTTGCGGCTTGGATGTTGGTCTGTGCCAAAAACAAACATAAAAAATTTGAGGTTTACCCCAAATATACTGTGCACTCAGTTATATTTTTAGTTTCCTTTCATTTCTAATATTCTACTCTTTAGCAGCAAAGGATATGGGCCTGAATGTCCATTCCATTCCCACTGCTATTCCCACAATAATATAATACGCAGAAGGGCCATATACAGAATCAGGATTTGTATTTGACAGGCCTAGTCTCAAAACCCACATGGTGATTTGCCAGGACAGATCCTCAGTTCTTCAAGCCAGATGCTCCCCGGTCACCACCTCGCAATCTGTTCTGAGGGTGGTTCTCGTGGGCTTCCTATTCCCCTTCCCCATCACCGACGTAGAATCCTGGCATCTCTCACCCTGTGCAACTCTGCCACCAAGTCCCCCAGGGCTCCACCTCTGAACCTTGAACCTTCTGTCTGTGCTGGTGTTCCATTTTCCTTGTTTAGAATTGTAGCAATTAGTATTCAGCAAAAGGTTCATGTCATTCAGTGCAGCATCCCTTTCAGAGAGATAGACTCCCTTCAAGAAGAGAATTCTGGCTGCACTCATGCCATTGTTCAGGTCCCTTTTGAGTGCAGAGGGAATCAGAAGCGCAGCAGACACACAACAGGGAGCCATAATCAGCCACCTCAACAGGATCAGGCAGGTCATGGTTTATCAAGATCAGAAAATTTTAAAATAAGTATGTTCTGTTCAAAATAAAGAAGAGATAACTGATTACTTTTTTTAATGCTTTTGATACTTGTGTGAGGTCTGAAGTGAATTGGCTCGTCTCCAGCACATGATGTTTTTGTGGATCAACAGGTTTTTTTCAAGATAGGCTAGAAGTTACTGTTGGCAATAGTGGATAATCGTCTGCTCGTATGACATCCCTCTGTCTGCTATTTTAACAGAGATGTTAACCCGAGTTTACACTTACATTAAAACCGTAGACCGAAGAATGTCTTATAAAAGTGTTAAGCATTTGCAGGTTTTGGGTTAGTATTTTCGAGCCGATTGTCTGGAAGAGTAAAGTGCATACTTGGGATGCTAAAATAATCTTTCAGTGTTCAGAGGGGTTACAGATGTAAATGTGAGGGATTGAGGTTGAACGATGAAATGAAAACTCGGTATGATCTGGAATTCTGAAACGGCTGGAGTTCAGAATTATATTTCATATTATCTTTAAAATCTTCATATGTCAACTACTTTATAAATACATGATGGTTAAGTATTCCAGGTATCATTACTAGTGATGGTGGTAACGGTGCTGTGGAATAGGCATTGGGAGGTTAAAAATTTAAGTTAAGAACCCAGTCTCTAAGTCTGTACCCATAATTTGGCATGTACACACAATACTAACAGCATCGTTAAAATATACAGATACGTTCATGCACAACTTCCCATGCCTTAGTCTTGGCAGTAAAAACTGGCAGAAGTCAAATTTAAAGAAAGCCCTGTGTTTTCTGAATGCTCGAATTCGAAGCTAATCTGAAGAATGTTGATGTATTTCTCAGTGGCCATATCAGAAAATTGACCCCAAATTTGGCACAGTTATTGTTAATTTGCCAATTTCACTTTGTGAGACTGTTCAGAAATGCTGCGAATTGCAACCCGTTTGGTACAGTGAGGAATTGCATCAGCAGGTTAATAGAGGGGTTGTATGCATTACAAAATACCATCTTTGTGTGCATGACCAATACATAATAATAATATTAATAATCACTTACTGTCACAAGTAGGCTTCAATGAAGTTACTGTGAAAAGCCCCGAGTTTGAGAAATCCGAACTTTTCCAACAGCACCAACATTTACCTTAGAACATAGAACATAGAACGATACAGCGCAGTACAGGCCCTTCGGCCCATGATGTTGCACCGAAACAAAAGCCATCTAACCTACACTATGCCATTATCATCCATATGTTTATCCAATAAACTTTCAAATGCCCTCAATGTTGGCGAGTTCACTACTGTAGCAGGTAGGGCATTCCACGGCCTCACTACTCTTTGCGTAAAGAACCTACCTCTGTCCTATATCTATTACCCCTCAGTTTAAAGCTATGTCCCCTCGTGCCAGCCATTTCCATCCGCGGGAGAAGGCTCTCACTGTCCACCCTATCTAACCCCCTGATCATTTTGTATGCCTCTATTAAGTCTCCTCTTAACCTTCTTCTCTCCAACGAAAACAACCTCAAGTCCATCAGCCTTTCCTCATAGGATTTTCCCTCCATACCAGGCAACATCCTGGTAAATCTCCTCTGCACCCGCTCCAAAGCCTCCACGTCCTTCCTATAATGCGGTGACCAGAACTGTACGCAATACTCCAAATGCGGCCGTACCAGAGTTTTGTACAGCTGCAACATGACGTTCATACCTTAATGAACGCAAGTAAATTTCATACATAAAACCGGCTTAGCTAGACTTCATCTAAAGTGTGTGTGACAAGTCAACGGGGTGCATTCCCAGCAAGATTCACAGTCCGGCGCAAATCAACTGTCGGGCTAATATGGCATCTGCATTCCAATGCTCCTGTACCCTGCGGGTGGTGGCAGTGAGGTACCCCTCACCTCAGTGCCATGCAAAACCGCAATTTGCATGGATTTAAATGCGATTAATGGGCTGAAAGCTTGATACACCAGCCCTCCGCAATGCTCCAGCCCTCTCAAGTGGGACTCACACGGGCATGAATTGGTACAAGTATTTATGAATGGGGTTGCATCACAGTGCTAGGGTCCCAGGTTCGATTCCCACTTGGGTCAATGTCTGTGCAGACTCTGCACGTTCTCCACGTGTCTGCGTGGGTTTCCTCCGGGCAGTTTCCGCCCACAAGTCGCGAAAGACATGCTTGTTAAGTGAATTGGACATTCTGAATTTTCTCTCAGTGTACCCAAACAGGTGCCAGAGTGTGGCGACTAGGGGATTTACACAGCAACTTCATTGCAGTGTTAATGTAAGCCTACTTGTGACACTGATAAAGATTATTATTATGTTGAGGGTGGCGCAGTCGTACAAGTCAGGGTGACCATGTAGCCTGGTGGCATTGGATGGTCAAGGGAATCCTCGTCTTGCTGACATTCTCTGTCTCTCCTTCCTCCTCCCCACACAGAAGCATGAATTTCAGACTACAGCCAGCTATGCTCGCTATCTGCTTCTGAAATCTACAGCAGTGCTGGTGAGGATTCTGCTTTTCCCATGTGCACCTCCTCTGGACCTATCTTTTGTTTCTTTACTTGTCCCACCTCCTTTTACCTTGTACCATCATTCCTTTTATCCTTTAACCATCCTGCCTTCCACCCTCCCAAAAGGGGAAAAAAAACACTGTTCGGTCCAGTATTCTTATTTCCCAGCTTTTATTGATGTTCCATTTTAATGTACACAAGGCCAGTTTGGACTAGACTAGTATTCTTATTTTCCCATTTTGTTCTTTCCTCCCCCTCCCCCTTTCCCTGCATCCATACTTGCAAAAAACTTACTACAGCCCTAACCTCTTGCAGGTCAGCAACCTGACATGTTAATATTATTTCTCCTTACACAGATGCTGGCTGAGTATTTCAGATTTCGAGCATTCTAATATACTGAACAAGGCAGAGGACAGAAAATGAGGTCAATCAGGGTTAGTGGCTTGAGCAATGCTCAGCTCGGGCTTTGAAGATATATTAAACCAAAAGGAGGTGGTGAAGAAAGGAAAATCATATAATGTTTGAGATTTTAGGGGGAAATACGGGAAAAGAATCATGATGTAGTGTCTAACAACTGCCTCAGGATAATGGGATAATTTTTGAGTACATAATGGTCTCTATGAGATTTGGGCATGGCACAATCTCGAATTATCCAGTTAGGTTATGAAACTGTTACAAGTACTTTGTAAACAATACAAAGCCAATGGAATTGTTCATGAATTCCTGATACATGTGGATGGATTAAACACTTCCAAATGCATCACCTTGGATCAGCACAGCACAAAACATTGGCTGAACTAAACACCAAACTGTGTGCCTTTTAAATGAATCAAATCACATTTTGCTTTTTCAGAGCTAGATGTATTTTTACAATACATATTAAGCTCTGAACTTTAACTGCACTTTGTTCTGTTTTCAAATTAAATTAAAGGCTGGAGGCAAGAACCCAATGGCACAGAAGTTATCAAACTAGCAACAAGTCACTGTTGAACAACTCACTCTTCTTTCTTGAACTCAATTTCTGGAGAAAGTATCATTGCTCAACATTACCTGAAATAAAACCACCAAGATCTATAATGCTATTGCCCTTCAGTAGTTAATAACTTTCACAGAAAAAAAATCTGGAAATGTTCATATTCGGGATATCTTCTTTGCAGAAGATCAAAAATAGAGACAACAAATTCAGATTTTTACGACGGAGTAGTTTGAGTTGGGAGATTTCCCAACCTGGCAGACACATCTTGATATAAAGGGCTCTGGTACACCAAATTTCTACTCCTGTATCCCTTCCATGACAATGCATTTCTCCACCCCCCATGCTGCCCCCGAGGAGTTCCATAGTCACTCACCCAGTATACACCATGGGAAGGTCTCAGGAGGATGAAAAAGCTTTCATGCATACACATTTAACAAGAAATCCCATTCATGAAAACTATTCAAAGATTTTGGCGGAATCCTCCACACCTTCAAAGGCTAGGCTGGCGCCTGGGTGGTTTGTGCCGCGCTGGCCGGCGGGGATGGGGCTTGACGCCATGTCAACCGGCGCCGAAGGGCCACCGTTGGCCGGCGCGAGTTGGTGCATGCGCGGGAGCGCCAGCATGTGCTGGCGCATCCCAGCGCATGAGCAGGGGGGTTCTTCTCCGTGTCGGCCATGGCGGAGGACCACAGCGGCCGACGCGGAGGAATAGAGTGCCCACACGGCACAGGCCCGCCTGCGGATCGGTGGGCCCCAATCGCGGGCCGGGCCACAGTGGGGGCACCTCCCGGGGCCAGATCCCCCCGCGCCCCCCCCCCCCCCCTGAGGACCCCAGAGGCTGCCCGCGCAGCCAGGTCCCGCCGGTAAGTGCCTACTCTAATTTACGCCAGCGGGACCGGCCGAAAATGGGCGGCCCCTCGGCCCATCGCGGGCCAGAGAATTGCCAGTGCTGCCAGCGGCCACCGACCTGCGTGGCGCTATTCCCGCCCCCGCCGAATCCCCGGAGCGGAGAATTCGGCAGCCAGCGGGGGCGGGATTCACGCCGCCCCCCCCCCCCCCCCCCCCCCGGCGATTCTCCGAACCGGCGGAGGGGTCAGAGAATCGTGCCCTTTAATTCTCAAGTGTTCAACCTATTATTAAAAAAAGACATACCCCCATCATCAATGAACTGCTAATCCTTTAATAGCCTCTTGAAGTTTTCAATCAAACTGTGAACCCCTGTTGCGATAATTGTAACTTTAGACACTCAGCTAAGCATTCATAATGACAAAATAAATTGAAATGTCAACAAATATCCATATTGAAAGTGCACAAACTGATGGTAATAGTTTTCTTCTCTGCAATTTGTTTATAATCCTAGTGACATAAAAATGGATATTGCAGCAATAAAAAGCAATGGGGCGGGATTCTCCATTGGCTGACACAGAAATCATGAAACGCAATTGGGCGGTGAATAGGTTCCGACGCCAAAATTGAGGGGGGCGCGATTTAACGGCAAATCGTAATTCTCCGGTACCTCGACAACGGCATCATTGCGGTCCGGAGCGCACGTAAAGTAAACACCGTTTGCATATCATTAGCAGACACTGGTCGGGGTTGGGTGGGGCGGCCCTGCCAGGGTCAGAGGGGGATGATGGGGGAATGGGACGAGTGGCTGTGGTGCCCCCTCCTCATGGGACCTCCAGGCACAGACCACCATGGCCATGGCCTGCAAGGCAGTCAACTTGCTGAGCACATCACTGACTACCCACCGGCTGTATAGGTGCCCCCCCCACGCCCCCAGCACCCCATCCTCCACCATACTCGCCCCCCCCCCCCCAACCCGGCCGCCATCCACCCACCCAAGGCAACGTCCACTGTAGCCCCCACAGGGGTATGCACCATGCTAACGAGTTGTCCTTTCACCTCTGCAGACAACGGATATTGGAATTCAACCAGCAATAGTGGCCTTCCCGTTAGTCGCTGCTGGACCGGACATGCCGTCAAAGGTTCCGGCTGAGCAGGGAGACATTGCGACATATTTGCCAGATCAAGGCACATCTGGCACCGGGGGGGGTATATGGGGGAGGACATCAAGGTGATGGTCGCCCTGAACTTTTACGCAACGGGGTCTTCCAGGTGACGAGTGGGGACCTGTCCGGGATCTCACTACCTCGTTGCACAGGTGCATCCGCGCCGTCACGGGAGCCCTATATGCCCAGGTGTCTCAATACATCCATTTCGATGTGGACCTAGCCCACCAGGATGCCCGGGCAGCGGCATTCCCCACCATTGCCGACATGCCCCGGGTCCAGGGGGTGATCGACTGGATGCATGTCACCCTACGAGCATCTGCAGATGACAGGCTTCTCTCTACTGAAAGAGGTTCCGCTCAATGAACGTGCAGCTGATATGTGACTATCAGCTGCACATTGTGCACGTCTGGGCCCGATACCTGGGCAGTGTGCACGACACCTTCATCCTGGCACACTCGACGATTCCTGACACGTTCGAGATGCCCCAACGGCTGGGGCGGTTGGCTCCTGGGTGACAGAGGTTATCCACTGCGGTCGTAGCTCATGAGGCCACAGAGCAATGCCAAGACCAGCTAGAACAACGCACAAGCCGCAACGAGGTCCTTGATCGAGTGATGCTTCGACTTCCTAAAGATGAAGTTCAAGTTTCTGGATCGTTCTGGAGGTTGTCCAGGTACTATGACACTGAGAGGGCCGTCTGCATCATAGTGGCCTGCTGCGTCCTCCATAACATCGAGCAGCAGAAGGGCGACATGCTGGATGAGGAGGATGAATGCCAGGCCTTGTCTGACAAGGAGGATGTGGGGGAGTGGGAGGACGTGGGCCCAGGCAGGCACGGGAGGCCACACGACATGTGCGTCAGGGCCAACGCGCACGGGACGCTCTAATCACATCGTGGTTCACCAAGTGGAGGTGTGGGGGTAATACTGGCCAGGGGCATGGATGCCGCTTCCCACCCCCACATCCCCTCGCCTTCCCTGGCCAGCCCCCCCACCTGCACCCCCTCCATGATACTTACCTGCCACACCACGGGGTGGGGGCCCTGGGTTGGTAGTAACACTGCGTCTGGTCCATGGGATGGAGGATGATGACAACCCGCTCTGTGATGAGCTCTGGTGGTCCGCTTCATTTGACAACGTCTGGTTCCTGCCCACGGTAGCACTTTCAGCGTCACTGGGTGATTCCTGCATGCAAGCTGGTCACTCCATCACACGGGTCGCATCGAATCCCTGGTGGAGGCGTTGGTCGGGGGTGTTTGGGCGGGGAAGAGGGTGGGGAGCCCAGACCACCCAAAATGTTTGCCCATTCCTCTCCCCCCCCCCTTACTCTCATCCCCACTCTTATCAGCCCCGACCAGCCCACCCCACACACCCATCTGACAGACCACCGAGGCAGGTTAAACCAGTGGTAACAGGTATTTAATGTGCCAGCGTATATACAGATTTGTGCCCAATCCCCTGTAACTGAATTATGCCCCGTACCTGTGCCAACATAACTGGTGCCTAACTTTCTGACCTTACGGGCCCGAACACTATGTCTTGGCGGATCCACAGACGTTACCACAGGCGACCTGGGTCCCCGTTGGCAGCCGTCTTCTTGGCCTGGATGGGCATGGCTGCTGCTCAGCTGTCCCAGGTGCGTAGTGTCACCCAGTTCTGCCCACCAGAGTGGTGGAGTCGGACATATTGCAGTGTTTCGGCTCCTCCATTGCATGAGTCACAGGTATGGGCCCCATCAACTCCTCCTCCCTCGGGGTGCCCGATGGCCCCGGCTTCTCAATGGGATGGGTGTGCGAGCGGAGCTTTCACCTGAGGTTCCCCAGTGTCTGCATGCTGACGGCCATGGAACACAGGAAGTGGACCATCTCTGTCTGGGACTGCTCCACATCACCCATTGACTGTGCCACCACCTTCTGAGCCTGTGTAACATCAGTCAGTGACTGCGTCATCTCCCTCTGGGACTTGGCCACTTCCTTCTGTGTCTGCGCCATGTCAGCCAGCACCTGGGAAATGCCGTTGAACGTTCCCAACCATGGCCTGCTGTGACTGGGCCACACTCAAGAACTCTGTTGCAATTTCCAGGTGGCTCTGGCACATGGTTGCCTGTGTGGTGGCAGTCCTGTCCTGGGCCTCAGTCTGCGTCTTCACAGAATGACCCAAACCTTGGACATGCTGATGCATAGCCAAATCCATCGCCCCCAATGCCTCCCCTGTGGATGCCACCTGTGCGGTTTTGAGCTGTGTGGCATGCATGGTCGGCACCACCTTCTTGTCCTGCACGTGGTTGGACTCTCCCAACTGCACCTGAAGTTAGTGGATGCTCAGCTACAATCCCTCATTGTAGTCCCTGGCTCTACGACTGCATCTCCACTATCGATGGGACTGTCCATTCCAGAAGCCCGAAACCCGACTGGACGGCAGCTAGTTCTGGGGTCAGCCTGCCCTCTGACCCCACCCCCATTCACCCCTCCGCCCCTTAGGTGTTCCTACCTCCACCTGATGTAGCAGATCAGTTGTGTAGTGTACACCAGATAGTGTCCCAGGAATCTCTTTACTAAAGTGCCCAACCGAGGGGAGTATCTCTGGGATGGTGAAGGGTGTTAGAGATAGCTGTGACGGGAAATCTGTGTCATCCTCAGACTCGAGCTCCGGGGTGTCCTGTGTCTCAGGGCAAGGGCTGCCATCCAAGCTGCTCTCCTCGTCAGTCCTCGACTCACGGGGGAGCTCCGGCTGTGGCACTGGCTGGGGGCGGGGGACACTGAATGGTCCCGCCCCATCTCCAGCAGATACTGCAAGATACAAGACAAGACACAAGATTAGATCCTGGGCCAGGGTGAGCGGGGGCAAGGGGATGGTGAGGGTGAGAGGGTGGTGCTTGGGAGCGGGGGTATTGACACACGATGTCACAGGAAACCAAAACTCAGCACGGTCTCACTTCCTCACCCGTGGCTGAACTCCACCCCGGCGACGTTCCTTTCCTTTGGGCCACCAACCACGTCCAAGGCCCTCTCTGCCACGTTCAGGGGCCGCCTGGCAGTTATGGGTGGCCTTCTCCATTGGGGCAGAGGGGGAACAAACAGAAAACGACAGTCCGATGCATGCAGCTCAGGGGGTGGGTAGCTGGTGGCCTCAGTGACCAGGGCACCCGGTCATGGTGGCCAACATGGGTACCCGCATGTGGTGCAGGGTGGGGGTTTGGCCAACCTCCGGGTTATGGTGTGTGGGACACGGTTAGTGCCAGGGGCACAGTGTTGCCTACTCACCCTTGTCACTCTGAGGAGTTTGTGCAGTTTTTGCCGGCACTGCTGGCCGGTCCGGACAGTGTTGCTGGTGGCGCTGACTGCTTCTACCACCTGCGCCCAGACACGATGAATGGCGGCAGCTGGCGGCCTCCTTCCCAGGCAAGGTTACAGGGTCAACCACCTCTCCTCCACCACGTCCAGGGTAGTCTCCAGCTTGGCGTTGGTGAATCTTGGGGCAGCTCTCCTTGCTGCCACCTTGTTGGCTGGGATGGTGTGTGTGGAGAGTGAAGTGTGTATAGGCAGCTGCAGCTTGTCAGCCTCCTGAGTGTCAATCACGAATCCGGCGAATCCCGCACCATTTCTCTTTGGAATCGATTGTATTCCACGTGGTGCCCACGCTAGCCCCTCAACAGTCTGCGAATTGGTCCAGGTACGGCACCGCTTTTTCTTTGCTGTCGTAGAAGTCCACGAATCCTGCGCTGGAGTCAGCACCTAGGGCGACATTCTCCGACCCCCCCCGCCGTGTCGGAGAATCGCCGGGGGCTGGCGTGAATCCCGCCCCTGCCGGTTGCCGAAGTCTCCGGCACCGGAGATTCGGCGGGGGCGGGAATCGCGCCGGTTGGCGGGCCCCCACACTCGATTCTCCGGCACGGATGGGCCGTAGTCCTACCGATAAATTGCCTGTCCCGCCAGCGTAACTTGAACCACCTACCTTACCGGCGGGACAAGGCGGCGTGGGCGGGCTCCGGGGTCCTGGGGGTCGCGCGGGGCGATCTGGCCCCGGGGGGTGCCCCCACGGTGGCCTGGCCCGCGATCGGGGCCCACCGATCTGCGGGTGGGCCTGTGCTGTGGGGGCACTCTTTCCCTTCCGCCTCCGCCACGGTCTCCACCATGGCGGAGGCGGAAGAGACTCCCTCCACTGCGCATGCGTGGGAAACTGTCAGCGGCCGCTGACGCTCCTGCGCATGCGCCGCCCGGGGATGTCATTTCCGCGCCAGCTGGCGGGGCACCAAAGGCCTTTTCTGCCAGCTGGCGGGGCGGAAATTCGTCCGGCGCCGGCCTAGACCCTTAAGGTTGGGGCTCGGCCCCAAAGATGCGGAGCATTCCGCACCTTTGGGGCGGCGCGATGCCCGTCTGATTGGCGCCGTTTTGGGCGCCAGTCGGCGGACTTTGCGCCGTTTCCGGAGAATTTCGCCTCTAGTCTCAGAAATGGAGAATCCAGCCCATGGTGTTTTTAAATTTTATATTTTACTTTAAATACCAGCACACACAAGATGAAGGTAAATCCAGATAAAAGACAGAAAAAAAAAGTTACATGCAAAACGATCAATTTACAAATGAACTTTCCAGACTTCAGGCTCTAAAACTGACATAACATTTGTTTAACAATTTCAGCAGTCATTTCAAATAACAACAGTCAGGAAGCTATTAAGCACATAACATAACCTTCTGAGAATTAAAGTATTATATATTCCTACAGGAGACATTCTGGCTAGTTTCAATGTCTGTTTTCCAGCTCTATTAATTACTGAAAAAGTCAACATGACAACAAGCGGTAGAATCTGCATGCCACTGGACAAATCTCTCAAAATCAAGGCAAAGCACATACTTTTACCAGTGACATCAACTAACATGTGGGTTATCACACATTTATTCAATTTCCTGCGATAGAACTGATTATAATTAATAAGAATATAAAGGCAATTCAAACAGCAATAAAGATCACGGCTGTAAATCTGATGAAATGTTCAGAAGCAAGATCAAGACCTATTTATGTCAGGTTCCCACACATATTTGGGATCGCATTCTGGGTTGTAATCTCCAACTGAGGTTTATCAGGCCTCAGTGTGAGGGCATAGGGACTCCTAAATAATAATAATCTTCATTAGTGTCACAAGTCGGCTTACATTAACACTGCAATGATGTTACTGTGAAAATCCCCTGGTCACCACATTCCAGCGCCTGTTCGGGTACATTGAGGGAGAATTCAGAATGTCCAATTCTGACAGCATGTCTTTCGTGATTTGTGTGTGGAAACCGGAGCACCCAGAGGAAACCCATGCTATATTAGAGAGCCCCACCATAGCGGCCCAGGCATCAGAAGTGCATCTTGAGGATTCCGATGCAACCCTCGATGACACTCCTGATTGCTGTTATAACGGCTCTCCGCCTCGTTTTGGGGGCTCCGCACAGGCATCATTAGGCATGACATCAGTGGATAAACCTTGTCGCCCAATAGCCAAGCCTTCGTCCGAGGGAGTACTCCGAAGGTGCTGGGTGCCGATGAGTGTGCCAGGATGTCTGCATCCTGAAATCGTTAAAATAAATGTCGAACTCAGAAGACTGAACTATCTAATCAAAATATTACGGAGTGTTCCACAAGCCTGCATTAAAACCTGGAACCCAGGTGTTGTGCGTTTTCTTTACTACTTGGTCTTTTCTGTGGCTCTGTTCCAATTAGGGCAATCAGTGAATTTGCCTTCTTTCTATATTGTCTATGTCCAAATGCTTAGAGTCGCCAGGTATAGAATGATACCACCACAAGTTTAAACCGGCTATCGATCAAAGAGCCAATCACCAGTTAGTTAGTTCAAGGTCAAGGGTACCTTATTTACATACAATCCGTCATGGAACATAAACACTACTCGTCAACTACACCTAAGACAACCTGTACTTAACTTCGGGCACCCGGCTTAGGTCAGGAAGCAGTGGCCGCTGTTCAGGATCTCTTGGGTTCGAAGTGGTAACTGCTGCTCAGCTGGGCTCATCCATCTGGTAGTGGGCGTTGAACTTGAACTTGCTTCTGGTGATGCTGCAGTTGGCAATGGCCATGACTGGGGTACCAAGGCCAAAAGTGAGTTAACATATGGCGAACTCTTCCTTTATATGGGGGGGGGGGCGGGGGGTGGGTTCGCGCTATTTTGGGCGGTCCTTCGATTTGGGCCTTACTAATTGGGTGATCCCTGATCACTCTGTTCGATTACTTAGCCAATAGGTGGGCGGGGATCTGGATGGCTGGGCGATCCCAAGCGGTCATTGACCCCGTTGTTTGCGTTTCCCTTGGACAGGGCCGGGCACCGAAATGTCTGGGACTGTCCCGGTTGCTGGAGCACCAGTCCTTTGTTTTGGGGAAGGTGGGCCATCACCTGCTAATCGGCCTGATTAACATGCTAATGGGAGTTTCGATGCCGTCTGGACTTTGCTGACAAATATGCATTTCATGCTCTGAGCCTGCCTGATTCTTGGCTTGTTCATTTTACCCATCAGTCTTTGCGAGTTGCTCTGGACCTCGTTGGAAGTTGCCATCCCCGATGGCTACACCAGGAGAATGAGATAAGATCTAAATGAAATATATAAAATTCTTAAGGGACTTTACATGATACAAGTTGGAAGGATGCTTCTCTTGGGCAGGAAGTCTAAAATGAGGGGTAACAATCTCGAATAAGGACTTGGTCATTTAAGAATGAAATAAGGATCAAGACATATCTTCAGTCAAAGGCCTGTTATTCTTTGGAATTCTCCACCCCAGAGTGCTGCGAGTGCTCAGCTGTTGAGTGTATTTTGTAAGAAGTTTTACAACACCAGGTTAAAGTCCAACAGGTTTGTTTCGATGTCACTAGCTTTCGGAGTGCGGCTCCTTCCTCAGGTGAATGAAGAAGTATGTTCCAAAAACATATATATAGACAGATTCAAAGATGCCAGACAATGCTTGGAATACGAGCATTGGCAGGTGATTAAATCTTTACAGATCCAGAGATGGGGTAACCCCAGGTTAAAGAGGTGTGAATTGTGTCAAGCCAGGACAGTTGGTAGGATTTCGCAGGCCAGATGGTGGGGGATGAATGTAATGCGACATGAATCCCAGGTCCCGGTTGAGGCCGCACTCATGTGTGCGGAACTTGGCTATAAGCTTCTGCTCGGCGATTCTGCGTTGTCACGCGTCCTGAAGGCCGCCTCGGAGAACGCTTACCCGGAGATCAGAGGCTGAATGCCCTTGACTGCTGAAGTGTTCCCCGACTGGAAGGGAACATTCCTGCCTGGTGACTGTCGCACGATGTCCGTTCATTCGTTGTCGCAGCGTCTGCATGGTCACGCTTCGGGACATCCTTTCCTGCAGCGTATGAGGTAGACAACATTGGCCGGGTCGCACGAGTATGTACCGCGTACCTGGTGGGTGCTTTTCTCCCATCGATCACACACGAGGCGAGACGTAGAGAACTTCAATCGAGGCTTTATTGAGCAGACTTGTTCAGACTTGTTCCCCAGCAGCTCAGTCACAGAATGCAGCTGCGGGGAGTAAACCGGGTTCTTATACCCCACCTATCTGGGTGGAGCCCAGTAGGCGGCAGATCCAATCAGGACCCAGCATCTGTCCTCCAATAGCTCCTCGGCATTCATGGTGTACCGTATTACCCCTAGTACAACCACCACATTCTCCCCTTGTTAAAAAGGAACCCGGCGGGGTGGTGGGTGGTATGGTGGTAGGGGTTTACAGGGTCGGTGCCTTAACCATTGAACTATATACAACCATACCGCTTTTACTGGGCCACTGAATTATATACATCTTAAGTCAACTCGATGAGTCGAGGTGGTGCTCTGGTCGCCCTCTCCGATCGTCTCAGCCCGGTTGGTGGTGGTGGTGGTGGTGGTGCTGGCTTGGGTCCGGTCGACTCTGGGAGAATCGCGCTGCCCCTCTCTGTTTCCTTACTCCTGGGCGGGCCTGGGAGGAGAACCGATCCCCCCGGGAAGGGGGTGGCTGTGGGGTGCACCGGCGGGAGCGAGGGTGTGGTGATTGGTGTTGGGGGGGTGTGGGAGCTCCGGCGGGCGCCAGGTCCCGCAGAGAGACCGTGTCCTGTCGGCCATCTAGGAACTGTAGGCGTACTGCGGGTTGGCATAGAGATGTACCTTTTCCACCAGTGGGTCTGATTTGTGCGCCCGCACATGTTTCCGGAGCAGGATGGGTCCCGGGGCTGCCAGCCAGGTCGGAAGTGACGTTCCAGAAGTGGACTTCCTAGGGAAGACAAGGAGGCGCTCGTGCGGCGTTTGGTTCATGGTGGTGCACAGCAGGGACCGGATAGAATGAAGGGCATCCGGGAGGACTTCCTGCCAGCGGAAAGTTGGGAGACGCCTAGACCGTAGGGCCAGTAGGACGGTCTTCCAGACCATTCCGTTCTCCCTCTCTACTTGCCCTTTCCCCCGGTGGTTGTAGCTGGTCATCCTGCTCGAGGCTATGCCCTTGCTGAGCAGGAATTGACGCAGCTTGTCACTCATGAAGGAGGAACCCCTATCGCTATGGATGTAGGCGGGGAAACCGAACAGGGTAAAGATGGTGCAGAGGGCTTTAATGACCGTGGCCGCGGTCATGTCGTGGCAGGGGATGGCGAAGGGGAAACGGGAGTATTCGTCAACGACGTTAAGAAAGTACGTGTTGCGATCGGTGGAGGGGAGGGGGCCTTTGAAATCCAGACTGAGGCGTTCAAAGGGACGGGAAGCCTTTATCAGGTGCGCTCTATCTGGCCTGAAAAAATGCGGTTTGCATTCTGCGCAGAGATGGCAGTTCCTGGTGACTGTTCGGACCTCCTCGACGGAGTACGGGAGGTTGCGGGCCTTTATAAAGTGGTAGAAGCGAGTGACCCCCGGGTGGCAGAGGTCCTCGTGAAGGGCTTGGAGGCGGTCCACTTGTGCGTTGGCACATGTGCCGCGAGATAGGGCATCAGACGGCTCGTTCAGCTTTCCGGGACGGTACAAGATCTCATAGTTGTTGGTGGAGAGTTCAATTCTCCACCGCAGGATCTTGCCGTTCTTTATCTTGCCCCACTGTGCATTATCGAACATGAAGGCTACTGACCGTTGGTCAGTGAGGAGAGTGAATCTCCGACCGGCCAGGTAATGCCTCCAATGCCGCACAGCTTCCACTATGGCTTGGGCCTCCTTTTCTACTGAGGAGTGGCGAATTTCTGAAGCGTGGAGGGTCCGGGAGAAAAAGGCCACGGCTCTGCCCGCTTGGTTGAGAGTGGCCACCAGAGCTACGTCGGATGCGTCGCTCTCGACTTGGAAGGGGAGGGACTCGTTGATGGCGCGCATCGTGGCCTTTGCGATATCCGCTTTGATGCGGCTGAAGGCCTGGCGGGCCTCTGTCGACAGGGGAAAAGTAGTGGACTGGATTAGTGGGCGGGCCTTGTCTGCGTACTGGGGGACCCACTGGACGTAATAAGAAAAGAAGCCCAGGCAGCATTTCAGGGCTTTGGCACAGTGGGGAAGAGGGAATTCCATGAGGGGGCGCATGCGTTCAGGGTCGGGGCCTATCACTCCATTACGCACTACGTAGCCCAAGATGGCTAGACGGTCGGTGCTAAAGACGCACTTTTCCTCGTTGTAGGTGAGGTTGAGAGCGTTAGCGGTCTGGAGGAATTTGCGGAGGTTGGTGTCGTCGTCCTGCTGGTCGTGGCCGCAGATAGTGACGTTGTCGAGGTACGGGAATGTGGCCCGTAAACCGTGCTGGTCAACCATTCGGTCCATCTCCCATTGGAAGACCGAGACTCCGTTCGTGACGCCGAATGGAACCCTTAAGAAGTGGTATAGCCACCCGTCTGCTTCAAAGGCAGTGTACCTGCGGTCACCGGGGCGAATGGGGAGCTGGTGGTAGGCGGACTTAAGGTCCATAGTGGAGAAGACCTTGTACTGTGCAATCCGATTGACCATGTCGGATATGCGGGGAAGAGGGTATGCATCTAGCTGCGTGTACCTGTTGATGGTCTGACTGTAGTCTACGACCATCCTCTGTTTCTCTCCTGTCTTCACTACTACCACCTGAGCTCTCCAGGGACTATTGCTGGCCTGGATTATGCCTTCCTTCAGCAGCCGCTGGACTTCGACCTGATAAATGTCCGGTCCTGGGTGCTGTACCGTCTGCTCCTAGTGGCGACGGGTTTGCAATCCGGGGTGAGGTTCGCAAACAACGAGGGCGGTTCGACCTTGAGTGTCCCTAGGCCACAGATAGTCAGTGGGGGTATAGGGCCGCCAAATTTAAATGTTAAGCTCTGGAGGTTGCATTGGAAGTCCAACCCCAGGAGAGTGGGAGCGCAGAGATGGGGGAGGACATACATCCGGTAATTTTTGAACTCTCTCCCCTGCACCGTTAGGTTTGCGATGCAGAACCCTTTGATTGCAACGGAGTGTCACACCCCCGCCAGGAAAATGTTTTGGGTGCTTGGCCAAATTACCAGGGAACAGCGTCTTATCGTGTCCGGATGAATAAAACTCTCCGTGCTCCCCGAGTCGATCAAACACGGCGTCTCGTGCCCGTTCACCAGCCCCTTTGGCGTTGTCGTCCGGAGTGTCCGGGCCGCGACTGGTCGAGGGTCACCAATGCCAAACGTGGTTGGTGCATCAGATCGTTGTCTTCAGGCAGTGTGGAGCCATCCACGCTGGGGTCCTTGCCTGTCAGCCAAGGTGGCGGCGTCCATGGATCGCACGCTGCCGGGGGTGGACAAAATGGCCACTCCCATGGGTAGCACGCGGCCGGAGGTGGACAAAATGGCCACTCCCATGGATCGCACGCGGCCCTTGGGTAGGACGATGGCGGCGCCCGTCCCCCCCTCGTGGTGTCCAGGGTCCAAAATGGCGGTGCCCGTTGGCACCCGTGGGTCACTGGGGGGATTGATCCCGTGGTCCCGTTTGTTCCCCGGAGATAGCGGCGACCCCACGGGACTGGCACACCGCTGCGTAGTGCCCCTTTTTGCCGCAGCTTTTACAGGTGGCCAAGCGGGCCGGGCAGCGCTGGCGTGGGTGGTTCGGCTGCCCGCAAAAGTAGCAGCGGGGCCCCCTGGGTGGTCTGGGATTCTGGCCGCGCACGCTTGCGGAGGGGTGGGGGGGTGCCGGGGGGTCGGTCGCGGTGGGGGTCCACGGAGCCCAAGGGTCTGTAGTGCGGTCGGGGGCATAGGCGCAGGCGTTTTGGGAAGCCACGTCGAGGGAGGCTGCAGGGGCCCGTGCCTCTGTGAGTCCGAGAGAGTCTTTCTCTAAAAGTCTCTGGCGAATTTGTGACGATGCCAAACCTGCTACGTAAGCGTCTCTGATCAGGAGGTCCGTATGTTCATTCGCCGTTAACGCTGGGCAGTCGCAGTTTCTTCCCAGGATCGTCAGCGCATTGAAGAATTTGTCCATGATTCCCCGGGGATTTGTCGTCTCGTCGCGAGCTGGTAGCGTGCGTAGACCTGGTTGACGGGCCTAATGTAGGTCTGTTTCAGAAAGTTGATCGCCGCTGGGAATTCTTCCGTGTCCTCGATGAGTGCGCAGATTTCGGGACTCACTCTGGAATGCAGGACCTGAATCTTCTTGGTCTTCCGTTGGTCTGCTGGGGGCCGTTCGGAGGTACCCCTCAAAGCACGCCAGCCAGTGTTTGAACTCCGATGTTGCGTTAGCTGCTTGGGGGCCGATTCGCAGGCACTCCGGGGCAATCCGGAGCTCCATATTCCTTTTTTAAGTCTGCTCAATAAATTGTAGCACCATCGATCACACACGAGGCGAGACGTAGAGAACTTCAATCGAGGCTTTATTGAGCAGACTTGTCACAGAATGCAGCTGCGGGGAGTAAACCGGGTTCTTATACCCCGCCTATCTGGGTGGAGCCCAGTAGGCGGCAGATCCAATCGGGACCCAGCATCTGTCCTCCAATAGCTCCTCGGCATTCATGGTGTACCGTATTACCCCTAATACATACCACCACAGATGATCTGGCACGTCTTGCAGAAATTGCCATGGCAGGGTTGTGTGGTGTCATGGTCACTGTTCTGAAGGCTGAGTAGTTTGCTGCAAACAGTGGTTTGTTTGAGGTTGCGCGGTTGTTTGAAGGCAAGTAGTGGGGGTGTGGGGATGACCTTGGCAAGATGTTCATCTTCATCGATGACGTGTTGAAGGCTGTGAAAAAGATGTCGTAGTGTAGATGTCGATTGTATTCAGGACAGAGATAAGTAGATTTCTGGGTACTGAGGAATATGGGGATAATTCAGGAAGTTGAGGTAGACGATCTGCCCTGACCTTATATGTCAGAGCAGCTTCAAAGGCCTGAGTGGCTCTTATTTCTTATCTCCTCTATGCTTCGCTTTGTTTGTCTTTGCTCTGTGCTGAAACTGGGAACAGAAATGAAGATAGTTTATTTTGGATCAGTTGTTTCCCCAAGATCACAAATGCTGAGTTTGAGGATGTTAGTACTACTGTCTTCCATTTCAAAAGCTGCAACCCCACACAAACTAGAACATTGTTTGACTAAATTCCAAAATACAGTAGCATCTCTAGAATCTCATCACCATATTGTGTGTACATTATCTAAGGTGCTGCTTTTACGTGCCTGGCCAAATGACATTGCCTCCAACTTATTTAACCATCTAAATACCAGTGTCGTTCCTACCTAACATATTGCAGATATAGATAGAAGAAATGCACAGAAATAATTCTGCAGACAAGCAATCGAGTGGTACAACACCCAAAACCCTGTTTACTGATGTGCTGCTGTAATAAATAGGTGGGAGGGGAACTGCCATGTTTGGCATTTCCAGGAATTCTCCCCAGAGGGCAACATTACGCCATTCATGCCAACAGCTGGTAACCAGGCTCAGCATTGTGAACACTGGCTGCAGGACAAGGCATCAGATGCATAATGCAATGGCACACTTAAACAAAATCTATCAGGATTGCCTGACTGTGTCAAACATGCTGCAGATCGCCCAGGATTTCATGGTGCAGTGTTGCCTGTTAATCTGTTCCACATCTCTTGTTTGCCCATGCCAAGCCCTAACAAAAGCTCATGCTTTCTCATGTTTAGCTTGAACTCTCCATCAAGGTACAAATTAGAGCCTTGTCACATGTGTCTTCCAAGGACCTTCACACAATCTAGCTGCATTATCTACAGTCCATGCAAATTGGTTCTGCACATTTCTGTAAAGCTGCTTGCAGTTCTGCAGTTTCCATCATGGCGAGACGTGTCTGCCTGCACCTTGAATAAAGAGCTTTGATGTAACAAATGTGAGTTAGTGTTCATCAAATGCCTCTTTCTTGTGACTAATAGCTCCAGCTCCACTCACTAAAATTTTCTTTTCTATTTATCTTTATATCGGGGAAATTAACATAATATGTGAGGGAATAAATGAATCCTGAGTAAATTTCCATGTTCCTCATTAATTACTACTTAATAAACTCTGCATTAATATCCAATCAAAATATTCAGAACTTTAGACATTAAATTCTCAATGAATGCAAAGTTACATTTTTCAGTGCCAGCAAGGCTATTTGGCAAATGACATTCTGTGTGGCCCCTCATGTTTGGCTGTCGCAATTTGGGGCAGAAATTTAGTTGAAGCCCCGCTCTTGTGTGTTTCCACCAAACTCTGCTGACATTATGACAGCAGACCAGTCATTGTCTCGAGTTTATTTGGAAGGGCCATATAAATGAAGTTGTTGCTGAGGAAATTCACCTCCAATATTTAAAAGGAGTAAGGAGGAGGCAGTGGCGCAGTGTTATTATCGCTAAACTAATAATCCAGAGACACAGGGTCATCCTCTGGGGACATGGCTTCAAATCCCAGCATGGCAAATGGTGGAATTTAAATTCAATAAATAAAATATTTAACGATCACCCTGCAACCATTGTCAATTGGCGTAAACTCAACTGGTTCAAACATGGCCTTTAGGGAAGGCAACCTGTCATCCTTACCTGGTCTGACCTACATGTGACTCCAAACCCACAGCAATGTGGTTGACTCTTAAATGCTCTCTGAAATAGCCCAGCAAGCTACTCAATTGTATTTAACCACTATAGAGAGAACACGAAGGAATGAAACCAGACGGATCACCCGGAATTGATTTAGACACCAGGATATAGAATCTTCAGGTGATACACGGGAGGGGGTAAAAAAGGAGGAGGCATTGCTTATTAGTTAAGGATTTAGTTACTGCAGTAAGGAGAGATGATATATTGGAGGGGGCATCAAATGAAGCTTTGTAGATAGAGCTCAGGAATAAAAAAGAGTCGCCATATTGCTAATAATAATAATCTTTATTGTCACAAATAGGCTTACATTAACACTGCAATGAAGTTACTGTGAAAATCCCCTAGTCGCTGCACTCCGGTGCCTGTTTTGGGTACACTGAGGGAGAATTCAGAATGTCCAAATTACCTAACAAGCACGTCTTTCGGAACTTGTGGGAGGAATCTGGAGCACCCGAAGGAAACCCACGCAGAAACGGGGAGAATGCGCAGACTCCGCACAGACAGTGACCCAAGCCGTGAATCGAACCCGGGTCACTGGTGCTGTGAAGCAACAGTGCTAACCACTGTGCTACCATGCCATATGGCCCACCTCCCCCCCCCCCCCCTCTCCCCTAGCCCCTTCAAGATGATGTTGTCCGCACCGTCTCCGTGTTCCCATCAGTGACTGGCAAATGGCCTGTGATGTGGGGAGCCTCTATCCTCACCACTCATCCCTGGCAACAGTAACCTGCTCACGAGCGCTCAGCCTGGGTTCTGCCAGCATCACTCAGCTCCTGAACCAGCCTTAGTTCAAACATGAACGAAAGTGCTGAATTCCAGAGGTGAGGCGAGAGTAACTTCCCTTGACATCAAGACAGCATTTGACCGAGTATGGCATCAAGAAGCCCTAGCAAAACTGGAGTCAATGGGAATCAGGAGGAAAATTCTCTGCTGGTTGGAGTCATACCTGGCACAAAGGAGGATGGTTGTGGTGTTTGGACATTAATCATCGCAGCTCCAGGACATCACTGCAGGAGTTCCTCAGGGTAGTGTGCTAGGCCCATCCATCTTCAGCTGCTTCATCAATTACCTTACTTACACCATAAGGTCAGAGGTGGGGGGTTGTTCACAGAAGACTGCACAATGTTCAGCACCATTCAGGGCACTTCAGATACTGAAGCAGTTCATGTCCACATTCAGCAAGATTTGGACAATATCCAGGCTTGGGCTGACAAGTTGGAAGTAACATTCGTGCCACACAAGTGCCAGGCAACGACCATCTCCAACAAGAGGATCTAATCATCGCCCCTTAACATTCAGTGACATTACCATCGCTGAATCCCTAACTATTAGCATCCTGGGGGTTACCATTGAGACTAAACTGGACTAGCCATATAAATACTGTGGCTACCAGAGCAGGTCAAAAGCTAGGAATTCTGTGTTGAATAACTTACCTCTTAACCCCCCTCCCCCCAAAGCAGGTCCATCATCTACAATGCACAAGTCAGGAGTGTAATGGAATACACTCTACTTGCCTGGATGAGTGCAGTTCCAACAACATTTATTTTCGACACCATCCAGAACAAAGCAGCCCACTTGATTGCTATCGCTATCACAAGTATTCAGTCCTCCACTATCGACAAACAGTGACAGCCATGTGTACCATCTACACGATTCACTGCAGGAACTCACCAAGGTTCCTCAGGCAGCCACCTTCCAAACCCACAACCACCAGCTTCGGACAAGACCAGCAGATACCTGGGAACAGCAGCACCTGGAGTTTTCCCTTCAGTTCACTCACCATCCTGACTTGGATATATGTTACTGTTCTTTCATTGTTACTGGGTCAAAATCTTTGAATTCTCTCCATGTCAGCACTTGTGGGTGTACCTACACCTCAGGGACAGCAACGGTTCAAGAGGACAGCTCACCACCACCATCTGAAGGGCAGCTGGGGATGGCCAGCGATCACCATAGCCCATAAATTAATTTTAAAAATTGCAGTTTTATTATGGTCCAGACTTTGGGGTCACTGGCAAATTATGGCGTTCATTATGTTAACAGATGCTCACAGACATATTTTGGACTTTTGAGCGAAAGTTACTAAAAGTCCTCTCAGAAGGTTACCCTCTACTGGGGATCTGGAATATGTATGAACAGGCCAAGCAACACTGGGTGCAATTTAACCGGAAAAATTCTATGTCCAATTTTGGTTGCATATAGCGGGGTGTTTCTCAGCGGTTGCAGCACCAAGAAACACCCCGCTACTCAACGGCATTTTGCAGGTTTGTTTTGGCTTTGGGTAGTTTCTCTCTGCTGAGGCCGCACTTATAATTTTCTGCTGGCGAACTCAACAGGAAAGGCTCCTCAGCAGATCGGTGTGCCATTCTGTCTGGTTGCCCTGATCTTTCTCACCCTTCCAACCCTTCTCCCCTTTTGGGCCCCGCCATCTCTCCCTCCCCAACCTCAGGAAGGACTCCGGGAACACCATCTCACTGCCACTCCTCTCCCACCCCCCGGGGATCGATCCCTGGCAATGCCAGTCAGGCACCAGGGCACCCTTGCAATGCCACCCTGGAAGTACCACCTGGGCATCCTTCCAGTGCCAGGGTGCTGGGCTGGCTGTTCCAAGGTCCCTGGCGTCAGAGGGAGTGCCGGGGTACCAGCCTTCCCTTCCGCTGACCACCCAGGATCCTCCAATGCCCTGGAAGACCTGCCGAGGAGCCATTACGACTGGTCCACCTTTGTGGAAACCAATAATGGACGGTGCCCTGGCGAGGTCTCCAGGTGCAGCTGTTAGGTCCTTGGCACCGGGAGAATTCGGGAGAATCCTGAAAATGCATTTTTAAATGAGCCAGTATTAAATTGTGTCCAGTGTGTCTGTTCAACCAATTAAACTGAAAAATCCTCACTAAGACACACAGGGGGGGATCACTTTACCCCCAAAATCAAGGGGATTGGGTAGAGCGGGATAACAAGTAGTAGAAATGAAATTTAAGAAATAACATTTTAAATTTAAAGCAAATTTTCAATAATAATTAAATTCTCAATTAATGAGACTCCAAACTTGTAAGTTAAATTTTCAGTGCCTGCCAAGTTGTTTGGCAATAATTTTGACTTACCATGCCAATAAGAATTTGCATACACCTGAATGCACTAATCTCAATTTTTTTCAGGCATGTTTAGTGGGTAAGTACCACAACTCCACATCCTTCATGTAATTTACGGCCAAAGTTATTGGTGAGATACTAGTGTAGTGCTGCTTCTGGAGGAGTAGGACAATGCAGAATGCAACTTGGAGATCTTCACCTTTAACTGCCATGCATGGATGCCAGACGTTGGTGTCCAATTTACTCACTGATAATGGTGATAGCCCATATTAATCTTTTTGAGAAAATGCTAAATACCTAATTATTATATAAAGAAAAAGATTATTAAGATGTGTTCTCTTCTTACCCTTTGTTGCAGCATGTCATATGTACCGGACTATGGTGTAAAGTAGATGGTGAGCAGGAGTGCAAAACCAAACTAGACCCACCACTAGATGGAACTGAGTGTGAAACAGAAAAGGTAAGAACTCTAGGTTTGGTGTTTAAATATTCTTAATTTTCATTTTCATATTTTTCCCTGTGGTTATATAAAAGTTACAAGAGCTTGAAAACCTGCTAGATTGCAGCTGCTTCTATTTGTCTTGCAAGCTGCAGATCACTAAAGAATGATAGAAGAACATACAAATGCCAGAGAAATACAGAAACCCAAACTCTCCGGGGGAAATTGTCGAGGCCGCACAATTATTGACACAGCACCACCACACAAAAATGATTTTTCCTTTATCACTAAGTTGCCAGACATAAATATGTCAGCTAATTTGTAATGTATTAATCAATCTCCTGATATTGTTCAGGGATGGTTTTCAGGTATTGAGCTCAAACCTGCAGTGTTTAGCTGCTAATCTGACCCGTCCCTTTAAACACAACAATAAAATTCCTCATGCCAGTTTCGTGGCAGGATGGAAGTATACTTTGAAACATGCTACATATTTTAGTTCTTGGATGCTTACAATAGGCATCCAAGCAGTAAAATTTGCAGCATTTCACTAAATACTGCCCCTCCACTCCCAACATTGACATAATCTTTCCAACAATCCCCGTTGGCCAATGTTTTCTCCTGATCAAGATTTTACCTAGAATTCCACAATTTCAGTGTCAGTGGCATCATTTCATGAGGAACCTTATTAAATGTTCCTTTGCCCTTCCTAAAACTAGGTTGCCTTTTGTTTATTAGAATTGACCCATTCAGGTGCACCCCACATCATACCTGATTATTAGTTTAATTTTCTCCCTTAATAGTGATGTTGGACAGATGGGTTGAATTACCCCAATTAGATTTGTCCCTTTTCATGAATGTGGGTGTGAGGGTCCAAACTTAGTGGTCACTCTACAACGTTCAATGACTCATGTAATAGTTGGAAGCATTTTACTATTTCAATCTTAACCTTTCCAATATCCTGGGATAAATGCTATCCACCTCTCGGGGTTTGTTCGTTTTGAGAACTGCAAATCTCTTTGTAGTCTCCGTTTTATTAATGCCAAAGTCCTTGATCATAATTCTGACACAGGGATGGGAAGAGTGTGGGATGGCTGCCAGTGAGCAGTGAACCTGGCACGATCAGGTGAATGGAGGCTCTGCCTTTTCTCACCCACAAGGAAATGCAAAATAAACCTTAAACTTCCCTTATTCTATACACAATTCGTTACACCAACCTCATTCTGAACCTATGCTTCAGAGTCTGGAGCAAACTGTCCAAAATCTGCTCCCCACTCCCTTATGACTGGAGTGTTTCCAATCCTCACTCCAGCTCAATAATTCTGAGCCAGAGAGATTCAGGATGGAGACATCAGCTGCAAATATATTCATTTGGGACAGTCTCATTGTCCACAAAGTCACACAAACTGCAGTTCAGACGTACAACCTGCTTTGCCATATCTTATTCTAAGTTGATGATATCTTGTTTTTAGTTTATTTTTTCTGTGCACTAAATTGTACTAAGCAGTAGACAAAAGTTTTATAATTTTACTGCATCAAACTTCCACCACAAGTTTAAAAAAACAGCACCTTTTGTCCCCCCTGCACTAAATTTCCACTTACAACAAATCCCCAAACTTGCTAACGTTGCACTATTTTCACGACCACTTGTAATTGAACAAGCTTCCTCACTAAGAACACATATTTATAAAATTGTCCCTTCATTGTCAACTTTGAGCATAACCAGGTCAGGTATACGATAATTAGATGCACAGTAGAGATAGAGGACGGGATTCTCTCAGCCTGGGTCCGGGCTGGAGAATCCCCGCGACCGGCGCGAATCGTGCCCTGACGCCGGGATGCGATTCTCCGCAGAGCGGAGAATCAGCGCCATTGGCGCCGGCGTGTTCGGTGCGGCGCCGGTCGGGGGCCATTCTACGCGGCCCCCCCCCCCCACCCCGCCGATCCTCAGCCCGAGATGGGCCGAGCAGCCGTAGCAAAACACCCGTGTCCCGCCAGCGCCATTCTAATCTGCTTTCAGCCGGCGGGACCTCGGCGTGGAAGGTTCCCGGGGCGGCCTGTGGGGGGGGGGGGGGGGATCGACCCCGGGGGCCTCCATTGTGGCCGGGCCTGCGATCGGGGCCCACCGATCGGCGGGCCAGCCTCTCTGGCTGGGGGCCTCCTTTCTTCCACGCCGGCCCCTGTAGCCCTGCACCATGTTGTGTCAGGGCCAGCGCGAAGACGGGAGCCATGGTGCATGCGCGCGTTGGCGCAGGTGCCACTGCGCATGCGCGGACCCCGTGGCGCACAGTTCACGCCGGGATCAGCAGCTGGAGCGGCGTGGGCCGCTCCAGTGCCGTGCTGGAACCCCTGTCGGGGCCAGAATTGCTGATCCTGAGGCCGCGTTGGCACCGTTGAGAAACGCGATAGCGTTTCCGACGGCGTCGACATTTAGCCTCAGCATCACAGAATCCCGCCCACTGTATGCTGTTTCCCAACCCCTGAAGAGCATTCCTTACTGTGTTAGTGAGACATTTCTGTTTCATGTGACCTCTCGTGGTGAGGTTGACAATTAATGCTAAATTAGTAATGTCTGTGCTATGGACCCATGCCAAAAGGGACGAGTGTGAGACTGCTCAAACCCCTTCAATCAGCACACTGAGAAACTTTCAACCTATCTGAATTTAAACCTAGAAGTGAGAGGCCAGTTCTTAACAGTTGTACCACCCAATCTCTCATGGATTGAAGCTTTCTATTAATTCACTGAGTGACTTGACTTTGTGGATTAAAAGCTCGCATTCATTTGGAATTTCCATTAGTTTAAGTTCATAGAGCAGATTTTTAAGCTCTGTATTTTAGCGAATGTATCCATAAATATGATTTGATGGGGATAGTACAGTGAATAGCGAAGATTTTAACTTCTGGTCATAAGTAATGGGAGAGATGTTGGACTTCCAGTCTAGGCATTAAGTTTAATGACCAGGGGCTTGATTCAACCGGAAGAAGGTTGCGGGCACGTTGAGCAATGTGTTTCTTGGCACGTACAGACACTGAGAAATACCCCGCTATTCAACGGCCCTTTGCCATTCTTTTTGGCCTTGGCGGGGAACACACCATCAAGGCCGCACTTACATAATTTCCTGCACTGTGGAGCTCAGCTTGCTAGTGCAGGAAGAGTGCTCACTGATTTTTATAAAGGCAGCACTGAACTTTCGACCTACCTCAGCAGGCTGCCTCCGGACCCCCTCCCCCCCACTGCACACAACCTACCTCTTCCGGGGTCCTCGGGCCCGCCCTCATCCCACCTCTTATGGGCAAGGCACCAAGGCCCGGTCCCTGGGAGATTCAACGGTTTTGTCGCATCATCGTCCGGAGCGATGAGGCCAGTAATCACGTCCTCGGGCCTCATTAACAGTTTGCTGGGCAGAAAAACCGGGGGGTAAAGAGGTATTTGGACAGTTACCACCCACCGGCACTCAGATAGCCAGGGAGAGGTTTGGGAGGGTTTTACCAGTGGACAAGAGGGGGAGCCCAGGATGTAACAGTGCCAGATTTCCTTTGTGGGGATTGAGAAGCATTTCTGCATCTCCTCGTCCTGCAAATGTAGGCTTGTTAATTAAGTTTTGGGATCGCCGGGCATGATCCAATGGCCACGCTGCACCTGAAAGTCAGCTCATTGCAGCGCAGCATGGCCAATAAATGCCGGGAGACACCACTGCCGAGACCTACCCGCTCGCAATGCCTCGTGAGATCCAACGCGATCAAACGAGACATGGTGATGTAAATCCCACCCATTGTAGGCGGGATCACTTTTTGACAAATCTGCAAATTAAAACGAGTCAACTAGTCTCATTTTAATATGCAGATTCCCGAGGTACCTAAGGCTTTGAGATTCATCCACTTCTCCTCAGATCTTGGGCAAGCGCTGTTTGGTACTGTTTTCCACAAATGGGCACTCATGGCCGTTATCCAGAGCATCGGAGGCCCCAGCTGTATGCCCTTTAAGCAGAATGGTGCCCTGGCACTGCTGGTGCCACCTGGGCACCTGGCAGTGCCACACGGGTGCCAGCCTGGCACTGCCAAGGTGGCACTGCCAGTTGGCATGGGCACTGCCAGGGTACCAGGTTGGAACTGCCAAGGTGCCAAGCTTGCATTGTCTGCGCGAGCGGGATCGGTCCCAGGAGCCCTGTGTGGATGTTTGGGAGGTCGGGGACTCTCTCATAATGCATTTCAACTGGGGGGGAGCAGGTGTCACTTTGGGGGCCGCAGAGATCATGGCGCTATTTAAAAATGGCGTCCCAATCGCTCGCTACACTGGGGAGCTCTGGGAACGGAGCTGTTCAATGTACAAAACGGGGCTGTGAGCGGCCTCGGCAGCACGTTACCCGCTGACGCGCCTTGTACAATGTGAGTTGCGTTGTATAGGCATGTGTTTCTCGCCGCTGCGAGTGCCAGTAATCAAGTGGCTAAATGTGCTCACTTTGGGACTTTTGAATTGGCCCTTAGGCTCTGCATTGACATTTTTCATCTTTGTCAGCATCCATAGTGGACAATCAGTGGGTCATTAAAATGAGACCTCAATTTGCATATGTTTAAGAGGCATTGATGGTAATAACACTAGGACAGCCCAGTAGCACAGTGGTTAGCACTGTGGCTTCACAGCACCAGGTTCAATTCCCCTGGGTCACTGTCTGTGCGGAGTCTGCACGTTCTCCCCGTGTCTGCGTGGGTTTCCATTGGGTGCTCTGGTTTCCTCCCACTAGTCCCAAAAGACGTGCTGTTAGGTAATTTGGACGTTCTGAATTCTCCCTCTGTGTACCCGAACAAGCGCCGGAATGTGGCGACTAGGAGCTTTTCACAGTAACTTCATTGCAGTGTAAGCCTACTTGTGACAATAAAGATTATTATTATTTTAGAATTTAAACATGCCCATTCGAGCATCCCTTAATATTTTTGGCTTCTTTACCTTACCTTGTGGATTGTTCCAAATGTTAATCATCCTTTGAGCATAAATAATTTTACATTCTGCCCAATATTACTTTGCATTGACTTCAAGGAGAAATAAAATCAGTTTGGGCCTAAAGCCAGGGTCAGCCGTACTAAAGGCCAGTTGGGTGAAAAGCTATCCTGTAGTTAACAAAATAGTTCACAATACATCAAATATGGTCTGACCAACATATCCTCTGTTAACTTAGACTTTATTATTCTGCCTTTTCTGTCTAGGTATCCCACTTTTCTAATTGAGTTACGTTACAACGGCGCCACCTTGTACAAATACAATTGTTCTAACAATTAATTATATAAGTTAATGCATTCATTAAATTTGCTTCAGTATAATTGTAGCCTAACGTTGGAGCAAAGTGAGTGAGCTGTAAAGAAGGCAATATTACTTATTTTGCTTTGCTCTAGACACAGTCAGGCCCTGCCTTTGCAATAAAAAAGTACAGAAAAAACAAATGTTGCAACGCAAATAGAGGCATGCGACCCATCATGTCTACCAGCTCTCCAAATGAACATTTCACCAAGTGCTATTCTTCTGCCTTCTCCCCATAGCACTGCACTGCTATCCCAATCTATGTTTGGATTATGAAAATCCCCATTATAACTATTCTATATTTTTGCACCAGTCTGTAAATATTAGCAAAGGAACACAGTCCCAGCTCTCAGGTGCAAACCAGGCCTGTACAGATCCCATTTCTCCCAGAACCAGTCCCAACAGCTTAAAAATCTAATGCCCTCACTCCTGCACCAATTTTCCAGCCACATTGTCATCTGCCTTAAACTCCTATCCCTGTTGTGTGGCACTGGGAGTAATCTGGAGATAATTCTCTTTGAGATCCTGCTTGCTCAATTCTTACTGCAGGTCCACATCTTTCTTTCTGCCTTTGTCATTTGTACTTTTTTTGTACCACGACTTCCGGCAGTTCACCCTCCCCCCTCAGCCGCTCAGTGACATCCTTGAGGCAACAAACTGTCTTGAATTAAATGCATTGTGTAACTAATCATTGACCAGTTACTGGGCAGCACGGTAGCATAGTGGGTAGCACTGTTGCTTCACAGCGCCAGTGTCCCAGGTTTGATTCCCGGCTTGGGTCACTTTCTGTGTGGAGTCTGCACGTTCTCCCCGTGTCTGCGTGGCTCTCCTCCAGGTGCTCCGGTTTCCTCCCACAAGTCCCGAAAGACGTGCTGTTAGGTAATTTGGACATTCTGAATTCTCCCTAAGTGTACCCGAACAGGCGCCGGAGTGTGGCGACTTAGGGTTTTTCACAGTAACTTCATTGTAGTGTTAATGTAAGTCTATTTGTGACACTAATAAAGATTATTATTAATGCAATGTGGTCTAATGGTATACCCAGCTCCTGTTAAGGAGGTTGTTCAAGGATTTTGATCCAGCTACAGTGAAAGAATGGCGATATAGTCCTCAGTCAAGATTGTCATAATATACATGGACACACAGTGGGACCTGCAACGCGATGAGGCCTCATCATGGGCCCCCGTTGCATATGCATCACGCGCCATGACCCCACGGAACAGCGCTATGCGCAGATAGAAAAGGAGTGCCTGGGCCTGGTGACCGGTGTCGTCAAGTTTCATGATTATGTGTACGGCCTTCCCCAATTCACCATCGAGACCGACCATCGCCCGCTGGTCAATATAATACAGAAAGGCTTGAACGACATGGCGCCTCACCGCCAGCGTATTGTGCTCAAGCTCCGGCGATACGCTTTCCAGCTGGTATACACCCCGGGAAAAGACCTAATCTCCAGGGCAGTCAACACTCCGTGTGACCCAGCGGGATTCGTCTCCCAAGTTGACGCCTATGTGGCCTTCGTGGCCTCCAATCTACCTGCCACGGATGAACGTGACCCTTTGCTACAGTGTGTCATGCGCCACCTAAAGACGGGTGGCTCAAGGGCCAATGCCCGCAGTTCTACAACATCAGAGATAATCTGGCTGTAGTCAATGGTGTTCTCCTGAAACTGGACCGCATTGTCATCCCGCACAGCATGCGCCAGCTCGTCTTGGAACAGCTACACGAGGGCCATCTTGGCGTGGAGAAGTGCTGCCGACGGGCCCGAGAGGCAGTGTACTGGCCCGGCATCAATGACGACATCGCCAACACAGTGCTCAACTGCCCCACTTGTCAGCGCTTCCAGCCGGCCCAACCACGTGAGACCCTACAGCCCCATGAGTTGGTCACGTCCCCTTGGTCCAAGGTCGGCATTGACCTGTTCCTCGTGCTGGGCAGGGACTATGTCCTGATTGTAGACTACTTTTCAAACTACCCGGAGGTGGTAGGTGGTAGTTACATCCATCTTCCGGATGGTGGCTGGTCTGCAACTGCTGTGGTTCTTCGGCAGGTGGCTCCCCGCTCGTTCCTGGTTCGTCTACCGGATGGTTCCATTCTGCGCCGTAATCGGCGTGCCCTTCGTCTCTTTCCGCGCTCGCTACGTGATCCTCCGCCAGTGCCACGCCCTCCTGTTGTCCCTGACCTGGACTATTCAGAGATTCTGGTTACTCTGCATTCTCCTGACTCTGACGCAGTCCAGCCCGCTCCTCAGCTGGTGGCTCCTGAAACAGAATTCGTCGCCCACCTCAGAAACTTAATTTGTGAACTTTGCACTAATGGACTCTCTGGTCTGTTCTAGAATGAGAGTGATCTAATTAAAGTGTTCAAAATTCTTACAGGGCTGGACAGGGTTGAAGCAGAAAGGATGCCTGCCCTGGCTGGATGATCTAGAACCAGGAAACACAGTCTTAGCATAAAGGGCAAGCCATTTCAGACTGAGAGGAGGAGTAATATCTTCACTCTTAAGTATATAGGATCTTTAGTGTTCTCTGCTCCAGAGGGCTGTGGAAATTCAATTATTAATTATGTTCAAGGCAGAGTTTATACATTTCTTGATGGGATTATAAAGATAATGTGGGAAAATGGCATTTGAGGTAGATGATCAGCCATGGTCTAGTTGAATGGCTCTGAAATGGAACATGGAACAGGATACAGCATAATGATTTTCTACCCCGTTTTCCTTGGCCTTTATACTGGTAAATAAGCATTCCTGGGGCCATAAGGTCAGGAAAACTAACACTAATATGTTGCACTATCACTGCCACCAAATATATATTGAAGGAAATGCTCTCATAATGCTTTGTTATAGTTCTATAATACATCTGCTAATTTAAGGAAATGATCCAGGAAACATGAATTTAACTGTGCAAGTGGATCTGTTAAGTTTCAGTCGGGAATCTCAGTTGTTTCGGGTGGTGCATCCATCATACACAAAAGAGGGACAGAAGTTATTAGCATGATAAACTCAGTCTGTTAAGATTGACAAAGGTAGAAATAAATCTTACTGTGGACAATAGCCAACAGCAGAACCTTCCTTGTCACCAGTTGACAGGCATGTCATTCCCACATGCACTTACAAGCTACAACTATGGGCATTCTACTAAAGTATGTGGCTGATGTGTTAATGGCATGAAATAAATTATGGACAAGTTACTGTTTTCCTCCGGCAAATGGATATTTTTTTAAAATTGAGTGAAGAAAATGAAGCAACAGGACTCCAGGATAAGACCAGTTACCTAGGTAATAGTGGTCAGATGTGATTTTGAGCTGCTGCATTACATTGCTGGTTTGAACTGGTGGTGCAGTCCTTCAGGAACAGCACAAAAGGTTCCAGTGCTGGTCATCATGTTGATTTCGCGCTTAGATTTGAGAAAAATTGAGTATATGCTGTTCAGTCAGTAGCCAACAAGTTTTGAAAAGCAAGCAAGTGACAAAATAGGTCTTATTTAATTTATGCTTGAGAAACTAATTCTTATCACTGTTTAAATTATGGCATAACCATCAAGGTAACGGTCACATTTTTGCTATGGAATGCATGCCTTTACTAATAAGTAAATATTAACAGGGAAATGCAATAAATTATCCCACTAAATTTCCTTCCAAAGTTACCTTAATATTTGATGTGTGTTATCACGGGTACACTATTTTCACAGCGCATGGTAAAAGTAGTAATCATGAAAAGAAATCCATTATCATTCTACCTTTAGATTGACTTAAAGTTTCATATATTTGACAGCCACTGCAGTTTCCCTCCAGAAAATGCTATTCAGAGCCTTGGTTCTCACAACCTTCTGTGAGATCATAGAGGTCATGTTGCAGCTGTACAGAACTCTGGTACGGCCGCATTTGGAGTATTGCGTACAGTTCAGGTCACCGCATTATAGGAAGGACGTGGAGGCTTTGGAGCGGGTGCAGAGGAGATTTACCAGGATGTTGCCTGGTATGGAGGGAAAATCCTATGAGGAAAGGCTGATGGACTTGAGGTTGTTTTCGTTGGAGAGAAGAAGGTTAAGAGGAGACTTAATAGAGGCATAAAAAATGATCAGGGGGTTAGATAGGGTGGACAGTGAGAGCCTTCTCCCGCGGATGGAAATGGCTGGGACGAGGGGACATAGCTTTAAACTGAGGGGTAATAGATATAGGACAGAGGTCAGAGGTAGGTTCTTTATGCAAAGAGTAGTGAGGCCGTGGAATGCCCTACCTGCTACAGTAGTGACCTCGCCAACATTGAGGGCATTTAAAAGTTTATTGGATAAACATATAGATGATAATGGCATAGTGTAGGTTAGATGGCTTTTGTTTCGGTGCAACATCGTGGGCCGAAGGGCCTGTACTGCGCTGCATCGTTCTATGTTCTAATTATGCAGATAAAGATAAAGCAGTGTGTCAATGGTCAGAAAACAATGCAGCAGCACACAAATTGTCAGTCACATTGATTTCCATGTCAGAGAAAGGGTGAACTGAAATGCTGCATCATTTCTCAGCCTCTGAAATTAGGGCCAATTACACAACAGAGAATTCAATAAGCCTTTCTTTCACAAGGAATTAATTTAGTTACAGTGCCAGCCTCCTCGAACAGGCGCCGGAATGTGGCGACTAGGGGCTTTTCACAGTAACTTCATTTGAAGCCTACTTGTGACAATACACGATTTTCATTTCATTTCAGAGCAACACTGAGAGAAACTGCACTGAAATTAAACTCTTTTCAATTTAATTGTCTTTTAAATTTAATTCTGAATCAACATATTATGAATAGAACGGAGGAGAGGATACTCACTGTCACTAAGGTGTGTCATGTGAATGTCCCTTTAAGAAAGGGTTTTGTCTTATTACATGGCATCAGTGATGCCATTGTGTGGGTGGAGCTGGGCTGTGACTGTGTGAGGTGTTTTGGTTTCAGTTTCAGTTTGACCCGAGGAGAAAGAAGCGTTCCCTGTCTTTCTATATTTTCATGTGAAAAACTGTCCCAGAAGTAAACAAATTGTGGCTTCCTGCTATGGTAACTTAAAAGATATAGTTTGCTTTCCGTAAGGAGTTTGAATCTGCAGGTTGAGACTGGTTCAGAATTTCAGGAAGAAGACCAGTCCCGTTCAAGTGAGAATGCAGTGTGCTGGGCCACCCCCTTGAATAGAGGTGTTTGGTTCATTGGATTTTGTTACTAAATCGGAACAGTTAAGGGGGGAATTCATTAAGTGTTATGCTTAGATTACTATAGCTGTGTGGAGTCTTTCTGTTTGTAATTGCTAAAAAATATTGCTCTGTGTTTTATATATATAGAAATTAACTATATTCTTAGAATAAACCTTGTTTTGATGAAAGTATCTAGGGAGTCTGCCGAATCACACCTGAGGCAAGGGCTTTTGTGCTCATCCTAGCCAAATTCAATATGAAGGTTATAGGTCAAGTGAATTCCGTAAAACACTTGGAAGTTTCTAAGCCCTGTTGGAATAGGGTGTGCCGCTGCATTGTTTGCTGAGAAATGATACACTGCTTTATCTGCATAATTGCAACAGCTTTGATAACAGGTGGCATTGACATGCTGTGGCCTTGGTGGAAATGGTGGCGTTGGACTAGGGACAATGGAATTCGTCTGAGGATGATGGCGACCTGGACTGATAGTATGTGACCATTCAGAATAGGAATGTGTAGTAATTCCCATCTTGGAATTGGTTTACACATGAGAGAATACTATTTCTTGTGATGTCTTTACATGTCTGATATCTTAAAAAATTGCTGGCAAATAATAGGGAGACAAGAGTCAGCGTAACAACCGGGGATAAAAATCAGTTTGATCATGCTTAGAATTTAATATAGATCTGTTAATTTCATTAATCTAGGCTTCAGAAACATTGGGCGGGATTCTCCGACCTCCCCCCCCCCCCCCTCCCCCGCCAGATCGGAGAATCCCTGGGGAGGGGGGGGGGGCGCGAATCCCGCCCCGCCGTTCCGACGCCGGCTGCCGTATTCTCCGGCGTTGGTTTTTGGGCGGGGGCGGGTTTTTCGCCACACTGGTCAGGGGCCGTTGGCAGCGGCCCCCCCAGCACTTCTCCGGGCACCGATGGACCGCGCGGCCGTTGTTTCCTGGCCAGTCCCGCCGGCGTGAAATGGACATGGTCCATCATGGCGGGACCTGGCTTACAGGCCGGCTAGGTGAGTTCTCAGGGGGGGGGGGGGCGGGGGGACGCAGGGGGATCCGGCCCTGGGGGTGCCCCCACAGTGGCCTGACCCGCGAACAGGGCCCACCGAACTACAGGCGGGCCTGTGCTGTGGGGGCACTCTTTCCTTCCGCGCCGGCCTCTGTAGGGCTCTGCCATGGCCAGCGCGGAGAAGACACTCCCCCTGCGCATGTGCGGAACCACGCCGGCGGTTCTGCGCATGCGCCAACTCGCGCCGGCCCTTCGCCGTCAGTTGGCGCAGCGCCAATCCCTCCGGCGCCGGCCTAGCCCCCGGAAGTGCGGAGGATTCTGCACCGTCCGTCCAGCCCGATGCCGAATTGGTTTGCACCGCGCTTGGCGCTGGCGTTGGGCCATCTGGCCAGTTGCGGGAGAATCCCGCCCATTATGTTTCTTGGGTAGAGTTTGCATGTGTATGGAGTACAAATAAATCCACCATATAATTTCCGATTGGTGGAAATTATCCCCCCATCCCCAAAACAGAAAAACAAAATTCTTTCCAAATATCAGGGGCGGGATTCTCCGACCCCCTGCCGTTTTTGGAAAATCCAACCTCGCACATGTTGGTCGTTGTGAAGAGCAATAGCAACAAAATACTTGATTTACTCAGCACTACATACTCCTCAGAGATGCTACCCAGGTGGCACTGCCAGATAGCATGGGCACTGTCAGGGTGCCAGGTTGGTGGTGCCAAGCTGGCTTTTTGTGTGTGAGCCATCGGCCCGGGGTTGCCCGACATGGGTGTTGGAGGGGTACCAGGGAACTGGAAATCTCCCATATTGTGTATGGGCTGGGGAATGTCAGGGATTGTTTCGGGGGCCTCGGAGTTCGGAATTTTAAAATGGTGTCCTGATCTCTCAACCCAATGGGGACTTCCGGCGAGCGGAGCTCCCCACTGTATAAGCGGGCTATGTGCGGCCTCGGCCGCCCGTTCCCCGATCAGGCCCCTTATTCAATGCGAGTTGCATTGAAAAGCCATGTGTTTCTCAGCACTGTGAATGCTGGGAAACACACAGCCAAATGCACCCGCTAGGGGACTTTGCTCCCTTTTAGGAGAATCGCGCCTGGTATTACTGTTCCTGACACCCTGCATAAACAATTAGGGCAACTGCAGGTAAACATAGTGAGTTAGCATTCATGCTACGAGGGTAAGCAGATGGCCTATTATAACACTAAGCTGCCAAAAGGAAGAAATTCCAACTGATGTTGTGTTTCTCGGCAGCATATTATCGTTCTAAGTAGTTTCTCCTCTTATTTCCAATTGCTTCATTCTTGCCAATACTTTTGTCCCAAACCTTTTGCAACTTATGATAACTCAAAGCAGGCAGCACAAAGGTAGCATTGAGCTAGATCATAAATTTGAATCTGAGGTAGAAACAAACTTATTACTTGGAAATGGTAAGTTGCCTTTACTTTGCAGATCATCATACGACATATCTAATTTCCTCAAGAAGTAGAAGTAGTTGAGTAATATTTTCTATATCTCTTAACTAACTCCTGTCCACATTTACAATCGACGAAAATCTGCTTCAAATTGGTCATTTTCTTTGTGAATTTACATGTACTGTAACTGGATCACTATGCATGTTACATGTAAGAATACTCATGGTAATTTCTTTCCCTTTGCAGTGGTGTAAAGTTGGTGAATGTGTTAGTAAAACACCTCTACCTGACCAGATAGATGGAGAATGGAGTATATGGAGCATATGGAGTACTTGTAGTAGAACATGTAATATAGGAGTACACTTCCGCCAGCGTAAATGTGATAATGCAAGGTAAGTCAGCTCAACTATCTTGACTATTGTTTCAGCCCATATAGTTTAATAACCTATTACCTAAGCTACTTGAATAAAAGATGTGGGAAATGGTTCAAGAAGCCAGCTCACCACCACCTTCTCAAGGGAAGTTAGTAATTTCCAAATCCTGTGAATAAATAAAAATAAATTCTGTAAAGTCCTGATTTATTGTCCATCAGAAAACTGGTCCCACTGCATCCATCCAATTTTAAGGTGCTGGTTTAACAATCATATGTACCAAATGATGTTGCACTATTGGAAACCTGTCTCTGGAAAGCATGTATCTGCTCATCTTGCCAATGGACATCCTCGTGGCCTTCGTCTGTCTTTAGAAGCATAGAACATAGAATATACAGTGCAGAAGGAGGCCATTCAGCCCGTCGAGTCTGCACCGACCCACTTTCAGCCCTCACTTCCACCCTACCCCTGTAACCCAATAACCCCTCATAATCTTTTTTTTTGGACACTAAGGGCAATTTTGCATGTTCAATCCACCTAATCTGCATGTCTTTGGACTGTGGGAGGAAACCAGGGCATCCGGAGGAAACCCACACAGACACAGGGAGAACGTGCAGACTCCGCACAGACAGTGACCCAGTGGGGAATTGAACCTGGGACCCTGGCGCTGTGAAGCCACAGTGCTAACCACTGTGCTACCGTGCTGCCCCTCATGAAGCACACATGAAGCCTCATGTGTGTTTCAAGCACTAATGCTATCTCTATAGTTTATAGAGATTTTTGCTGCCTGGTATACATATGCAGATAATCAAAGCCCAGGCAGTTACTGGAGGACAGAAATGTTATCTAAAATATCTGCTAATTTTCAAACAGGATTTTAATTGCTTATTCTCAGCAGCAAAGCCAATAGAAATGCATAAATAGAATCTATTCCACTTATCCTGGATGTAATTTGTCAGACAATTGGGTGCACCAATCTGGTTGGACTACATCAACCACCCTCAGGCCCTGCTCTCTTTTGCAAAATCTACTCATTACTCCAGGATCATCCTGGAATGCAGAAATAGCTCCAAGTTTATTTTCTCCACTACCATCAGACCCCATGCCTTTTCACAGTAACATCATTGCAGTGTTAATGTAAGCCTACTTGTGACAACAATAAAGATTATTATTATTGTACCTCCAACAATTGTGAAGAGCTCACGGATTTCCTCATCATTATGGTTCATGTCATTCAGCTGCCTCTGCAACTTTCTTCCCGTCCTCTTGTCCACTAAAGCTGAGTTTCTCCTAATCCTAGTCATAAATTTGCATCTTTCTCTCCCATCTCCCTTCATTCTCCATGTGAGCCTTCTAATCCAAGAGATCCAACTCCAGCTCTGTTGACCCTATTCAAACGTAAATTACTGGTACTTGTGCAATCCCCACCTGATGTTGAAGATAGTTCTTTCTCCTAAGGTACTGTCTCCCTACCTTACAATTCTGTCACTATCCCCCTCCTTAAAAACCCACTTTTGAGCCCTCTGTCCTTGCATATTGCCACCCTCGAATGGTCAAATTAATGAAAACTGAAATAGCCCGAATCAAAATCACCAATGACATCCACTGTGACTCTGACTGTTCTGCATTATCCCTTCTCATGTTTCGAGACATCTTAGCATCTTTGATACTATCAATCACACCATCCTGATATCCTGTCTTGGATGATCTGCAATTTTCTTCAATTAAACATTGGTAAGACCAAACCATTGTCTTCATCCCCACCACAAACAGTATTCACTTGCCACTGATGCCATCCCTTTTCCTGCACCAATCTGAAGCTCAACGAGATTGTTTTCAATCTGGCCACAAACTGAGCTTCCAACCTTATACCCTCTCAATCACAAAGGCCACCTAATTCCACCGCTTCAGCATCTCCCAATATGCCATATCCTCAGCATGTTGCTGTATGGCAGCGAAACCTGGATCAAAGGCTCAATAACTCAATAACAAAGGCTCAACATCTCTAGTATAACCTTGACATTACATGGAAAGACAAAGGGCGCAACTTAGAGGCCTTGTTTCGCCCGTCTTAGTGATGCGATGAGGGAGTTTTGCGATGCTTGAGACATCTCATGAGATTCAATTGAATCTTGCGAGACATCGCGCTCTGGATCTCGCCGATGTTGGGCAAGATCCAGATCAACATATTTAAATACGCTAATAGGCTAATTAAAAATGTGCTCGCTGTCTCACAGTGCCCGGGAACTAATGGCCTTCAACATCTCTTCGAACGACCAGCAACGCCTGTACACCTTGGGCCGTTGCCGCCCATCCCCGATCCCTTTCTGTCCTAATGGGCGGCCAGGTCATCAGAGTAGGGGCAGGTCCCTGCACATGGGTTTCGCCTCGAGCCTCTGTCTATGGTGTTGCCGCCACTGCGAGGGCAGCTGCTGTGGTGTCTACATTGTCATTGATGTGGAGATGCCGGCGTTGGACTGGGGTGAGCACAGTACGAAGTCTTACAACACCAGGTTAAAGTCCAACAGGTTTGTTTCGATGTCACTAGCTTTCGGAGCGCTGCTCCTTCCTCAGGTGAATGAAGAGGTATGTTCCAGAAACATATATATAGACAAATTCAAAGATGCCAAACAATGCTTGGAATGCGACCATTAGCAGGTGATTAAATCTTTACAGATCCAGAGCTGGGGTAACCCCAGGTTAAAGAGGTGTGAATTGTGTCAAGCCAGGACAGTTGGTAGGATTTTGCAGGCCAGATGGTGGGGGGAACTCATCGATCGACAGTTCCAACGCGCCACAGCGAAAAACCGCACCGACCTCCTCAGAAGACAAACATGGGACACAACCGACAGAATACCCTTCGTCGTCCAGTACTTCCCCGGAGCGGAGAAACTACGTCATCTTCTTCACAGCCTTCAACACTGAAGGTGATGACGATGAACATCTTGCCAAGGTCATCCCCACACCCCCACTACTTGCCTTAAAACAACCGCGCAACCTCAAACAAACCATTGTTTGCAGCAAACTACCCAGTCTTCAGAACAGTGACCACGACACCACACAACCCTGCCATGGCAATCTCTGCAAGACATGCCAGATCATCGACATGGATACCACTATTACACGTGAGAACACCACCCACCAGGTACGCGGTACATACTCGTGCGACTCGGCCAACGTTGTCTACCTCATACGCTGCAGGAAAGGATGTCCCGAAGCGTGGTACATTGGCGAGACCATGCAGACGCTGCGACAACGAATGAACGGACATCGCGCGACAATCACCAGGCAGGAATGTTCCCTTCCAGTTGGGGAACACTTCAGCAGTCAAGGGCATTCAGCCTCTGATCTCCAGGTAAGGGTTCTCCAAGGCGGCCTTCAGGACGCGCGACAACGCAGAATCGCCGAGCAGAAACTTATAGCCAAGTTCCGCACACATGAGTGCAGCCTCAACCGGGACCTGGGATTCATGTTGCATTATATTCAACCCCACCATCTGGCCTGCCGAATCCTACCAACTGTCCTGGCTTGACACAATTCACACCTCTTTAACCTGGGGTTACCCCAGCTCTGGATCTGTAAAGATTTAATCACCTGCTAATGGTCACATTCCAAGCATTGTTTAGCATCTTTGAATTTGTCTATATATATGTTTCTGGAACATATCTCTTCATTCACCTGAGGAAGGAGCAGCGCTCCGAAAGCTAGTGACATCGAAACAAACCTGTTGGACTTTAACCTGGTATTGTAAGACTTCGTACTGTACATTATCATCGATCAGGTGATAGCTGTAAGGAATTGAAGAGGCTAAGATATCGACAATCCTTTCTGGCTTCCACCCTGGCACTCTCGAGTCCCCCAAACATCCCGGACCTTTTCATTCTCTGCCATCTCTCAGGGTGCCATCCAACAAGCCGCTTGTGCTGCTGGACCCTGCCCTGCATATGCACCCTTAGCCACACCATGGGATCCTGGGCACCGAACCACAGACGGCGCACCCCAAACCCCCCTGGGAACAGTACTGGGATGGGGTTTAGGTACACCCTCCCCACATTCCACATTCCAACACCACCCACCCTCCAGTCGCTGGGTTATCCCCACTGCTGCCCCCTAGCTCTAGGGTGTTTGATTGTTGGCTGCTACCCCTGCGGTTTTGCAACCTCCAGTGTTCAGGCAAAGTGTCCAGGCCTCACAGTCTAGTTGGGATGCTCGGCAGTCACACCCATCTGCGACATAGCACATCTACCCATGGGAATCTGCTTGGGAACTGTGAAGTGGGATGGACAGGCAGATGAAGTTTCCCCTGTTACGTTTCATGTTTTTAAATAGGTGTACTAAATGGCACCTGCATGACTGCTCGCTTCCAGAATCCTTCCAAACAAAACAATTATTTTTTTAAAATAAATTTAGAATATCCAATTCATTTTTTTTAAGGGGCAATTTAGCGTGGCCAATCCACCTAGCCTGCACATCTTTTGGTTGTGGGGGCGAAACCCACGCAAACACAGGGAGAATGTGCAAACTCCACATGGACGGTGACCCAGAGCCGGGATTGAACCCGGAACATAGGCGCCATGAGGCAGCAGGGCTAACCACTATGCCACCATGCTGCCTGGAAAGAAAACTATTCTAATGCTCTTCTACATCTCTCCCAATATCCTGTTGATCCATCAGACATGTGCTCACTCCTAAATTGGCTCCATTTCCTACACCTCACGTTTGAAATTCTGAAGATGACACAGATTTGAAGATGAGGTTGGTGCTAACAGTGACGCTGATGAGCTGCTGACCCTCTGATTGGACCAGCAGCTCTTGGGGGCAGACCACTGTACGTAACTACATGACTGCCCTGACGACAGCTTCTGCTGCCACCAGCAATATGCTGCCTCCGACCTCACCACCCATGGTATCACATTTCGGTGAGGAGGTGGGACGTCCAAGTTAGCAACAGATTTCAGCCCCTGTTTTCCATTTGTAATGATTTACTAATGAGCATTATTGATTTACTAATCAGTAAGAATTGGTGACTACCAGATACTACAGCTAGCAGTGCTTTCCCTCAGTCCCACTGAGCAACACAACTTTACCTATTCATTTGGATTCCATGCAATTGGCAAATTGATTTTCTCAGAGATACTGTATTGGAAAGTAGCTTTCTTCCAGAGTCATTACAAGTGGTAAATTGTCAATGAAGTGAATAGATTATCTGCTAATATAAAGAACGACAGGATAGTACCAACTCTTGAGAGGTTATAACCATCAGGAAAGACTAAACCCTAAACCCTAACCCTAACTCTTTTCTGAAGAGAAGGCTGAGGGGTAGAGAAAGGAAAGTGCAAAAAATCCAGATGTGGCATGTGTCATTTTCAGTGCAATTGGATCAGTGATGTACTTTACAAAGAAACAAACTGCCAAATGATGCACAGAAAGTGTACTGAAAGTTCAAGCTCCAATCCTGTGAATCTGCACTCACCCAATAATTTGTTCTTCTGAGATTTTAACCAATCAGGCAATAGGAGACAATCTGGTGACGTAATTCAGACCATGTTTAAGAAATTACAAAAGGTAATACTTAACAGAGTTAAGCAGCAACTTCACTGACTTACTTTCAGGTTTGCCCTGGCTGCAAGGTGATATATGCCCTTATCTCTGCCACTTCTGTGGTCTTCTGCTCCCAAACAGAAAGCAATCTTTCACCTTCAGTTTCAAACTTGGCATGTCGGGCAGATGAAAGCTGGTCCTTTTTAACTCTTTGTGGGGTATAGCCCTTGTGTATAATCACTAGTAGACCCATAGAATTCCTACCGTACAGAAGAAGGCCACTCGGCCCATCGAGTCTACCCCGACCCCCAGAAAGAACACCCTACTTAGGCCCACTCCCCTGCCCTATCCCCAAAACCCCACCTAACCTGCACACCTTTGGACGGGTACTGAATGATCAATTTCTGATTGGTTCTTTAAGGGTAATGGTCATCAACTGATGTCATTTCCTGCTGCCTCCTGACTGGTGTTCTAAGGTGTCAGCTACTTGTGGGACCATTTTCTCATTTTTTGTTGTTGAATTACATGTTATGACTTTCTACAGAGATATTGAGCCACCTTAAGATATTTTCTTTGTCCGCTTATTTGAAATATGAGTGTGTGTGATGTCAAGCTCTAAAAATTCATTTCTGGATGCATCATCCTAGATGTTTAACTAGTGTTATCCTGTGGGGTTCTCATTAACGCGGGCATGGAAACTGTCGATGCTTGGAACAAAGATAATTAAAAGAGTACGAATACACAAATTAGCAAGTTATTTCAAAAATCAAATCCATACAAAGTGTGTTTAAAATTGGTGCGTAAAAGACAATCAGTATGTTAAAGTTGAGGTAGCAAGATACATATGTAAAATACAGCATGATGCATTCAATTAATACATGTTCATATGTAATGAGGATCATAAGAATTACATAGCTACAAAAAATGATCACAGAACTTACTTTGGTTCTGTAACCTTGAGAATTAATAGAAAGGCCTTTTATGTATTTTGAAGCGAAAGCCATTCTTTTAAGACCGAAACAGAACACGTAAAAAGACTTAAATTAATTTAAGGCACAGAGCTGATGGTTTGAAACCTCACAGCTGTTTTCTTCAAACAGGGCTTCTATCTTAAGTATAATTAGTAAGTGTCAATGGCTGGTGAGTTAAGGGTTCAAGGCCTTAGCTCATCCAATCTTGATGGGCTTCACAGCATTTGCTCTGTAATTAAGCCTTTTAAAGCGTTGCACCAGCCTAGGGCCATGTGGTGTATTTCACTTGTCAAGTAAGGATGCAACTACAAAGGGCCATTCACATGGTAATAGTGTCCTGCATTGATTACAATTACACAGGGTATAATATCAGGTCAGTTGATTAATATACTTTGATTACTAGATTATTGCACATAACTAAACTACAAACAGTTACGTAAACATGAATTTTCTGTGGTGCTTTAACCTTTGGTTTACAGATGTTACCATTATCATCAGAAAGTCACCAAGAATGGATGAGATACATCAGAGGATGCTGAGGGAAGTAAGGGGGAAAATTGTGGAAATATTGGCCATAATTTTCCAATCCTCTTATGGGGCGAAATTCTCCCGAAACGGCGCGATGTCCGCCGACTGGCGCCAAAAACGGCGCCAATCAGACGGGCATCGCGCCGCCCCAAAGGTGCGGAATGCTCCGCATCTTTGGGGGCCGAGCCCCAACATTGAGGGGCTAGGCCGGCACCGGAGGAATTTCCGCCCCGCCAGCTGGCGGAAACGGCCTTTGTTGCCCCGCCAGCTGGCGCGGAAATTACATCCCCGGGCGGCGCATGCGCGGGAGCGTCAGCGGCCGCTGACAGTTTCCCATGCATGCGCAGTGGAGGGAGTCTCTTCCGCCTCCGCCATGGCGGAGACCGTGGCGGAAGCGGAAGATAAAGAGTGCCCCCACGGCACAGGCCCGCCCGCGGATCGGTGGGCCACGATCGCGGGCCAGGCCACCGTGGGGGCACCCCCCGGGGCCAGATCGGCCCACGCGCCCCCCCCCCAGGACCCCGGAGCCCGCCCACGCCGCCTTGTCCCGCCGTTCAAAAGGTGGTTTAATCCACGCCGGCGGGACAGGCAAAATTATCGGCGGGACTTCGGCCCATCCGGGCCGGAGAATCGAGCGGGGGGGCCGGAGAATCGAGCGGGAGGGCCCGCCAAACGGCGTGGCGCGATTCCCGCCCCAGCCAAATCTCCGGTGCCGGTGACTTCGGCAACCGGCGGGGGCGGGATTCACGCCAGCCCCCGGCGATTCTCCGACCCGGTGGGGGGTCGGAGAATGACGCCCATGATATGGGGTGGTGCCAGAGGACTGGAGAATTGCAAATGTTACAGTCTTGTGAAAAAAAGGCATAAAGATAAGTCCAGCAACCACTGGCCATCAATTTAACCTCTGTGGTAGGAAAGCTTTCAGAAGCGATAATCCAGAACAGATAGCGGGCAACTGAACAAATGTGATTTAATTGAAGCTAACACAGATTTGGTGAAGGAAAATATGGGTATAACTAATTTGTTCAAACTCTTTGTTGAGGGTACTGAGAAATTTAGTGCAATATTCTTAAAGCTGCAACTCTCCCAATTTCTTCCTAGTATTCAGATTGCAGGTGGCAAAGGAGGTGGAAGCTGCAGGAAATCTGTTGGGGGAATCCCTGGGGCGGGGTCGGACAATCGCCGGGGGCCAGCGTGAATCCCGCCCCCGCCGTGTCGCGAATTCTCATCCACCGGATATTCGGCGGGGGCGGGAATTGCGCCGCGGCGGTCGGCGGGAATCCCCCGGCGATTCTCCGGTCCGCGATGGGCCGAAGTCCCGCCGCTGTCAACCCACGCCAGCCGGCGTGGATTGAACCACTTACCGTACCGGTGGGAGCAGACGGTGCGGGCGGGCTCCGGGGTCCTGGGGGGGGGAGGCGCGGGGCGATTTGGGCCCACCGATCCACGGGCGAGCCTGTGCCGTGGGGGCACTCTTTTCCTTCCGCCTTCGCCATGGTCTCCACTATGGCGGAGGCAGAAGAGACCCCCTCCACTGCGCATACGCGGGGATGCTGTGAGCGGCCGCTGACGCTCCTGCGCATGCGCCGCCCGGCAAAGTCATTTCCTCGCCAGCTGGCGGGGCACCAAAGGCCTTTCCCGCCAGCTGGCGGGGCGGAAATCAGTCCGGCGCGGGCCTAGCCCCTCAACGTAAGGGCTCGGCCCCTCAAGATGTGGAGAATTCCGCACCTTTGGGGCAGCGCGATGCTGGACTGATTCGCGACGTTTTTGCCGCCGGTCGGCTGACATCGCGCCGATTACGGAGAATCCCGCCCCTGGTCTCCTTATTGTGTCAAGGCCTTTTATGGGCCAGTGGAAAATTGCAACAACTGCTCTTCTCTGTCAGAATTGGGTCTCAAGCCTCAGGGACGTTCAGGGCTTTTATTTTCCAACAGAGTTAAAAGGTATAACTCAATGTGTCTGTGCACCCCAAAAGAGATTTTGCTTGAATAAGTTATTAGTTATTGGAGACTCCATAGTTAGAGGTACAGATAGGCGGTTCTGTGGCAATGATAGAGGCTCACGGTTGGTGTGTTGCCTCCCAAGTGCCAAGGTCCGTGACGTCTCTGATCGTGTTTTCAGGATCCTTAAGGGGGAGGGGGAGCAGCCACAAGTCGTGGTACACATCGGTACCAACGACATAGGTAGGAAAAGGGACAGGGATGTAAAACAGGAATTCGGGGAGCGAGGGTGGAAGCTGAGAGCCAGGACAGACTGTGTTGTCATCACTGGTTTGCTGCCAGTGCCACATGCAAGCGAGGTGAGGAACAGGGAGAGAATGCAGTTAAACATGTGGCTACAGGGATGGGGTGGGAGGGAGGATTTCAGTTACTTGGAGAATTGGAGCACATTCTGGGGAAGGTGGAACCTGTTCAAACAGGACGGGTTACACCTGAACCAGAGGGGCACCAATATCCTGGGAGGGAAATTTGCTACAGCTCTTCGTGGGGGGGGGGGGGGGGGGGGGGGGGGGGGGGGGGGTTTAAACTAATTTGGCAGGGGAATGGGAAATTGATTTGTAGTCCAGGAGATGGCGTTGCTGGAGTTCAGGAAGTTGAGGGTAGTGCAGTACTGAGGAAGGTACCAAGGTCACAAGAGTGGACCTGCAGGCATGAACGTGGTTTGAAGTGTGTCTACTTCAATGCGAGGAGCATCAGGAATAAGGTTGGTGAGCTTGAAGCATGGATTGGTACCTGGGTCTACGATGTTGTGGCCATTACGGAGACGTGGATAGAACAGGGGCAGGAATGGTTGTTGGAGGTTCCGGCGTTTAGATGTTTCAGTAAGATTAGGGAAGGTGGTAAAAGAGGTGGAGGAGTGGCATTGTTAATCAAGGATAGTATAATGGCTGCAGAAAGGCAGTTTGAGGTGGATCTGTCGACTGAGGTAGTGTGGGCTGAAGTTAGAAATAGGAAAGGAGCGGTCACTTTGTTAGGAGTTTTCTACAGGGCCCCAAACAGTAGCAGAGATGTGGAGGAAAAGATTGCAATGCAGATTTTGGATAGGTGTGGTAGTCACAGGGTAGTTGTCATGGGTGACTTTAACTTTCCAAATATTGATTGGAACCACCATAATTTGAATAGTTTGGATGAGGCTGTTTTTATCCAGTGTGTGCAGGAGGGTTTCCTCACACAATATGTGGATAGACCGACAAGATGCGGGGCCACATTGGATTTGGTACTGGGTAATGAACCGGGCCAAGTGTTTGATTTGGTTGTGGGAGAGCACTTAGGAGATAATGACCACAATTCGGTGACTTTCACTATAGCAATGGAGAGGGATAGGAACATACGGCAGGCAAGGTTTATAACTAGGGGAAGGGTAATTACGATGCAATTAGGCAAGAATTGGGGAGCATAAGATGGAAACAGGAACTGTCAGAAATAGGCACAATTGAGATGCCGAGCTTGTTCAAGGAGCAAATACTGCGTGTACTTGATATGTATGTCCCTGTCAGGCAGGGAGTAAATGGTTGAGTGAGGGAACCATGGTTCACAAAATAGGTTGAATGTCTTGTCAAGAGGAAGAGATGAGAAAACAAGGTTCAATTAGGGCACTTGAGGGATACAAGATAGCTAGGAAGGAGCTCAAGAAAGGGCTTAGGAGAGCTAGGAGGAGGCATGAGAAGTCCTTGACGGGTAGGGTAAAGGAAAACCCCAAGGCTTTTTACACTTATATGAGGGTAAAAGAATGACCAAGGTGAAGTTAGAGCCAGTCAAGGACAGTAGTAGGAACGTGTGCATGGTGTCTGAAGATATAGGAGAGGCCCTGAATGAATACTTTTCTTCAGTGTTCACAAAGGAGAGGGGCCATGTTGTTGAGGAGGATAGTGCGATACAGGCTGTTAGGCTGGAGGAGGCAGATATTCGGAAGGAAGATATGTTAGAAATTTTGAGAAGCCTGAGGATAGATAAGTCCCCTGGGCCTAATGGGATATATCTAGGATTGTTTGGGAGGCGAGGGATGAGATTGCAGAGCCTTTGGCTTTGATCTTTCTGTCCTCACTGTCTACAGGAATAGTGCCAGAAGACTGGAGAGAGGCGAATGTTGTCCTCTTGTTCAAGAAAAGGAATAGATATAACCCTGGGAATTATAGGCCGGTTAGCCTCACTTCAGTTATAAGTAAATTCTTGGAAAGGGTCCCGAGGGATAGGATTTATGATCATTTGGAAAGATACAGCTTAATCCAGGATAGTCAGCGGGGTAATTTTGGGATAGTTAATCCGGGGTAAGTCACAAGTTTGATTGTATTCGTTGAGGAGGTAACTAAGTACATAGATGAAGGTAGAGCAGTTGATGTCATATACATGGATTTTAATAAGGCATTTGATAAGGTGCCCCATGGTCGGCTCACGCAGAAAGTAAGGAGGCATGGCATAGAGGGAAATTTGGCTGATTGGATCAGTAACTGGCTATCACATAGAAGACAGAGGGTGGTGGTAGATGGTAAATTTTGATCCTGGAGCCCAATCACCAGCGGTGTACCACAGGGATCAGTGCTGGGTCCTCTGCTATTTGTGATTTTTATCAATGACTTGGATGATGGAGTTGAAGGTTGGGTTAGTAAATTTGCTGATGACACCAAGATTGGTGGAGTAGTGGATAATGTGGAGGGCTGTTGTAGGCTGCAAAGAGACATTGATAGGATGCAGAGCTGGGCTGAAAAGTGGCAGATGGAATTTAAGCCTGATTAGTGTGAGGTGATTCATTTTGGTAGGGCAAATTTGAATGCGGATTACAGGGTTAACGGCACGGTTCTAAAGAATGTGGAGGAGCAGAGAGATCTCGGAGTTCATGTTCATAGATCTCTGAAAGTTGCCACCCAAGTGGATAGAGCCGTGAAGAAAGCTTATAGTGTGTTAGCATTTATTAACAGGGGGATTGAGTTTAAGAGCCGCGAGGTTATGCTGCAACTGTACAAGACCTTGGTTAGACCACATTTGGAGTATTGTGTGCAGTTCTGGTCACCTCATTATAGGAAGGATGTGGAAACATTGGAAAAGGTGCAAAGGAGATTTACCAGGATGCTGCCTCGATTGAAGGGCAGGTCTTATGAGGAAAGGTTAAGGGAGCTAGGGCTTTTCCCATTGGAGCGAAGGAGGATGAGAGGTGACTTAATTGAGATGTATAAGATGATGAGAGGGATAGATAGAGTAACGTTCAGCGACCTTTTCTTCGGGTGAATGTAGCTGTTACAAGGGGGCATAACTATCAGGTTTATGGTGGAAGATATAGGAGGGATGCCAGAGGTAGGTTCTTTACTCAGAGAGTGGTTGGGGCGTGGAAAGCACTCCCAGCTCTGGTAGTGGAGTCGGACACTTTAGGAACTTTCAAGCGGTTATTGGATAGGCATATGGAGTGCACTAGAATGATTGGGAGTAGGTTGATTTGATCTTAGTTTCAGACTAGTTCGGCACAACATCATGGGCCGAAGGGCCTATACTGTGCTGTACAGTTCTATGTTCTGTTAAAAGCAAAATACTATGGATGCTGGAAATCTGAAATAAAAATGGAAAATTCCGCAAAAAGCTCAGCAGGTCTGGCAACATCTGTGGGGATAGAAACAAAAAGTGTGATTTAATGCCCAAAAAACAGAGTCCTGCTTTGGGCGCTGAGAATGATCCCCCGACCAAATGGGACTCTTTTTTTTCTCGACTCAATCAGGAATGCCCCACCGAGGCTGCACTTATCTCATTTCCATTTTAAATCTCTCAAACTTCCATGGACACCACACCGCAGCTTCCAGCCCCCCTCTCACGAACCCAACTTACCTCTTAAAGTTGTCCTCAAGCCCCCTCATCCCACCTCTTAAGGGAAGGGCTCCACGGGCCTGATCCCTGGCAGTGCCAACCTGGCAATCAGACACCTTGGCATTGTCAGCCTGGCACCCCGGTAGGGCCATTGCCTGTCTGGCAGTCCCATCCAGGGTGCCTCGGTGACACTGCCAAGGTGCCAGGGTGGTAGCGGCAAGGTGCTCTGATGGCAGTGGGAGTGCCAGATTAGCACCCTACCCAGAGCCTGACCACCCAGGTGCCTCCAATGGTCTGGGAGACACCCCCCAGGTGCTGTTATGCCTGGTCCACGCTTATGTGAACCAGTGCCAAACAGCGCCACGTTGAGGTCTCCCAGGAACGGGTGTTCGTCCCCGGGCCTCGGGAGAACTGGATGCAGGCATATTTAAATATGCCTAATGGCTCACTTAAACATGTAAATCTTTATCTCGTCCAATTAATGACACCGTTGTGTCACCGAGTTGGGCACGCGAGGCCGTTTGATCACGCCCAGAGTTAACGTTTCGAGTCCTTGTGACTCTTCTTCAGAACTAAAAGAGATTTTTCTTATTTTGTTTCCATCCAGGCCTGGTCCTGAAGGCAGGAATTGTCAGGGTTCCCGTGTACAATACAGGATATGCAAGAATCCTCCTTGTCCTGCAGGAGCGCCAGGTTTTCGAGACCTACAGTGCCAATCATTCAACAGGCCATCATATCAAAAGCATTCCTTGCAGTGGTATGCCATCACTGATGAAGGTATTTATGTTTCTTAAGACCTCTATTCACAATTTCATATTTTTCCATATTCCAAAGAACTAAATTTGTGGGGTTTCATTGATCAGTTTTGTGACATGATGGAGATTTAAATTTGTTGTACTGGTGATCACATATGATAGCAAACAAATTGGTGCCCAATTTAATATTGTTATCAGTGATTCAATAGGTGACCACCCCTGCTTGTTGATAAGATGATGAATTCAGCATGTACTAAAGCATGCATCCCATCACTCAATGGAAGAATATATGAAAGCTCAAATGTATGCCAACAGGTATTTTGAAGATTATCCCACAAGCTTCTTTGATCTGAAATGCAAAGCTTAAAACAGCTCCTTTCTTCTTTATGCTTGTCCACAAAGCCAATGTCAGTGCCTGTAGGCTGTTTGAAAACACCAAGCCTGGAAGGCTGGTAAAGCATGCTTCTTGTTTTGTGAATTTTCAACAATCCCAACACAGAAGAACCATTGCAAATTTCCACTGGATTTTTATTAGTCTTCCAGGCTGAACAATTTTAAAGAGCTGCAACGTTCTGTCGCAACTACATTATGCTGTTATAATGGCTCTAGTCATGTCCGCCCCTGCGCATGCTCACAGAGATAATATTCTTTAATCACATTCTTGGAGGTAATAGAATATTTTGAAAGGTATATTGTGACTACATAAATCCAGACAGAAGCAGAAGGAAGAGGGAGGAACATGGAGGAAAGATAGCTGAGGATAGAGAGGAAGAGATACGCAGAAAGACAATGAAGGAGAAGAGTGAGTAAGAGAGGTCCAAAAAAACCATTAAATGGAACCAAAATATGCAGAGCAGAGTCAAACAGGCATGATAACAAAACAAGAAGTGGAGTGCAAAATAATCAGACTGAGGACACTGGAATGAATGGGGAAAGCCATGGCAGGCGGGGAGGGGTGTGGGGGAAAGACAGAAGAGGGGAAAGGAAGATGGAGCTTGTATGTGGCTCTTAACTTTTTGTATATGGCAGTCTCTCTTATCCATCGTGTCTGTG